>NC_057850.1:90594930-90897188 GCF_015237465.2 Chelonia mydas
ACTAAAAAGTACAGAGATACAAAGAAATGGAGAAAAACAGGGAAAATATATCCAGACTTTTCTTATTTTCTATATATATATATATAAATATATATTCACGTAAATGGACACATTTTTTGATCAAAAGTTTTTTTAACTGGGCTTTCAGTTAGATAAGAAAATGACAGCGATTTGGGGATGGAGAGACTATTCTATTTATAATAAATGTGAATAAACAAAGATGCAATAGTGCAAAATATTTTAACCATCATTAAAGGTACATAATTTCTGCAAAAGGGCAGAGGGAGGAAACCCTAAGACCAAAGGAAAAGGAGCAGGGGTGGTGTTTTGTTCATTCCCTGTGAAACATCTGACACTGACCACTTTCAGAAGACAGGATACTGGGCTAGATGGACCCAATATGGCGCCATTCTTATGTAAAATATAAGCGTCTTCCATGTGTGATTCCAGAGGGAAGTTTTAGAAAGATTTTAAATCCTAGGAGATAAGTGGTTTTTAAAATTACCAGAATCTGAGAGCCAATTTATCGAATTATGGAATTTATATAGATTTTTTTAAGAATTGCAAAAGCTATACACTTTCATACAGGAAAGCTATTTTCTTTGAGAGAAGTGAGCCTTTCTCAAGTGAGTCCCATTAAATTCCGTTAGCCAGAATATCTCTTTTGTTGTGTAAACCAATTAATTAGGTTTCTTTTTCTTTTTTTAATGTCCAGGTTATGGGTCCAGCTTGATTCACCTGAAAAAGTTCACAGCATTCAGGGCAGGGAGTCGCAACTGACAAATCCTGAGATCAGCCAGACAATGCAGATTGTGCCAGCTACTGACTTTTAAATTGTTTTCCATGAAAGGAAAGTTAAAGTCCATGTTTTGATGCAAGTATACTTCTATCTATCCAGGTTCTTCTGCCATACCCATTATCATTCTATCTGGGGATGGGTCCCTTGTACAATATCCACTATTCCAAGTACAGCAAAGTACCACAATTACCATGCTTCGAATAGGATACATGTATATTTAGAATAGGAAACAACTGCCATGTCTTAGATACAACTGTTGCAGTCTGTTGATAAATGTCAACTCTTTAAGGGTGACCACTTAATGTGGTATGTGGAACATTGGATTTTCTGTAGAATAGCTACCTGTTTGCTAATTTCACTTGTGGTATCTGGCAGCCATTTCACCATGATTCTCTTGATTTCAGCACAACTCTCTGAAGTCACTGACTCCTGTTACTCAGTGGGTCAAATTCAATGGGAGCTGATTACACATATCTGAATGCAGATCTATAGTCATATAAAATGGTAGGCATTTACACGAAAGCCATTTAACACTGCTCTAGAAACCTCAAAGTGGATATAAATATAACCTAATCTCACTTTAAGACATTTTTACAGAGCCAGAATGGTGCAAAATGGCCTTAGTGTAAATGAGAATTGGGTTCAATATGTCCATTTGCTAAGAATTTGATTTGCATATTGAGCTTGACAGTAGCATAAGACCCAAGACATCACCATTTGTTGGGGTTCAATACAGTACTTAGGACTTTGTTCTCCTCCTGATATACATATACAATATCCATTAGTGTCAGTGGGAGTTATGCATGCTTATGGATGGGGAGATTTATAAGCATATATATTACAAGCACATCACCTTGAAGTTTTGCATATGGTTTGGAAATTTATAGTAGTCTGCAAGTATGAAATAATTGAGTTGCTTTTAGAGAGCTTATCAGTAGGAATAAAGTAGTGTACAGAAAAAGAACAAAGTTTTATAGTTTTCAAGTACTTCAGTTCATTCTGAAGCACAGATGTGACAATCTCTCTGAATTTTTAAAGAGGCCCCCTGCCAGGAAGCAAACATATTCTGGTGTAAAGATAAAATCATTCTATAACTATATGTTATAAGTGTATAAGTAGAGAGGCATAGGTTTACCACTACTGGAGTAGAAATACACATTAAAGTGTTGATGAATGCTATGTTTATTACAAGTATACAACTGAGTTATTCTAGCAGGTACCAATACTAACTTGATATTCGCAGTGCTGGAAAAAAGCATTGTTCTCTGTATTATACGTTGGTAATTGTGATGCTTAAACCTCAATAAATACCATATAATAATCGTTTAATATTTGGGCTGTTGATTAATCACAGTTAACTCATGCGATTAACTAAAAAAAAATTAATAGCGATTAAAAAAATTAATCATGAATCACAGTTTTAATCACATTGTTAAACAATAGAATACCAATTGAAATTTATTTTTGGACGTTTTTCTACATTTTCAAATATATTGATTTCAATTACAACACAGAATACAAAGTGTACAGTGCTCACTTTATGTTATTATTTTTATTACAAATATTTGCACTGTAAAAATGATAAACAAAAGAAACAGTATTTTTCAATTCACCTAATATAAGTACAGTAGTGCAATCTCTTTACCATGAAAGTGCAACTTACAAATGTAGATTTTTTTTGCATTCAGAAACAAAACAATGCAAAGCTTTAGCGCCTACAAGTCCACTCAGTCCTACTTCTCATTCAGCCAATCGCTAAGACAAACAAGTTTGTTTACATTTACGGGAGATAATGTTGCCCACTTCTTATTTACAGTGTCACCAGAAAGTGAGAAGAGGTGTTAGCATGGGACTTTTGTAGCTGGCATTGCAAGCTATTTATGTGCCAGTTATGCTAAACATTTGTATGCCCCTTCATGTTTCAGCCACCATTCCAGAGGACATGCTTCAATACTTCCATTAAAAAAATAATGTGTTAATAAAATTTGTGACTGAACTCCCTGGGGGAGAATCGTATGTCTCTGGCTCTATTTTACCCACATTCTGCCATATATTTCATGTTATAGTAGGCTCAGATGATGACTCAGCACATGTTCATTTTAAGAACACTTTTGCTGCAGATTTGAGAAAACACAAAGAAGGTACCAATGTGAGATTTCTAAGGATAGATACAGAACTCGACCCAAGGTTTAAGAATCTGAAGTGCCTTCCAAAATCTGACAGGGATGAGGTGTGGAGCATGCTTTCAGAAGTCTTAAAAGAGTAACACTTTGATGTGGAAACTATAGAACCCAAACCACCAAAAAAGAAAATCAACCTTCTACTGGTGGCATTTGACTCAGATGATGAAAATGAACATTAGTCGGTCGGCACTGCTTTGGATTGTTATTGAGCAGAACCTGTCATCAGCATAGATGCATGTCCTCTAGAATGGTGGTTGAAGCATGAAGGGACATATGAATCTTTAGGGCATCTGGCATGTAAATATCTTCTGATGCTGGCTACTACAGTGCCATGACAACACCTGTTCTCACTTTCAAGTGACATTGTGAACAAGAAGTGGGCAGCATTATCTCCTGCAAATGTAAACAAACTTCTTTGTCTGAGATATTGGCTGAACAAGAAATAGGACTGAGTGGACTTATAGTCTCTAAAGTTCTACATTTTTATTTTTGAATGCAGTTTTTTTTGGTACATAATTCTACATTTGTAAGTTCAGCTTTCATGATAAAGGGATTGCACTACAGTACTTGTATGAGGTGAATTGAAAAATACTATTTATTTTGTTTTTTACAGTGCAAATATTTGTAATAAAAATAAATATAAAGTGAGCACTGTACACTTTGTATTCTGTGTTGTAAGTGAAATCAATATATTTGAAAGTGTAGAAAACATCCAAAAATATTTAAATAAATGGTATTCTATTGTTAACAGTGCGATTAATCAATTAATCGTGATTGCTTATTTTAATCATGCGATTAATCACAATTAATTTTTAATTGCTTGACAGCCCTCGCTGTATTACAATAAGAAATGAATTATATGGTAACTAAGCAATTACAAGTGCAGCAGATGGTAGATATCTCTAATCAAAAGTGGTTACGTTATATGAAAGATGCAATGACATAGTCAAGGTATAATATCAGAGGTGTGGTTTCTTGATTTGTTTGATAGAGAGAGAGAAGGAAAATTGGATAAATGTTATAGCAGTACTGAACAGCAACACTATACTAAAAGCTGAGTTTCAGTTTTCATTCTAACCCTCTGTCTATCTCAGTTGCTCATACCCTTCTCAAATTCTTTTTGGAAAGATTCCTCCATGATTTGTCTCAGTCCAAAGGCATTTTTTAAAAAGGGAAGTATGAGCGGAATCCATGCATGAATCAAATTGGGGGAAAATACATTTTGGGGGGCATACAATATCTTCTAACTGAAATTTTATACTCACATAGCTCAGAAAATACCAAGTTTAAATCACTTTATGGTCCTCATTGAAAATATCCAGATTTGAAGAAAATTAGTTCAGAAGTTTTCAGGTTTTGTGATATTTATCAGAGAAATATTTCTACATTTGCATCAAAATATTAACCTTTTCCCCCCCTCCTTCCTCAGAGACTTAAAGTAGTTTAGAATGGTGGGCAAACAGTGAATCTCTTTAGCATCCTTAACGGCTTTAGGGCCTTAAATGCTGACCTGCCTTTAGACAGCTCAGTCCATAGGCTGCCTTTAGCATTAATCTGCTTCAGCCACTTTACCACTAAGAACACACATAAGCATTTAAAGACGACTTTAATTAGGTAGTTTCTGAGTAAAAGGTGCCATTACGTCCTTAAAACTACAGAGATGTCCTTCAGTGGTTAAGATGCTTTTAGTTCTCCTCTCCCTATCTTTTCTCTTCTTTTTCTTACAAAGATAGAACTAGGAAATTAAATAGGACACATGCTCAGCACTTCTGGAAATGAAGACCTTTTAAGTTGTCTCAAACTGAGTACTCAAAAACAGACACACCCAAAGGCTCATTGTATGTAATTTTGAAAATTTTGGTCACTGTTTGTAAATTAAGTCCAGAATTACCCAAGAATATCAAATTTAAACTGCAATACATCAGACATACAACTTCCAGTTATTTGGCCTCTAGAAGTCATATTTGAAAACCTCCCAATGTGTCTGTGAAATAGGCAGCAGTGAAAATAATCTCCTTAAAATCATTTTAATTTTCTTACTTTTAGTTTTGTTTCTACTTGGTTTGCTATATTTGCTCTAACCTCCCTGATCCTAGCCCAGTCCTCTCAAGGAACAATACATCTTTAGTGAATTTTCAGAGTAAATCTCTGGATAATTTATAACCAAATAAACAGCAGCAAATAAGAATAAGGGAAAACGGAAGAGCTGTACCGATAGTTCTCTGAATAATCCACAGGGCTGAGCAAACGCTGCAGAAAAAAATATGAACCAGTTCTCTTTTGGGTTTGCTGAGCTACACCCAAACATTGTATGTCTTATTTGGTTGAGTAGAATGTTTCAACATTATCATGGTCCCAGTGCCAACTCAGAGGAGCTTGTGCTCTAAGAATACTCCCCAGAATGGGGGTAGAGTGGAGAACTAATTGTCGGAGGAAGGCGTAGGATAGGACCCAGTGCTCTGGGATTTCATGCTCCAAGTTCAGAAGACAGAGAATACTTCCCTATTCAACCAGCCCTATCCTATTACCATGCTTCACAGACACAACCTTTATTCTATAGGACTAGAATAATCTATTTTGCCACACTATGCAGCTAAACTCCAAACTTCACCTTCAGCTTGACCGACTTGGATATTTGTGCTGGGGACATGGGGAACAGTTATCAGATCAGCCAGGAGATATTTATCTTTGGATTTGACCCATCACCTTATTATCTAGGATTTCAAAAGAAATCCCACCGTGCCTGTGTCCAACCCACTTATTTGAGCTGCACAATTCCTCTGTAAGCTCCCTGTATAGTAAGATTGTAGCTATTGTCTACTGCTGTATTAACCTTCCCTTGTAGATTTTTCATCTTGGGAGTCATCTGCTAGGGTCTATATTGATGGATTTAAGCATAAGCGTTGTACAGGTGAGTCAGTGTCACAATAACCTCATCTCTCTCTCTCCCTTTCTCTAAGTCCCTGTCCAGATTGGTTTCTTTTGCCCAAACATTACTTTGGACACGTCCGACTATATTCTGGACACATCAAACTGTATTCAGGCTCTGGCGTCTTGGTGTTAGGTTGGCACTCTGGTGACAGAAAATTGCTTTTATTTAGTTAATCTCTCTCTCTCAGGTGAAAATAACTAGGAGTCCTTGTGGCATCTTAGAGACTAACAAATGTATTTGGGCATAAACTTTCACGGGTTAGAACACCACTTCATCAGATGCATGGAGCAAAAATACAGAAGCAGGTATAAATACAAGAAAGGATGGGGGTTTCTTTACCAAGTGTGAGGTCAGTCTAACGAGATAAATCAATTAAGAGCAGGATACTAAGGGAGGAAAAATAACTTTTGAAGTGGTAAGAGAGTGGCCCATTACAGACAGTTGACAAGAATGTGTGAGTAACAGTAGGGAGAAATTAGTATTGGGGAAATTAAGTTTAGGTTTTGTAATGACCCAGTCACTCCCAGTCTCTATTCAGGCCTAATCTGATGATATCCAGTTTGCAAATTAATTCCAGTTCTGCAGCTTCACGTTGGAGTCTGTTTTTGAAGTTTTTCTATTGAAGAATTGCCACTTTTAGGTCTGTTATTGAGTGACCAGAGAGATTGACAGGTTTCAGAGTAGCAGCCGTGTTAGTCTGTATCCGCGAAAAGAACAGGAGTACTTGTGGCACTTTAGAGACTAACACATTTATTACAGCATAAGCTTTCATGGGCTACAGCCCACTTCATCAGATGCATAGAATGGAACATATAGTAAGAAGATATATATATATATACACATACAGAGAAGGTGGAAGTTGCCATACAAACTACAAGAGGCTAATTAATTAAGATGAGCTATTATCAGCAGAAGAAAAAAAAATTGTAGTGATAATCAAGATGGCTCATTTAGACAGGTGACAAGAAGGTGTGAGGATACTTAACTTAGGGAAATAGATTCAATAGGTGTAATGACTGGAAGAGGCTCTAATACTAACATGTTCAGATATCTTGTGGCAAGTCACTTAAGGGACACTGGTTAGGTTTAAAATTGTAATGTATATTCTTTCTCAGATACTCTTAGTAATGTCAGAAGGGACCATCATGATCATCTAGTCTGACCTCCTGCATGTTACAGGCCACAGAACCTCAGCCACCCACTTCTGTATTAGACCCCTAACCTCTGGCTGAGTTACTGAAGTCCTCAAATCATGGTTTAAAGATGTCAAGAAAGTGAATTCACCATTTAGGCTAGTTTAAACCTGCAAGTGATCCTGCGCCACGCTGCAAGGAAGCAAAAAACCACCAGGGTCTCTGCCAATCTGATCTGGGGAAAAATTCCTTCCCAACCACTAATATACGATCAGTTAGACCCTGAGCATGTGGGCAAAATCCCCCAGGAAGATACCTGGGAAAGAATTCTCTGTGGTAACTCAGAGCCCTCCCCATCTATTGTCTCATCTCCAGCCATTGGGGGTTTTTGCTACAGGCAGATGCCGATAGGCCACACACCCTTGTAAGCAGTCCTGTCATACCATCCCCTCCATAAACTTATCGAGTTTAATCTTAAAGCCAGATAGGTCTTTTGCCCCTCACTGCTTCCCTTGGAAGGCTATTCCAAAACTTCACTCCTCTGATGGTTAGAAACCTTCTTCTAATTTCAAGCCTAAACTTGTTGATGGCCAGTATATATCATTTTTTTCTGGGGTCCACATTGGTGCTTAACTTAAATAACTCCTCTTCCTCCCTGGTATTTATCCCTCTGATTTATTTATAGAGAGCAGTCATATCTCTCCTCCTCTTCTTTTGGTTAGACTAAACAAGCCAAGCTCTCTGAGTCTCCTCTCATAAGTCAGGTTTTCCATTCCTCGGATCATCCTAGTAGCCCTTCTCTGCACCTGTTCCAGTTTGAATTCATCTTTCTTAAACATGGAAGACCAGAACTGCAGACAGTACTCCAGATATGGTCTCACCAGTGCCTTGTATAATGGTGCTAACACTTCCCTATGTCTATTGGAAATACCTCACCTGATACACCCCAGGACCGTGTGAGTCTTTTTCATGGCCACATCACACTGACAGCTCGTAGTCATCCTGTGATCAACAAATATACCCAGGTCTTTCTTCTTCTCTTGTCACTTCCAACTAATAAATCCCCAGCTTAAAGCAAAAATTCTTCTTGTTAGTCCCTAAATGCATGACTTTGGACTTTGAACTATTACATATCATCCCATTTCTATTACTCCAGTGTATACAGTCATCCAGATCTTCTTGTATGATATTCTGGTCCTCCTCTGTATTGGCATTACCTCCAGACTTTGTGTCATCTGAAAATTCTATTAGCAAATTTCCATTTTTTGTGCCAAGGTCAGTAATAAAAATATTAAATAAGACTGGTCCCAAGACTAATGCCTGAAGAACTCTACTAGAAAACTCGCTCTAGGCTGAGAGTTCACCTTTCAGTATGACCCATTGTAGTCTCCCCTTCAACCAGTTCCTTATCCACCTTTCAGTTCTCATATTAATCCCCATCTTCCCCACTTTAACTAATAATTTCTCACGTGGAGCTGTATCAAATGCCTTACCGACATCCAGGTAGATTAGATCTACTGCATTTCCTTTGTAAAAATGAATCAGTAAAAAAAAAGATATTAGTAATGTTGTTACTACCTCTTGAATCCAATAATTAAAACAGTTGTAGAAAAATCTACAATTACTTTCTATCATTTAGGCTAGTTACTTTTTGCAATTCAGCAAGCATGGAAGAGATCATTTAACTTTAGGAAATATCTTAATCACCTGTTAATCACTCTGTTTATAAACAAAATTCTGATTCCCTGCTTCAGGGGCCCAAGCTGGGAGGAACTCATTACATTGCACCCTCAGACTGCCTGCCTGCCTAAGACTTGCAATTTGAGGGGTGCAATGCCCCTCCCAAACTATGCCCATGTCTCTGCTGGTGGAGCAGTTTTCAAATCTGGGCCAAAATCCATTAAAATATCAGTATTTATTTTACACAGACCTAAAAGGACAAAGTTAATATAAAAGCAGGAAAAACACTGGCTCCCTTCCCAATAAATTGATGTTTTATTGAAACTTTTCCCTTGGAATGAACTCTTACCAAGGGGGATATTTTTGCTGGCAGGAAGGAGGAGAAATAAATTGCATCTTACCCTTTTAGACAGCATAGCTCTCTCTCTCTCTTTTTTAATATCATCCATAACAATCATCTGTTCAGATCTGGTCAGAAAGACTGATTCTTTGCCATTCAAGGCCGTTTTCCTTGATATGAGTCATAATTCTGACTGCCTAAAATGAATTTTAGGGAGCACTATTAGCTACAGACCCTGCATGTGGATGTGAATGTTCCTAAGAATTACCTGGAGTGGAACAATGAGTTGCCTCCTGCTAACGATTGGACAGGAAACTAAGTACTTTCTATAGTAAACTTCCTTTTAAAGCTCATGAAAAAGGGATACTGAATTCAAATTGTTCCCCCCCGACCCCGCCATCAAGAGCAGTTTGTAAAGTCATTCCCATAAAAGTGGCTCTTATTATTTTGGTTTCAAATTTATACCACAAGTGTAATTTTCTTTGAGGGTCTGCAATGCATTCTGCAAGTGATCCAGAACAAAATCACTGAGTCTCCGGAGATTCACAGTGCTCCCCATTCCACATAACTGTGAAAAAAAATATTGTTCTTATATGCTGAACTCCATTAAATGTTCATTTCTGCTTCTGATACAGTTTACAGATCTCCATGATGAAACGGTGTCTGAAAGTTGATCAAATTGTTTTCAAGGAGAAAAAATGCAACTCACTAATGGTACTATTAAAGTTACAGGAAAAAATAGAAATGAATGAAACTGAAAGGAAATGGAATTTTGATGGTTGTCAATGGGTATTTGGAGCCTTGCCCTTTCCTAATAATTTCTACTTTAAATATTTTCCTTTGCAACTGGCCTTTAGATTCCTTTTATTTTGTCAATCATTAGGCACTCATAATTCCAAGATTAGCACGAGCAGCTGTCTGTGAAATATGCCAGCACCACAGAATACAACAGAAGAACAAACTAATTTTATTTATTCAGTCATAACCACAAGAAGATCCCTGAGCTCATGCCCCATATCCAGCCAAACAAGGGATGAGTTAAAACATTAACCACAGCTAAGAAAACAACAAAACAATCTGATCTCTTGCTAAAAACACAGAGATAAGACCTTGAAAAATGCCTGACACTGCCACCTACATTTTTCCTCCTCATCAAGCTCGGTTATCCCGGAACAACACACAAATATCCACCCACCCCACCACACACTTCCATTAAATTACAGAGGTAAATGCCATTTCAAACCGACCTCTAATTTTGCTCATACAGGGTCATGTTCTAATACCCTAACACACACTGAACAGCACTTTATTCTTTGAGTGGCCACATGGAAATAATTCAGTGGATGTCTATGGCCAAATCTAAATCTGGCAAACTGTTGGGCAGATTCCTTGCCAGCCACAGAAGATGAGGATGCTTTTATCAGATGTAGCTAGTTAGTACCTGGTAAGAGTGAGGAGTGTACTCAGGCTGCTCACCATCTTGACAATCAGAGGGTAAAAGCCCTCCATGAAGGAGGATGTCCATCAGTGAGGAGTTCTTCATAGTGCTTCCCCCTAACCACCAGTAACACCTTCAAGGTACCTGGCTGTAGCTTCAGCTATCCTTTGCCCAGGTGTGGAATCTTTCCCAGGCATGGAGATAGCTGGGAGATTGTGGGATACCTTTTTTAGATAACAAAAATATTTTCTGTTAAACATAACGCAATACAGCTTTTTAAAGCATATTGCCTTTTCTTTGCTATATTTTCTCCAAAAAGTGACCTACTGGACAAATTTTCTATAAACCATAACTGAAAAAAAGGACTTCATAATACCCTATTATCTTCAAAGAGACCTAAGGGTGAAGGAGGAACTCATCATTACAATAGAAATGTTGTAACTTTTATTACCTTTATTGTCCTTTTAGTGTATTAAATTATCGTCAGCAAACTGAGACGTCATTTTTGCTTATAGTACTCAGTCCTACAGTGATTGCACATCGAGGAAAATATGGTTTCCATTATCATTAGATGGAACTGCTAGATTTCAGTGATGCCGAATGAGGATGAGTTGGGGCTAGGGCACCCGAGTTGTGTGTGATGATTTGGTCAGCTAGCCTTCTTGGACTCAAAGCAGGGCTCTCCAGATTGTAAAATGGATCTCCTGTGGTTGAAATCCCAAAGGAGTGCTGTAGAAGTAGCCTTCATCTGCCTTCACCCAAGGTAAATCTCCCATCTGGTGCAGATGCTTCTATGGGGGCAAGGAAATGAAATTCACCTCCCTGGTGCTTGTATGGGTAAATCTGGTCCAAGGCATGTGGTTTAATTTAAAAAAAAGTGTGCAAATATCTTGATATGCAAGAGGAAACTGACCTTTCCAACTAGCCATAGAAAGTCTAATTCCACTATGTAAGGGACCAGTCCTGAAGTTACAGATATGGCTGCACAGATCTGAAACTCCAAAGATCTTCTGGATCAGTAATTTTTCTCTCTTTGTTGCTGAAGTACTCTATCTATCTACACACACAAACCTGTGGCAACAACTTGATGACTATTCTGACACGTCTAATGTGGCTTGCCAGCAGAAATGAGTCTATTGTTGCAATTTCTGCCTGAGGAAGGCCATCAGTCCTACCACTTTTCCTTAGCCACTTGCCTGAAGTGTTCAGTGCTGTCATTTCAATATGCAGACCATTACATCTAATCACTATATAATACTAAAAAGTCACTTTTGTAGCAGATACATGTGTATGACTATGCTCTTTTCACAGTATTTGAGTGATTGCTACATCAAATCCTCTATTATTGTCCAAGCGCACATCACCAGTAGGATGCTACTCTAATATAATTCCAAGAGGCAAGAGTGTGAAGTGTCAATACTTTTTTGAAGATCGAGGAGAAGGGAATACATTAACCTGACTTAAAATAAAGGGCTTGTCTACACAGGAAGTTATTGCACAGCAAGCAAAGATGTGAATTTACAGTGCACTGATGATTATGAATATAATTAATTAATATTAGCGTGTTACTGCACTCTAAAAATGTCTTTTGTGCTTTAACTTAATACACTTTAAAATGTACTATGCTATGCCACTCAACGACACTTATAGTGCGCAGTAAGAGCGGCCACATGGGGAGTTAATGTGGAGTCGTTAGTGCACTGTAAATTCATACTCTTGCTTGCTGTTCACTAACTTCCCCATGCAGACAAGCCCAAAGTTATAGCCTTTATCATAAAATATATGCAGACTGATATATGCCCCCTCCACTCTATGCAGCTACAATGATGAAAACGAACACAAATATTTCAAATTGTGCCTATCAGTGGAGATCAGTCAAAGTCAGATCCATGAATTGGAACCCCTTTAGCTGGCAAAGATGACAAACATGAACACATAAATAAACAAATAGAGTGTGTGCTAGTTCCACAATATCAGAGACCATGCAGGAAAACAGAGAAAGAACAATCCAGAAGACAAACTGATGTAAGCAATAATGTTTGTAATGTTGTAACTGTGTTGGTCCTAGGATATTAGCAATGTCATACTGCTGGTATAGGTCACCATTGATCATGCCAAATTCAGGACAGACTGTAAGAAACAGGGCAAACACAATCCAAAACTGATAGCTTATTATATAATTAGATTGCACCAAGCCAGTAATAAAAGTGAGCTCCTGTATCACCGCACTGGTTAGCAAGAAGCCAAAACATAGCCCTCTTAGGCATTCCAGTCCCTGTCTTACCACCCGGACAACTGGACTTTTGTGATAAATTATTATTAAAACCAGAAATCATATACAATAGGTTCTTCCAACTCCAAGGAGCTGGCCACTCACATTAGGTCAATATATGCTTTAGATCTTACCCCCAAAAAACATGCTGCAGCCAATTCCTTTAGTAACTAAACTAACAGTTTATTAATAAAAAAATGGGGGGGGGGAGAGTTACTAAATGGTTAAAGGAGTCATATACATTACAGTGGATTTCAGAGTCTGTAAGTCAGGATAATAGCAAAGATGGTGAGTCTGCTAGATTGCAATAAGTCTCTCTGGATCAGCCAAAAGATTCAGAGTCATCAGTCCTTCATTCAAAGCTTCCTTGTTGTTAGAAAACAGAGTCCAGAGAAGTGGAGCAAGACTAATGAAAAATCAGTGATGTCACAGTCTCGTCTTTTATACTTTCAGTCCATGTACCTGGAAAGTTACTGGAAAAAAGACGGTGTCTTAGATCACATATACATGCCTCGCTGAGTCATGGGGCATCCATTGCCTCAGTGCTCTCTGAAACGTCTCCAGGAGAGCTCACTGGGTGAGCTGATTGTCCTTAATGGGCCATCAAGCAGGCTGGCTAGCATGGATGCAAATCTGTCTTGGGGCATTGTGGTGCTGTATGATTGGAACATGACCATTTATAAAATTAATATTGCCACTGTTAGACAGTTGCAACAAATCTTGTACAAAGTATGTCATGCAAGGTATCAATGGAAAAGTTACAATCTATCAAATATGATTATCCTGTTTGTATGCATGCATCTTCTTTGTATCTATAGTTATGAATATTGACTATATACTTGTATTTCAAATGTGTTTCCTCTTGGAGTAACACCTACAAGGTAATTTACATCCAGTCTGGCCAGCACATTGTGAACGAGCTATTCAAGTTGATGGCCCATTGAAGAACACTTAGCTCATACAACAGGTCATAGAAGAAACTTGTCCCTACCCAATGAGCCTTCTTGTGGATGCTTTAGCCAAAATATGGGTAATGGCTACTCCTATGAGTCATCAAGCCATGTTAAGGCATGTGACTTGCTCATGTGACCCTGGACTCCATCTTGTGCCTATAATTTTTCACAAACTAAGACTGAAAACATTCCCTCAGCATAATAGACCCTGGAAGCATCTGCACTTTGCCTCTTCCCTCCTTTGATCTCTGGACAATGGATTTACACTAAAAGGAACTAAACTATTCTAAACTATGAACTGAGGACTTTCCAATCTTTCGGAAGTTACCAGAGACTTTACAAGGCAGCAGTTTATTCCATCATTGTTTAAAACCTCAAAAAAGAAATTTGCAATGATTATATTTATATGATTTCTTTGACTATTTTAATTCTCTCCTCTTTCTTTTCTCTTACAAATAAATCTTTATACACTGGATACTTAAGTATTGGCAACAGTGTGATTACTGGGTAAGATCTGAGTTATATATTGACCTGGCTATGTTGCTGATCTCTTGGGATTAGAAAGACCCTTTGTTTGATTAAATTGGTTTTAAATAATCACTCATCATAAAGTCTAGTGTCTGGATGGCGAAATAAATGCTGTAATGCCTAAGCAGACTACATTTCTGACTTCTCGTGAATCAATGTGGTGTGACAGAAGTTTACTTTTGTTACTGGCTTGGTATATCTTATGTAACAATAACCATTGGGGTGGGTCTCCCCATTTCTCAGGAGTTTGTCCTGAATCTGGTATTCTCAGCTGTGACTGAGTGAGGACAGTGACTGGTGTCACCCAAGAAAACATGTTTGAAATACAAACACATAGCAAATATTCATAACTTCATATTCAAAGATGATACATGGATTTAAACAAGATAAAAACTAGCAGTCTATAACTTTTCCTTTGTACAAGATTATTGCAATTTTGTATCAGTGGTGATTGTATTAGTGTAATTAGTTATCTATCTTTTTGTGTACAACATCACAAGTGAGACAAGGTGGGCAAGCTAATATCTTTTATTGGACAATTTCTGTTGATGAAAGAGAAGTTTTTGAGCTTGTGATGGGGTGTCTGGCCCACATTGTCCTATAAGGGGTTAATGGAGCCCTAGGGAGGCTGTACAAAAAGCAGCAATACGAGAGGGGCTGCAAGGAGCAGCCAGTCAGGGCCTGGCAGGCTCATATAAGAAGAGCTGCAGGGCAAAGTAGGATCAATTGCTCCCTGGAGCTCCAGGAGGAAGGACTGGCTGCCTTGCAGGCAGAAGGAAGTTAGCACCCTGGACAGAGCAGTGCGAGGCAAGAACAGGGGAGTGAGGGAGAATTCCTGGCTGGCTGCTAAGACTTATGCTGAGTAAGGTGGGTCCAGGAGCAGAAGTGACAGCAGATGAGACAGCACCGGGAGTGGGTGTAGCAACCTACAGAGCTGGCCATCTCTAAGATGGCCATCAGGAGACGCTAATGTGGTGAGTGGAGCTCCATCGCAGGGCTACACAGAGCTCTGAAGAATCATAGAATCATAGAACCATAGAATATCATGGTTGGAAGGGACCTCAGGAGGTCATCTAGTCCAACCCCCTGCTCATGATATTACCTGTACACTGATAGGGGTTACAGGACTACTGGATAGGGCTTAGACAACCATCCAAGAAATGAAAATCATGAAGGTCAGATATTCTTGGAATAACCAGTCTAAAAATGATGAGTCAGGTAGTATAAATTGGCACTGATTATCAGCGGATGATCTGGCCTCATGTTGTGGCAGCCACACAGAAAAAAGCATCATTACATATGATGGACCTAAAATCTCACTTTCCTCCAATCTGCAATCTTCTACCAAACTAAGATATGAATGCTGCTTCTTCTGATGCAGCTTATACATGAGAAAGAAATTTAAATAGTTTACTGCATTTCCAGAAAAAACTGCAGGGGATTTATGATGCAAAAGTATACATTTTGGGAAACATTAAGTCTGCTGAAAAAAACTATTCAGAGCTATAGACTCCGAAATAACTCAGAGGATAAGATTTAATTAAACTCTTAATCTGTAAAGAGGAATGTTCTTTATTCCTCTTAATGACTAGAGTTGTAATTCTCAGGCTGCACATTGCTTGGTGGCCTATCGAGAACTGGCAGGTGACAGGATACTGACTCCTCCTTTTTCCTAGAACATGCAAGGGAAAAGGAGGACCAGAAAATCAGGTGGCAGAGAAACATTACAGGGGAGCAGGATAAGTCAAAAGAACAGAACAGATGGGAGTGGGAGATGCATTATAGGCAGCTAAAATACTTAAATATTTTCCTTTTATTAATTTCCCTTGCTTAGCAGGCAGATGTTGCATAATCGGTAGTGGAAGGGCAGATGGTGTATGTGATTATGGCTCTCCTGCCCACTCATTCTCACTCTGTTCTTTAAAGTGTGCTAGATGGTACTGTAAACTCCTGGGGCAAGAGCCATCTTTTTGTTCTGTGCCTTTTCAGCACCTAGCACCGTGAGGCCTGGCCTATGTCTAGGGCTCCTCGGTGCTACGGCAATACCAACAAACAAACAAAGTTATGAAAAGAGTTGGAGAACATATGCATTTAGCTATTTCCACGGCTGATGATCTCTCATTGAGAACACCTCCTCTCCAGCTCCTTCATGATTAAATGTGTGAGGATGTTAGATTAAGTGCCTGGGATAATTTCATCTGTTCTGGTAATAGACACAAGAAGAAAGGTGGTCTCTGAGACATCCAAGACACAAGCCATTTAAGGTTTTCTCGGTCAAAACCTATACTTTAGTACAGCTTTGTTAACTCTATCATCAAAGATTATTTGAACAATAACATGGCTAGATTCAACCCTGAGTGCACAGGGTAGTGTCATTACGCTTACCTGTCCTAGCTAGTTGCCTGGCACCTCAGGAGGATTCACACAGAGGGAATGTGTAAGGGGCAGGTAGCGTACCACTTTACTTTGTAGCTGGGGCTCCATAGAGTGCCACAGCTGAAAACTGGTAAAGAAATGTGCTCAACTTCCCCAGCTGATGATGACCAGTCTTTCTGCTATGCTGTTGCTGTACAGCCTCCCGGCACTCAGGCTGTGGCTGCTTTGCCAATCAGCACACCAGACAAGTGTACCAGCCCCAGTACACAAATATTTGGCCTCTTTCTCTCTCTTTCGTTACCAGGAGGCTGTTATTGGAATTAGTAGAAATGGTGATGGTGTCAATATAAATTTACCAAATTGCATACACGTTATTTGCTGTAAAAAATTGAATGAAATTCAGAAAATTTGATTTTTAACAATGGAAATGTCTCATTTCTATTTTTGAAAACAGAGCAGCTAATCTACAGATTTTGGTGCACCAAGAGGAACAATTCATTATCTAGACGACAATGAGATGTAATGGTTGTTTACATTATGTTTACTTGAATTTTTATTTCTTACATTTCACTTAATCAGTTCAAGCTCCTATTGTTAACTCTGACACACTGAACCTGCTCTCAGCCATATTTTTACAACACTGTTGATTAACTTCCATAAAATGTGTGTGTAATGTTACACTCTTGAACTGTACAGTAACATGGGCCTTTAAGTTTATCATCTTCCTAATAAATAACTGAGTTTGTACTTCCTCATATAGGCACATGCTGGCCACATGTTCAGTGGAGAGAGGTCCACATACAGTTACTCCAATTACACATGCAAATAACCCTCTGGACATCTAAATCCATATTAATAAATTTACACCAGGGCCTCCGACCCACTCAAAGTTGGTTCCTGAATACAAAGAGTGATCAAATAAATAAAAATAAATTAAACATTAAACTAGGAATTATCACATTTAGTTTTAACGCTATTTTTTCAGTAGTTCGACCATAACATTACCTTTAATTTAGTATTGAATTATAAGTGCTGTAAATTTATAAGAGCTAAATTCTGCCTCAGTCAGTGTAGTTGCTCAGAGATAACTGAAGGCAGAATTTAGCTAACAATAGTGTAAGTTTAACCTCTTCATTGCCACCAAGTATATATCACAGGTAGCTCCTGCAGCCAGACCCTTTCTGCACTGCTGCACTGATATATTTTGACATTACAATTATATGAATGTCTTTTTCAAATAATACAATAGTCCAGAATGCTTGGGTTTAATGTTATTGAGGATTAGAGACAACAAACCACTTTCAGTCATTAAAGACTTCCTCCCAAGTGACTCAAATGTTCTGAAAGTACAAGTTAGAAATAGAAATAGCTAATTAGTCCATAGCCCTCCGTGTGCAGGATTCTCTAGTGCTTTGTTCAGTCTACCTTTAAACATGTAGGAGCCACCCTCAGCTAACATCTTTTTTAGGACATCTCACAATTGAAGTTTTTCCTGATGTGCAACCTAAATATAGCTTTCTTTCTGATATTTACATAGTCAGTTCCCTTTCTCACTCCTTAATACTGGGATATACACATTTTGCATACTTTATTTTTTTTTGTATTAAGGTAATATCCACAATGTACTAGGCACAATCAAAATATGACAGTCTCTGCCCTCTTAAGAGACAGCAAGCAGCAAATGATGGATTAAAACATCAAATATTATTTTTGTGTTTTCCTATAATTATCAGCTATCCCCAGCTTGATTAATTTCTGGTAGGCATCATGACAGAAGTGGGTCTTGTAAAGGACAAGAGGCTAGTAATTGCTTTGGATGTGCAATTTGGCATGGATAGAGTTTGGGTCTATTTCTAGACCAAAACTCTAAGATCAATAACTTTTTCAATTTTGCTTACCCCAAAGGGAAGTGTGTGTAATGCATTAGTTGAGATAAATGACAATCAACTAACATGGGATGATTAGAACGATAGTTTGAGCTCCAGCTATGCGTATAAAACGTTAGAATAATGAATTGATTTTGTAAAATGTTGTGGTGTTTTACGTGGGCAGTATCTCAGGAACCCCTTGCTCTTATGATCCCAAAATATGCATCACTAACCCTATTCAGAATCTCAATGAGGCACAGAAAAAGTCAAGACAATTTGAATCACCATGTGGATTTTAAAGCAGTTCTAATAGTCCACCTGTAAACAGAAAGTGATGCTCAATCCTTACTACGGCAGAGCTCTGCTGTAATAAGGTTTTTGAATGGTTACTGGATCAAAAACTAAATAAGGTCTTCAGTGAGCCAAGTGCAATGATAGCATCCAATCATAAATATCCCAAAGCCTTACGGACGACAGCCTGATGGATTGGTATGCGTGAAAGCAGAAAGGTTGTTCTGAAACTTTGAGCTGCTTGCATTTGAATTGCTGGGAAAGTTTTACTGAAGTTTAATAATTCAAGTCAGTATGTATTTAGAAAGAAAAATAACTTGTTTAGAGAGAACCAGATTTTCATGGACAGAAAACTGGGCACTTGGTGGATGGTGCAGCCCTGCTGTCTGCAGGATCACCACTCACAGCAGCGTTCACAAACTAAGACTCCACAAGGATCTGACTGTGTGTTGGGGAGGGATGGTTTGAGGAGGGTGCCCTCAGAGGTGCTTCAAGAAGGGCAGAAGGACAGAAGTATTGCATGACAGTCCTTAGGGAGGTCCCTGAGCCAAATATCTGTGAATCAATATCTGCTCACCCAGCACGCTCTCAATTTCACCAGGGTTTACAAAAATCAGGACACGATAGTGGTTTATGACAGACAAGTATGAAAGGAGAAGCCTTGAAACCATTTCCAATTTTCAGGGACATATGGATACTCTCTTTTATCTGTTAAACCATAAGATTGTAGAATTTATTCACATTAACACACAGATGGAAGTGAGCTTGGTGAATAACTGTTTGTGTGTGTGTGATAATGAAAATTTGGGACAAAATTCTGTGATTTTACTTTTGGCGGGAGAGGAGGTGCACATGATGTTGATGGCACAATGTTTCTCAGCCCCGGCAAAAAAAGTGCTGTTAAATGTCTAGGAATTTTCATTACAAAGGCTTTTAGTAGGAAATGTCAAAGCAAATATCTAAGCACAGGATGGCTCAAAGCTGCCTGACGTGCATCGGTATTGATGGATTCTTGGCTGTGTCTTTCGTTAAGTAATTGAGAATACTGTCTTGCACAAATTGGGGTTACATTTCCAAATGCAAGAGCTGCCCACGCAAAACTTGTTGGAACTTTCCAAGCTGACATGGTCAATAGAAGTGAGATGTTCTATTTCAAAATAAAGAATCAAGAAATCTGTTTCAGATTTCCTTCAGTATGGGGGGATATGGAGGATTGGGGACACATTCTTCTAATGTGACAGACACCAATCAATTTTATTTCCATTTCCACATATATGGTCAAGATATAAAATGACAGCTTTTATGCCTACAAAGGTGCAGATTTTAAAATACTCGCCATTCTTTTCTGTATGCAAAAATGGGTGTGTATTAAACTCCCTCCTGCCCCCACAACTACTATCTACTAGCCTGATGTAGGAATACAAACTGGAAACCAGGGACAAGAAAATGAATTCTCTTTTTTAAAAAGGAGATATCCAGGAGTGCTCATGTTGACGTTGCTCCCACAATTACCGTTTGAGTGGCCTTTCTGCAGTGATACAATTCAAAACAGTGATGTGCATCAGTCTATAACTTGATTGGATTGCTTAACCCTGTGTTGCCAAGCATCAGAAATGTATTTGTAAATCCCAGTTTCCATCTGGGCTCATCTTTACCACCAAACTAAAGAACAGTGATATTCTCAGCAGCAATGTCATTGAAAGGTAATTGTCCCAGTAGTAAGATTGCAGTGCCAATTAATCAACATTTCAGATACTGTGTTGCCATTCTTCTAATTACCATATTCCAGAGTATTTTTAGGAAGGGCTTCAATGGAAATAGCAGAATATTGAAAACAGAAATATGTTAGGTCAGTGGTTTTCAAACTTTTTTCTGGCAACCCAGTTGAAGAAAATTGTTGATGCCCATGACCCAGCGGAGCTGGGGATGAGGGGTTTGGGGTATGGGAGGGGCTCAGGGCTAGGGCAGAGGGTTGGGGTATATGGTGGGGCCGGGAATGAGGGGTACAGGAAGGGGGAAGGGGTCAAGGCTCTGGGATGGAGCTGGGGATGAGGAGTTTGGGGTTCAGGAGGTGGCTCCAGGTTTGTGGGGGCTCAGGGCTGGGACTGGGGATTGGGGTGCAGGCTTACCTTGGGCAGTTCCCAGTCAGCAGCACAGGCAGGCTTCCTGGCACCGTGGACTGCACCCCATTGGCTGGGAGCTGGTGCTCAGGGCCTGGGCAGCGCATGTAGCCCTGTGTCTCCCCCACTTAGGAACCCTGTGGCTTCTCCGCCTAGGAGCTGGATCTACTGCTGGCCGCATCCAGGGTGCAGGGCGGTGTCAGAACACGTAGGAACCAGCTGCCTTAGCCAGGCAGCATTGCCAACGGGACTTTTAATGGCCCGGTTGGATGTGCTGACCAGAGCCAACTTGACCCAGTGCCTTACATTCCGCAACCCAGTTCTGGATTGCGACCCGCAGTTTGAAAATCACTGTCTTAGAGGACTGTTTTCAAAAGGTAGAGGCCACATGCAAAAATGGTTGTGCACACAATGTTGGTAATTGTGTGCTTGACTGGTCTCTTGTATTCACAATGTAGAGGTACTTTTATGTGAACACTTTTTGTCCTGTTTCAAGAATTTGGTGTTAAAGGCCTGATTCTGAGTTCAGTGGGAGTTGGGGACACTGTACAGCTCATAAGGGATGCTCAGCATCTCACTGGATTGGGCTCTAAATATCAACTATATTCTGGGTGTCTTTCATTACCAGCTAAGGAGGAATTTAAGTTATATGGCGAAACATCTCTCTGTTTGATATTATAGGCAGCACGAGTAGTGATGCCTATAGTTACAGTTGCCTGACACTTGAATTATAAGACTAATTTTCTATTACTTGTAACTGGTAAATTTTAACAATTAGGGTGAAATTTTCATTGCTGGGTGTCTTCTGCAGGCTGATTTTTTTTTTTTTTTTGAAAATTTCAGCAAACATGGTTCATCCATTCATCAGAACAAGAGGAGGGAAAAAATACATTGTTCTGCCCATGTTAAAAATTTATTTAAACCATTTCATTGAGAATCTCAGGCACCTTCATGCTTTGGAGCAAGGAGCTAGTGTCAGGGATATGCCTTTTGCCATGCCCATGAAAAATAGTGTTTGAGTGACATACAGTAATATGGCATAAGATCACACATTGAGTATAAAAAGAAATATTTAATACCTATCCCTTCAGTGGTCACCTTCCAGCATGTGCACTAAATGAGGCAGGGGATACTTCAGGAAAAAATAGTATGTGATCATGTAATTAAAGACTATCATAATGCATATGCACAAAGGAGCTGAATTAAAATTGCACAGGCAACTATAAATCTGCCATTTCCTAACATTAGAGTACTTGATTCTGCAACCTCAACTTACAGTGTATTTTTTTTTATGTAATACATATAAAGTGGGATTTTTCAAAAGTACCTAGGTACCTTAGGAGCATGATTCTCATCTAAAAATATCACACCTTTTAAATCTTCATGGAGAAACATCTCTGTTTATCATAAATATACCTAACAACATCAGGGAGGCTTAATTTAAAAAAAAAATACACATGAAAAATTTTGTCCCTTTCTTTCCTTTCCTTTTATCTTTTGAAAGACAAATTATGCAAGGTTCCTATCGATGAACCTATGACTCTAATTAAAGCTTCAGCTTTGTCGCCTGGAAAGTTATTTATAATTATGTTCTGTCAGTAAATTCCAAAACATGGCTTCTCCCCCACCCCCACAGGCTTCAGTTTAAGTTCTAGATAGTTTTAGAAAGATTGTTTGTTATGGCTGCACAAGCTGGAGAAACCCATCTGGTGAGTACCCTTTTTATTTTCTGAAATGTCTCCAATAATACTAAGCTCATATATCATCCAGGTGAGTTTAATTAAAGTCAAACAACAATAGCCAGCAAACAATAAGCTTTATGAAATACTCTGGGGCATAATATACTGTTTGTGGACCCAGTTAATGCTCTTTCTCTATAATATTTTTTGGTGTGGGTTCCTTTGTTTTCACACCTAGGAGCTCCCGCCGTCCCCTCCCCTCCCCCCGCCCCACAATTTCAGCATTTGTTTAGGCCTTTACAAGAATGGCAGTAATACCTGTTAGCTCTTTAAGTGAAAGTTGCCAGGTTGTTTCCCCTAGAGGCTGAAGTTCTTCAGTTACCCACAAAAAAATTTAGCCTGCACAACAATAGCGTAAACTTTTTACCACATCCTGTTAATGTGTCTCTGTTCCTCAGAGTGAGTGAGGAGTGAGAGCGCCATTCTGTCTTCATGTCTATTCATCCTTGTCCCGTCTACTGAAACCCAACAGAGGTGTCAACTAGTGTCAATTCTGATGGTGATTGTTATGGTAAGTACACTAACTTGACTCAGACCTACTCATTTCACAAGTCACTAAATATTTCTCCAGTGATCTAGGTTGAATATGCAGTTATAGAAGCCTTCTATCCTGTTACTAAATCCTCTGAGTCTCCTAATCTGAAAAAAACTGGTGAGCTGGAGGTGGGGCATGTTTTTCACAACTCACAACTTAATGGTGTTTCCTGCAGAACTGTTCTCCCTATGTTATGCTACTTATCTTGGGGCATCCTGGAAGTTAATTCCTGAAGTGGGAAAAAATTTAGGGTGCTTGTTTAATTTCTTTCTTCCTTGGAGATTATTCAGAAAGAATTAAAAAGAAGCAAGCCTCAATATCAACTGAGAATGGACCATTTCCCTTGTCATTTTGTCTCTCACTGAAGGAGATTTACTTGGGAAAAGTCATTAAGAGGCCAGGAGATTTTAAATTGCCCCCTCAACTCTGTATTGTATCTTCAGAAGAGCTTTCAGTAATTTGGGATTACTTTGGTGAAAGTCCTCCAGCAGGTACCTTTCCATCATGAGAAACTTTATTGTATAGTTTTATGGTTGTATTTTACAAATGTACAGTAGGTGAGAAATTCAAAAGTGCTTTTAATAGAAGCCTTTCAACAACTAGTGTCAAAATTCTATTTCCAATATTCAAAGCTTATGGAAGTTTTGCATTTTAATATTACATTTATTTAGTTTTGGTCTGCCACATGACTTTCTTAACTCCCACACATATGCAAATCTTAGCCACAGGATGCAAAATATAGCTGTCATACATATATTACCCATTGTTCCTGAACTACTTCTGTGTTAAATGCATTAGCTAAGTAATAGGACAAGCTTTAGTACAATGATGTTAATCAAGTTATAATTTCAATTTAAAAATGAAAATCTGACACTATACAATATTTGATTTGAAATATCTCTAATTCTGTATTGCATTGTTCTGCTATAACAATTTTTAAAATATCCAAATAAAAGCAAAAAGTATATATTAGAAGAAGGCTTTTATTAATCCATTATCATTTGCTAGGATGTTTTCATCCATGGGAGAGATAAATACTGCTATGGTGTGCAAAGTTTTGCACATAGAGTGAAATTCACTGCTATGTAGAGTGGTAGTACAAGGGCTATACAGCATTTAAGTTCAATTTCGTCTCTAAAAATAGGGCTTAAGTGGGCCTTAAGTGGTGCGTAGGCCTTCTACACAGAGTTGAATTTCATCCATAGAGTAAAGCCTGTCATATGTTCTCTTTCTGCCACATCATAATAAAAAAGAAGAGCTGAAGTTAAAAAGGTGAGTTTTTCTTCCTTTGATACATTTTTACAAGCTGAAGTCACTTTATCAATAGTCAGTCATTTATTGTTAATACTCTTTATTGGTTAGACTCAACCCTGGAGAAAGAGCTGAGAGAAATATGGCAGTCAGTTGAGTTCCCTCTCTCTAACACAGAGGGTTTCTAAGGGCTTGTCTGGACTTGAAATGCTACATAGGCACAGCTGCACTACTGCAGGACCATCATGGTAGAAGTTCAGTGTAGATACTACCTACATAGACGGGAGGGGTTGTCCCGCTGGTGTAAGTAATCCACCTCCCCAGGAGCAACAGCTAGATTGATGGAAGGTTAGGCTGGTTTAACTGTGCCATTCAGGGGGTATGGATTTTTCACACCCGTGAGCAACAAAGTTAAGCTGACTTAATTTTCTATGGTAGACCACTGGGCTGTTATATCACCTCAAAGCTCTCTGTTACATAATGGCTATCATAGGTTTTATTTTTAGATTTAAAAAAATGTTTCTTTGTTTTCTGAGAGTTTGAATGGAAGAGAAATAGCAAGTGATGAAGTGGAAAGTGTTAACACCCAGTATTGTCTTTTAAATCACTTGTTTCAGTGGGTAAAGACCGGAACCATAGAAAAATGGAAGAGGGCAAAGGGCAACTTTGAGAAAAAGACTGAGGGGGCTTTCCCACCTCCATTTCATCTCTGGTCACTCACTCCCTTTCTCCCCTCTCAGGCACAATTTCATCTCTGGACAGTTACTCTCTTTCAAGAGGGTGAGCACCCAGTTTGCCTCTCTGTGTGCTATGGCTCATTCTTCTAAAAGCTATTTCTGCTTTGTATGACAGTTCTCCCTGTTTCCCCTTCAAGACCATATTCTTCACTCAGACTTCAGGGAAAACATACAGGGAAGTTAGTGGAACAAAGGTAGAATATGTCGTGGAGGTTTAACAGTTTAAAACTTCTGGACACCAGTGAGTTTATGAATCAAATTCCAAGAAGGAGGCTTTCCTTTTTACTCTCAAAAGGAGAGTACATTTTGAAATCCTTCACCTGGATGCTAAATTAAAAACAGAGGAAAATAGCATATCTTTTGTCTAGTTTACCACAGGTGTAAAAGATGAACTAATCTTGGGGGTAGCATACGGCATCGTCTGGATGATACGGAATAGTATTTTATAAAAGATAAGAAGGTATTTAGTGTTTTCACAGTATTTCTGGAAGAAACAAGCATTAGAATCAAATAGTTGAAGGCACTGGGAACCAGGTTGAATTGTAAGGATACATAACTAGTGTTTAGGAAGACAAATGAATTCTTTTCAAATGAGAATAAGATCAGGCTTGACTCTCCTATCCCATCTGTAGAGACAGGGAAGATTTATTTTTCTGTTAATGTGCATCTGCAGGTCAGCCATTTCAGCTAGTTATGTCCCACTGGGAGGATAAACATTCTTTGATTTGTAGAATGACACACAATATCAATTGGTTTGGCCTCTAAGTGTTCGTTTTCTTGGAATGTTGATAAGCTTTGAGTAAGGGATAGAGTAAACTATGATAAGAACTATTGTTCCAAGATCAATATTAGTCTACTTGAAAAATTAGCACTTCTTCTAATGCAATATTAATCCAATCCCTATCAAGCCTGTGTCACCATGGGTCAGATTTGTCAAAGGTTTCTCTTAAATGAATCTTTGTGGCTTCTACCACAAACGATAGGTATGGTAAATGGACTTGATGACTCAAGTGCTGATTAATTGGCCTGAGACCTTTAGATGGAAATGCTGTAAAAATGATATGTACCATTATTAATATTTTTAAATTAAGCTGATTTGTAAATGAGGCAAGGGGCTACTTCTCTTGTGTTTCCCTAACCAATATACTTTACTTCATGCAAGTCAGTTAAACCATAGAGTTCTGCTGCAAATGAGAGGGGTGTGGTGCAAGAATCAGTATTGCAAACAACAGTTCAGAAATCATAAGCAGATCAGTATGAAGTTGATACTGATAGAATTTCCACTTGTCTTACAACAGTCCTACCTGTTTGCAGAATTTGTTCCCAAATACTTAAGTCTTCTTTATGTTTAACTTTCAAACTAGTTTAAAGGTATACATGGAATAATAATATTTCCTGAAAAGAATGTCCTCTGCCGATCTATACTCCTCAGGTCAAATTTGAGCTTAGTTACACTTGCAGAACACTACTGGTGGGATGACATAGGTGTAACAGAGACCAGTTTGGATGCTCATTTTTAAATTTCCAAAGTCCAGGTAAGCTGCCCTGCATAAAGAATTTAAAAACTGAAAAGCCTCGTCTCTCTTCTCTTTTTCATAGATAAACATTGAAGTCTTTGCTGAAGGAAAAAAGGTGGTTTTGGTGAGATAAAAAAGTAATTGTTAGTATTTTTTTATGAAAGTAATACAAAGATGAAATTTTATTCTACTGACACAAGCAAACTTGCACATGCAGTTTGAGTGATTATTGAACAAACACAGAAGATGGGAAGAGGAAAGGAGTATCGTGAAAGAAGAAGAGCTCTGTGTAGCTCAAAAGCTTGTCTCTTTCACCAACAGAAGTTGGTCCAATAAAAGATACTGCCTCACCCACCTTGTCTCTACAATGAAAAAAATAGTCAGGCAAACGACAGACCATATCTGAATCTTGGTTATGTCCCATGCAACTGCCTGAACTTCAGGCCCCAGGTTAGGGATGAAACAGTAAAATTTGGCCAGTTTTGTGCTTATGGTGCTAGGGCTGCCACAAGCTGTCACTGAGCTCTGAGGGCTTTTCTGCTTTGATCTTTTGACGTAAGAGGAGAGTAGCTCAGTAGAGTAAAGTGACAGCTTGGTACAATGAACAAAGCACAGAACTGAGAGCAAGAGATTGCTGTGTGCTTATCCTGGTTTAGATACAGACTTCTTATGCAGCCTTAGTCAAATCACTTTGGAAGACAATGGGAAATTAAATGGCTAAATATGGGTCTAGGTACAATTTTAGCCTATTGAGTTAGAAAAGTTAAGGCCCACATTTTCAATCTTTGTTTTCCTATTCTGCAAAATGAGCATAATGGGATGTCTCTGCTCCATAGGACTCTCTTGATCATTCCTTAGCGAATGTTTGTAGACCATTATAAAAGTAACAACATTCACAAGAATGGACACAAAATCCTCCCAGAGCCAGGGGCGTGGCATCACCAAGCCCCTGCTTATTTGCAGAACCATCCCTTGAATTTTTTTTTTTTAAATTGGAAGCTATGCATGATGCCACACAAACAGCTGGTGTCTGCTTCTCTTCTGGCAGGAGGTTAGTGATTATCCAAACATTCCCTTCATCTAGTTCCTCCCACTCCCAGTGCTTTACTCAGGATGGACAGGAGTCAGTTAAGTTTGTAGGGGTGGGGATGAATTGGTGTCTTTAGCCAACCCAAAAATGCTAAGGGTAGCTCTGGAAAACCGTATCAATTTTATAATCTGATACATTCACAGGTAGTAGATCAGCGCTAAGTAAGGGCTCAAGTCAATCATAACCTATTCCAGGACTTCTGCAGAGCTGGCATCTGTACCTGTATGGGTAGACAGTCAGAAAATCAAGTGACCACAGAAAGCTGCTTTAAAACAAAAGAAGATTTCTCCTTTAGATTCAGGTTTGTCCTTTAATTTCCCTGCTGTAGAAGAGAAAATACTTTTACCCTTAAGAGTTATGCCAAGCAAGCTGCAAAAGAACAAGTGGATATGGTGGCACTATATAAAAATTAAAATCATACCCAGCTCCTTTCACAGAAAATGTCTCCTTTTATTTTTAAGGGCTCAATGCTCTTATTATCCTAGCCAATAATCAATTAATCAATAGCTATTGATCAGAAGGAAGATTTTCCAAAAGCGCTTAAGGGATTTAGGAACACATTTCCAACAAAAGTCAATTGGATTTGTGCACCTAAATACCATCGGTGTTTGAAAATCTTTCCCCCAAATCTGTGATGCCAGTCTTCTCCACAGATGGATCCTGAGGGCTAGGCTGAAGTATAAATTCAGACAAGGATTTAGAAACAAATACGACAAAAGCTCTAGCAGAGGCTGTGAAGTCCTAATTCATTCCCTGTGGCAGCTCAATTTTTAAATTTGGGCTTCATTTCTCAGCAGCTTTAATTTTAATCAATATTTGAAGTTTAATTCCACGAAACAGCTCCCACTTCATGCATACTGGAGTGCTGGCATAGTTGAAAGAGAGGTCTGCCTTATTCTCTCTCTCATCTAGTTTCTGTGTCACACAGAGGAGTGCCAGGGTGGAATTTGAAAGATTAAAGACTTTAAAGTTTAAAGACAAACTTACAAAGAAGACAATCAAGGGGAAGCAGACTAGCAGTAGACCACTGAAGTTCAAAGAACAATGAGACCATCTGTTTATAGTTGATATTTCTCATTTAAGATATGACACCTGGCAAACCTACACAGAAATATAGTTCCCATGCTTTCAAAGTTTGTAACCCGCAAAACAAACAACACACTATTTTTTCTTTCTCTCGCTTTCTTCTATAGAGAACCAGCTAAACAATTTTGCATTTCATGATCTGAAAGGAATTGCACACAGAAGTATTGTGAGAAGAAAAAGAAGGACGCATATTGGAGGCTTGAGGTGCATTGGTTAAAATGAAACATATCAAAGTCAGAAAACCACATAGGAGCTCCATCTTCTTTAGATCAGTACTAGTTCATATGCTGAAAGTTGCTATAGTGTCTTGAAAACAAAGTTAGTATAACAGCACTACTGTAGCTATCAATACAGGACAAAACTTCATGTGGAACCTGGGTATTGACCTGATAGTACCAGTATTCTTTTTGGCACTTTCTAATAATCTAAACATTTTACAGCACATTCGTTTCTCTGTGGTGGCCAAGATCCTCTCAGAGCAGGGGTGTGCATGCAAGGGAGAATCAGGCAGCTGGTTATGGCTCATTGATTCCATGCTCAAATACACCCCAGCACTAGCCCCAGCATAGGTGAGAGCAGCATAGGGATTGTTTTAGTCTACATCAGTGAACAGAGGGGCATCCACCAGCTGGGGACAAAGCACATACTGCTCATACCCCCTCAATAACTATGGTCCTGTCCAGTGTGCTGAAGCTGCAGGGCAGAGAGTGACCTAGGAGCTATCTATGCCCTGCTGGAGGAATCCAGAGCTGGGGAAATATGGATGATTTCTATTCTCTTTGCACCACCTTATAAGCACAGAGAGAGTGGAGTAGGGCTGTTAATCTGCCACTTTCACATCACACACTGTATATATGTAACCCAGTTGCAGTTGGCAGCAACAAGGGCCGGGTTCAATATCTAGGGGTTCCTTTTCAACAATACAACACACAACTGGCTTGAGCCCCAACCCAGTCACCTGGGACAATTACCCACCACCCTTTGCGTGCCTCTAAGAGGCAATACTTTCCTTCTTGGAAGCACAGAGTCTGCATGTAGAAAAGAAACTTTCAATAAAAAGGGGGAAAGTAACCAGGCATTAACTTGGGGAAACGCCGCAAGCAGAATTCATAAGCATAAACCCATGAGCACAACACCCACCTCAGAGTTCGTTTGGCAGTGTCCTTTTACCTCAGGTTCTTAAGTCCAGCAATCAAAAGTTCCTTTAACATGCTGCTCCCTTCTCCTCCACCGTACCCCACTCACAGTTGTTGTCCTTGGTCAGTGAAGACCCAGAGTTCAGGGGTCCATCTGCATGAGTTCACCTCTCACCCTATAAGGGGTAGCGGAGGCACATTGATCGCTCCACTGTCTGGGAGTTCGCGCAGGCATCAGCACCTTGCAGGCCACTTGCCACTCTGCTCTGCCAGCTGCTCCACTCTGCTGGCTGGCTGGCTGCTCAGCTCTGCATTGCACCCTCTGGGATGTCTTGAGGTCCTACCATTTGACATAGCTCTCAATAATTTCAGCTGTTAGTGGGGGAGCCTCACTGCTAATGCAGACTGGAAAGTCTCTTACATTAGAGACACTGTCCCAAAGCAGGACTAATGTTTAGACCTGGTTATCAGTGATTTCAGCTCTATGGATCTGCAACAAGACTCTTAATTGAGTCTTAATCAGCTCTGTTATTACAGTGGAGAGAGGAAGAATCAAGTAGTATCTAGGACCCTTAGGCAGGGCCCATACCACCAAGCACAAGTACCTGTCCCCACCCTCTCTCAACTCCACTGGGCTTTGACACCATGTCCCCTGCCTAATGAGTGAAGTTTAGTTGAGGGTGAGTACGTCAAGCACAGTTCTGCTGCTCTTGAGTCACGCAACAAGGATAACAACCCTTTATTGTCCTGGCCCCCACAATCACAAAGTGATTTCTGATCCGACATCAGCCAAAAGTGATCATTTGGGCAAAGCAGTCCCATCATTCTGAGCACCCAGGCAAGGTGGGTGTGCCCATGCAAACAAGTTCGGCTCCTGAAGTGCTCTTCCCCAGCTCATTACTAGATGTCAGGGGAGAGCTCATTCAGACCCTGCTCACATATATAATAAAGGTGCCCTATTTTTAACAAGGTTATATAAAAAATGAGTAAATTATTGTATCTTTATCAAGTGGGTGGAATGAAAAAGAAAACAACATATTAAGCTGGATGTTCATTAAATTTGCCAACCCTTTAGATTTTGGTGTGAACTTGGGAATTTTATAGTCTTATGCTTTGTTTTTCCATTATATTCAATGTTTCTAGGGTACTTATGGGGCAATATGGTACCTCCTTGGTATCTATACTAAGGAATTCACATACATGTCCCTGGCAGTGACTGTATGCCCAAGATGAAATTCACCCAGGTTTGGAGGGCCAGTGTAAATCCCTCCACATCTCTCAATCCTTGCAAAGGGCTTGTGCAGGGAGGCCACTGTCTGGACATGGGTGCCTATGTGCCCTCTACTTTCTGTAGAGAAGAAGTCCATGCTGATATCACTTTGGTTGACACAGAAGATCACATTAGGAGTGGGCTTTGAGAGGAACCATAGATGTATGTTTCTATAGAGACAGTGGCCTGATTACTTGAGCACAGATGTGATTTGACTGTTATTTGGGCTCATAGGATGCAGAAGTGTTGTACATTATCAGCACTGCACCCTGGCCCTAAGTTGGGCTAGTAGATTTAACCTTCCTCATGGTGCTTCCCTCTGTCTATGTGCCATCACATATTTGTGCTTTTATTCCGGTGAAGTGGATTTCAGGATATGTCTACACTGCACACTCCTTTGGGTGGCATGTACAGTACATACACTGTATTCCCGCTCAGAAAAAGGTACAAAAAGCAGTGCAGATGGTGAGGCCCTGCTTAGGTGCATAAAGATACAACTATTTTTAGCAATATAGTGTCCCATTGCCTTCCTGCTCCTGGAATCTTTCCCTGCTGCATTTTCCTCTATTTGAAAATGTTTAGGGGTCTGCAGATGAAAAAAGGTTGAAAACCACTGCACTAGAACAACAAAACTATTGACCAAGAAGTGGAGGCTTATGAGTGCAGGAGACAGATCTATCGTGGGACCTGGACCTAGGCTAAGGAATTCAATTCCATAAGAATTAAGAATGAACATGGAACTAACCATTAATCACTTTCAGAACTAAGGGTGATCCAGAGTTCTTTGACGCTCTGGATCAAATTCCCACTGACTTCATTAGGCTTTGGCTCAGGTCCGAGATGAAAAGCTCATTTCTTTAACTTATCTTTCTCCTCAATTTCTTCATACGCATATCAAGTATATTCACTCACACATAAATCATTAAAAGAAACTAAAAGGACTGCAGAAACTAACTTGAACTATTTCTCCTACATGCTCAGAAAAAAAAGAGAGAGAGTGTGATTATTATTATATCTACTGTTAAGTACCGGAAAAATGGTCAGATTCTTCTGTAACAGTGAACATATACATCTCTAGATAAAACGCTAGGAAGAAACGTTTGCTTCCAGCGGATACTAAGCTGAATGTGGATAAGGGTTTCTTGTCTTAGGGTTTTGATTAGTTGTTTTGTTTGTTTGTTTTAACTAAGCTTGTGTGTTAACATGTTTTCTAAATCACTCAGTTCTAATTTTCTTGTGTCAATTATTTCCCTTTTATAGTCAGGTTGCTGTATTTTTAAAAAATATATTATAAACAATAACATAATCTATATCACTTTTAATATAAGCATATATGTGTATATTTTCCTAATAGTATAAGAATTGCAATGTTCATGAGTTTATAAAATGTAATAAGTAATATTTTAGTGGAGATTTGAAAGCCTCAGTGGTCCTTTAATTCAAACTGAAAGTGTGAAACAATTCTGCAGTGGTTCTGAGCATCTAGATACCCTAATCTGTTTATGAGAAAGAAACAGCAAGTGGGAATCAACAGAAACCAGCATCAGCAGAGCTTAGCTAAGGAAACAAAGAGAAAGGTCATTCAGATATGAAAGGATCAGACCGTTAAATGTATTTTGCGCGAGAAGAGCAATCTTGTAATCAATATGCTGTTTAACAGAAAGTGCAAATCCTTCAACAATGAGGAAATGTGTTCTGATTAGTTCAAGTGATAAACCTTGCTATTACATTATGAGACTGCTGGAGCCGGTACAATTGCCTTATCAGGGAAGGCTACAAGTGCAACACTGTATTATTCTGATCTGTTATGGACAAGTAAAGACGGGAAAACCTTTGCCTAACTGAACAAGGAAACGGAACAATGGCTTAAACGGTGTGTAAAACCTGAGCCATTAAAAGGAACACAGCTCCTTTAAAGAAGGGACTATGTGCACTTTCACTGCAGTCTCTTACTTTTAGCTAGCTGAGTCAGTGCCCACTGTATCTCTTTGCTTTTCACATATATTTATCTCTTCTGACATCTGGATTCCAACATTTTGATTCTCTTTAAGAAAGAGGAGACAAACAGGGAAAAACAAGGGTGAGCAGCGGAGATAGAAAAGAGACAATATGACATATTCCAGCCTCCCTATTTTGATCACTCCAAAACATAGTGTAGTGGGGACAGCATGCATCAGATTACATCTTGCATGATTCCTTCAGTTTTAGAAGGAAAATGCTCTGGGTGGGTCAGGAAGGTAGAGGAAATAACTTGAAAGAGAGCTCATTAGATAATTATATCATTATGTAAGCAAAGCTCAATAAAGACCATTCATTACAACTGTGCGATCATTACCACACCTGGTGCCATGACTGTAATTGTTACTCTGCCTGGCTGTTTTCCTGATGGTGACATCTAACTGTCCTTAGAACACTATCAACTATATTTGTTTCAAATGAATAGTCAGCTGCATGAAAGCATGCGTGTGTTGGGCCTGATCCCTGCTGAATGCATTTCACGCAGCAGCCACACAAAGACCACCCATGGCTCAGCTGCAATAGTGTCAAATGAGCATCTTTGTTATTATTGTAGCTTCTAGAGGCCCCCCTTCCACTCATAATGGTGCATTCATATAGTAAGAGACTCTTCTGGCTTCTAAGACCCCACAATCTAAATAGACAAGACAGACAAAGGGTGAGAGAAAGGAAATATTATTATCCTCATGTTACAGATGGGGAATTGAGGCAGACAGAGATTAGGTGATTTGCAGCCAAGATAGCAATAGAACCCAGATTACCCAAGACCCAGACCTTAACCACAGATCTATTCTTCCTCCCTGAAGAAATATTATCTTCTGATCACATGGGCTGAAGATTTGTGACTAGCACAATGTAATCCCAAACAGTGGCAGTGTACACACAAGGACTGGTAGGAAAAGGACTATATGCTTGGTGGATTCATGGGCATCCATCTCCTTGGTCCATGAGGTTGCTATCATTGTACGTACCCCAGGGTCCAAGTACAGCCATAGAGGTTGGGACTACTCTTATAATATGCAACTTGATTTTAGAACTTGATTGAAAAATGTTTATTATGTTTGCGCAGAAAGATGAACTCCTATACTATACTTCACAATAAGCCATCCCACTCACCAGCAGATTTCCTCTCCACTTGCAGAATGAGCAAATGCCTATCTAGTGAAAGACACAGTGCTAACCCACTGGCAGCTTCATTTGGGTTGGTATGGAATTAGGGTTGCCAACTTTCTAATTCCAGAAAACCAAACACCCCTGTCCCAATTCTTCCCTGCCCTGCCCCTCCCCTTGCTCACTCCATCCCCCTTCCCTCTGTTAGGAGCACAAATTATCATAGCTGCAATAGGTCCATTAAAGGCCCACTCCAGAAGCCCAAACAAATCCATAGAGCACAACCACAGAAATGCACACTTATCCAGATACCTATATAAATAAATCTGTAGAAACTGACTCCCACACCTACATGCAAATACACATGTGTATTCATGTGTACACATCTAGCATGCACTAACACATATACTTCTATGTTATTTATTATTACAATTGTTGTTTAGTGCCTAGAGACCGCAACTAAGATCAGGGCTCCAGGATGGTAGGTGCTGGACATACACATAAAAAGAGAGAATCTTCAACAAAGAGTTTATAATGTAGCTAGACAAAGCTGGGGAGAAATTATGATACATTGGCTCTTCTGCAATTACTAGTCAACAACATTCACTTTTTAAGAAATAATACATTTCTTTTAGAGTTCCCTTCTCTTTTAAAAACTTGTTATGAAATGAATACACATACATTTTATGTCATCAATTTTTGTGTGTGCAAGCCAGCAAAGGGAATAAAAGTCAAGAGTTAGGCTGCAAATTTTATTCAGACAGCTATACACACATGCGGCAATACACGCACCTCCCTACACAAAGACACACAGTCGCTTACACATATAAGATGGAGTGTTTCATATAACACTGCTACTTTTCAGTTAAGCCTAGAAACTCCAAGTCAAGAATAGAAAAAGCCATCATCATCAACTCAGTGAGAACTATTGATACATCATTTTTTTAGACTTCTGGGAGTGGGGAGGAGTTTAATGAAGACAGCACACACCAAAACTATGGACTGAAAGGAAATGTGGTGGGAGAAATGGGAAGTTAGGAAAAAGCTATGTGCTGTTTTGGGGGAGTTTGTCTGTACAACTTAAACTCTGGTTGATATTGTGGAGCTGTTGATATAAAAATTGCTTTATTGTAAAAGGTATTTGTCTACAAGGATGTGGATTCGGTCATTGGTGGTAAGGCTGTATCATATCTCTGCCAGACCAGGAACAATGGTGGGTTGTTAGAACTCAATGACTGATTATTCAAAGTGAAGCACCCTGGGATAATGGGTCTGTTCAAGCTATGAGAAGTCACTTCCCCCTCCTGCCTGAAGGAAGGGAGGAAGTGGAGACAGTGGAAAATTACCAAACATAGAACAAAGAAGCAGACATGTTGGTGGGATATATGAACTAGGAAGACTCAGAGATACACATAGAAACAGGAAGCACTGGGCAGGAGAGAGCAAGGGCATGGACCAGTCAAGGACAGAGAAGGCAAGCTGGGCTGAAAGACTCCATGAGAAAAAAGGAACCCAGCACGTACCAGCCTGATGAAGCAGGAGACCCTGCCTGCCCACCTGAAAGCCCTAAGAATCCCCAAGGAAGGGTTAGCTAGTGAGCAGACTTGTGGTTAGGATGTTACAAGTTTTCTAAATGATTTGCATACTTTTTGTGTGATTACATAAAAGAGCAATGGTGTTAGAATTCTGTGCAAAGTGTCTCTGTGTTATATACATTACATCTACCTCATGTCTCCTGAGAGAGTGAAACTATAACCCAGAAGGCTCATACCTTATGTGTGATTATGGGAGACTGTATGTTTAAGCTACTTAGCTGTATTGGGTGTCAGCATTTGTTCTGGCTACTTAGGTGTATTGGGTGTCAGCATTCCCTAGGCAGGTGGGCTGAGGGACTCTTTTTGTGAAGGGGCAAAAAACTGAGGTGTGATGCATATCAAATGTTCCAGAGAGACCAAGGGAGGAAAGAGTGCTGCAGTCTGCTGAGACCCAGGGAAGCTTAAAATCCCTGGGGATCCAGAGGTTTGGATTCCCCTCACAACAATCTGGCACACAGCAGGCAAAGGGAGCCCAACCAGAGCTATGACAAACTAGTTAAAGGAAGAAGATAGCTGGTTAAGCGACTGTATGTTGCTTGTTTGCGAGACACAGTGAAAACAATGGGCTAAACGCCTCCCTTGTTTATACCCATGCTGCATGACTGTAAGGTCAGAATTTCAGTGTGGTCATCATCAGACAGAGGAGAGCTACAGAAATTCTGTTTTTGCAGTGGCATCAGTATAAACTGAATCCAGAAAGTTAGCAAGCGGGAAAAGATGGCAATTTAGATCAAGTTTGAAATAGTTAAGAGGAGCACAAGAAAATATGCCAAAACCATATTAGTTCAACATTAATTTTCAAATATGTTATGAACTTCTACTCCTGGTGAGCAGGAAGTTCATCACCCCCATCCAGTAGCTGGATGCTGACACATACCAATATTGCTTTTTATTTTGTTTTCTACAGCTCAGAACTCAGTGAATAAATTTGCTGCTTGAAGGAATCTAAGCAAGTGAGTGTCTTTTCTGAAGATGGAACAGCGAGCCAGCAGGCTCCCAAGCAGAGGTGCTGCCAAAGAAACTTGAGAGTGAAGCTGCTGAACTAAGATCAGAGATGTATCCTTAAGCAGAATTTATCCCCCAGTGAGCACCAGCTTTTTCAGCTCATTACCGTTTCTGAATAGTAAGTGTATGATAAAGACTTCAGTCGCAATAACTGTTCTAATATGGTACAGTACAGTTGATCCAGTTGAAGCTATTTTCAACCAGTTTAGAATAAAGTGCTCTACCAGGCCATTACTAACAAGAAGAAGTGGGGTAAATCTTACTAAATCCATTGGTAGGATTGGCACTCAGAGTTGAAAAAATAAATTCCTGGGTCCAGGTCCTTGTTCCCATTATACCTTATCTAGACTGCTTGTGAGTCCCTCACAGTAAAGGGAACCCCCGGATATTATAGAGCTGGTAGAGAGGTTCTATGCCATCCTTCTTCACACCTAACACAGAGGGTGTGATCAGGGGAGTCTGCATGGAGGTTGCATCTCTGCACTCCAACTATTTCTAGCTGCCAGATCGTGGGACCATGTGCAACTACGCATAATTTAAAGCATCCTCAAGGCTGCTCTAAATTATGGTGGGGGCTAGAAAATGTTTGCCCCCTCTGTCCTATCAGTTGAATTGAATATGTCCTGGCTACTGCACAGGATCTAGTGTTTGGTGGAGTTTAGATGCACTGAGACTGGCTGAATATCCTGAATATCTTTTTATCCACTCAGTATCAAGCATGTATTCTGAGAGGGAAATGAGAAGAGGAACATTTAAAAAGAAAATATTGCTCCACTTTTCCCTATAGTTGACAGGCTAAAGTCAGTGTAGGGTCTCAGATGAAAGCGGTTGTATGTTTCCCAATAGATTAACACTTGAAAGTTTACAATCTTGATGTAAATGAAAGACTCTACATATTCTTAAAGCTTAAAAGACATTGGGCCATTTTCTCAGCTGGTGTAAACTGATATAGCTCCAATGAAGTCACTGGAATTATGGTCAGTAAAATCATCATAATTAATCTTTAAAGAAAGGGGGGAAATGTTGAAGTTATTTAAAGAAAAGTTTAGAATTCTAGCTAAATTTAAGTTAAAAAAAGATTGATTTTGGGCAACCCATTGTGACACAGTACAGCTTGGAGGAAGATTTGTGTTTACAATTTAAAGACAAACATGGAGAAAAGATGTAGGGATGGGGTGGTAAGGAGATGTACCATAGTTTTCAGAGGAAGCATAAGCATACACTATGCTAGTCCCAACTAGTATTTTTTAAAGATATTTGATTATATATTTAATATGACTAAAACTTAATGTTAGGGTGGTTTTGGGAGGAAGGAAGCTTGGGTTGAAGTGTGGATAAGGAAGGGACTGTTGGAATAAGAATGGGGAGTGGGTAAAGGGAGAGGGAAACTACAGAGAGGGGATTATGCTTTGACTATCCATCACCTTTCCATGGAAAAAAAATAACTCACTGTAAAACTGTTATTTAATGAAATCATTTAAAAAGAACATTAATTCAAATCAAACTTTCTTAAAGGAAAAAAAATCTCAGTTGAAAAATCAGAACGAGCATGGAGTTTGTTTCAGACACCAATGGGCAACATACTCATGAGAAGACTTGGACTTATTTACATTTTAAAACTGAGAATTCCAGCTGACTGAGTGACCAAATTGAAACACTCAGATCAAATACTGGACTAAGCCCTGGTCTACACTAGGAGTTGAGGTCGAATTCTGCAGCGTTAAATCGATTTAACCCTGCACCCGTCCACATGGCGAAGCCCTTTTTTTCCGACTTAAAGGGCTCTTAAAATCGATTTCCTTACTCCACCCCCGACAAGGGGATTAGCGCTGAAATCAGCCTTGCCGGGTCGAATTTGGGGTACTGTGGATGCAGTTAGATGGTATTGGCCTCTGGGAGCTATCCCAGAGTACTCCATTGTGACGGCTCTGGACAGCACTCTTAACTCAGATGCACTGGCCAGATAGACAGGAAAAGGCCCGCAAACTTTTGAATCTCATTTCCTGTTTGGCCAGCATGGCAAGCTGCAGGTGACTGTGCAGAACTCATCAGCAGAGGTGACCATGCAAAGCTCATCAGCAGAAGTGACCATGATGGAGTCCAAGAATCGCAAAAGAGCTCCAGCATGGACCGAACGGGAGGTACTGGATCTGATCGCTGTATGGGGAGAGGAATCAATGCTATCAGAACTACGTTCCAGTTTTTGAAATGCCAAAACATTTGTGAAAATCTCCCAGGGCATGAAGGACAGAGGCCATAACAGGGACCCGAAGCAGTGCCGCGTGAAACTTAAGGAGCTGAGGCAAGCCTACCAGAAAACCAGAGAGGCAAACAGCCGCTCCGGTCAGAGCCCCAAACATGCCGCTTCTATGATGAGCTGCATGCCATTTTAGGGGGTTCAGCCACCACTACCCCAGCCGTGTTGTTTGACTCCTTCAATGGAGATGGAGGCAACACGGAATCAGGTTTTGGGGATGAGGAAGATGATGATGATGAAGTTGTAGATAGCTCACAGCAAGCAAGCAGAGAAACTGGTTTTCCTGACAGCCAGGAACAGTTTCTCACCCTGGACCTGGAGCCAGTAACCCCCGAACCCACCCAAGGCTGCCTCCCGGACCCGCCAGGTGGAGAAGGGACCTCTGGTGAGTGTACCTTTTAAAATACTGTACATGGTTTAAAAGCAAGCATGTTTAATGATTAATTTGCCCTGGCATTCGCGGCTCTCCTGGATGTACTCCCAAAGCCTTTGCAAAAGGTTTCTGGGGAGGGCAGCCTTATTCCGTCCACTATGGTAGGACACTTTACTACTCCAGGCCAGTAGCACGTACTCGGCAATCATTGTAGAACAAAGCATTGCAGTGTATGTTTGCTGGCATTCAAACAACATCCGTTCTTTATCTCTCCGTGTTATCCTCAGGAGAGTGATATCATTCATGGTCACCTGGTTGAAATAGGGTGCTTTTCTTAAGGGGACATTCAGAGGTGCCCGTTCCTGTTGGGCTGTTTGCCTGTGGCTGAACAGAAAAGTTCCCTGCTGTTAGCTACGGGGAGGGGGGAGGAGGAGCTAGCCAAGTGGAGGGGGGAGGCAAAATGCGACCTTAGAACGAAAGCACATGTGCTATGTACGTAATGTTAACAGCAAGGTTTACCGTGAAAGAGTGTACCCATTGTTCTATAAAATGTGTCTTTTTAAATACCATTGTCCCTTTTTTTTCTCCACCAGCTGCATGTGTTTCAAAGATCACAGGATCTTCTCCTTCCCAGAGGCTAGTGAAGATTAGAAGGCGAAAAAAATGCACTCATGATGAAATGTTCTCTGAGCTCATGCTGTCCTCCCTCACTGACAGAGCACAGATGAATGTGTGGAGGCAGACAATGTTAGATGCAGGAAAGCACAAAATGCCTGGGAGGAGAGGTGGCGGGCTGAGGAGAGTAAGTGGTGGGGTGAAGAGAGGGCTGAAGCTGAAAGGTGGTGGAAGCATGATGAGAGGAGGCAGGATTCAATGCTGAGGCTGCTGGAGGATCAAACTAATACACTCCAGCGTATGGTTGAGGTGCAGGAAAGGCATCTGGAGCACAGACCACCACTACAGCCCCTGTGTAACCAACTGCCCTCCTCCCCAAGTTCCATAGCCTCCTCACCCAGATGCCCAAGAACATGGTGGGGGGCCTCCGGCCACCCAACCATTCCACCCCAGAGTATTGCCCAAGCAACAGAAGGCTGGCATTCAATAAGTTTTAAAGTTTTAAACTTTTAAAGTGCTGTGTGGCCTTGTCCTTCCGTCCTCCACCACCCCTCCCGGTGCTTCTCTCCTCCACCATCCCAACTGGGCTACCTTGGCAGTTATCCCCCTATTTGTGTGATGAATTAATAAAGAATGCATGAATGTGAAGCAACAATTACTTTATTGCCTCTGCAAACAGTGATTGAAGGGAGGAAGGGAGGGTGGTGAGCTTACAGGGAAGTAGAGTGAACCAAGTGGTGGGGGGTTTCATCAAGGAGAAACAAACAGAACTTTCACACCGTAGCCTGGCCAGTCATGAAACTGGTTTTCAAAGCTTCTCTGATGCGCACCACGCCCTCCTGTGCTCTTCTAACCGTCCTGGTGTCTGGCTGCACGTAACCAGTGGCCAAGCGATTTGCCTCAACCTCCCACCCCGCCATAAACATCTCCCCCTTACTCTCAGAGATATTGTGGAGCGCACAGCAAGCAATAATAACAGTGGGAATTTTGGTTTTGCTGAGGTCTAACTGAGTTGGTAAACTGCGCCAGCGCACTTTTAAACATCCAAATGCACATTCTACCACCATTCTGCACTTGCTCAGCCTGTAGTTGAACAGCTCCTGACTACTGTCCAGGCTGCCTGTGTACGGCTTCATTAGCCAGGGCATTAAGTGGTAGGCTGAGTCCCCAAGGATAACTATTGGCATTTCAACATCCCCAATGGTTATTTTCTGGTCTGGGAATAAAGTCCCTTCCTGCAGCTTTTGAAAAAGACCAGAGTTCCTGAAGATGCGAGCATCATGTACCTTTCCCGGCCAGCCCATGTTGATGACAATGAAACGTCCCTTGTGATCCACCAGTGCTTGCAGCACTATTGAAAAGTACCCCTTGCAGTTTATGTACTCGCCGGCTTGGTGCTCCGGTGCCAAGATAGGGATATGGGTTCCGTCTATGGCCCCACCACAGTTAGGGAATCCCATTGCAGCAAAGCCATCCACTATGACCTGCACATTTCCCAGGGTCACTACCCTTGATATCAGCAGATCTTTGATTGCGTTGGCTACTTGCATCACAGCAGCCCCCACAGTAGATTTGCCCACTCCAAATTGATTCCCAACTGACCGGTAGCTGTCTGGTGTTGCAAGCTTCCACAGGGCTATTGCCACTCGCTTCTCAACTGAGAGGGCTGCTCTCATCTTGGTATTCATGCGCTTCAGGGCAGGGGAAAGCAAGTCACAAAGTTCCATGAAAGTGCCCTTATGCATGCAAAAGTTTCACAGCCACTGGGAATCGTCCCAGACCTGCAACACTATGTGGTCCCACCAGTCTGTGCTTGTTTTCCGGGCCCAGAATTGGCGTTCCACGGCATGAACCTGCCCCATTAGCACCATGATGCCTGCATTGCCAGGGCCCATGCTTTGAGAGAAGTCTGTGTCCATGTCCTCATCACTTTCGTCACCCCGCTGACGTCACCTACTCGCCTGGTTTCGCTTTGCCAGGTTCTGGTGCTGCATATACTGCTGGATAATGTGCGTGGTGTTTAATGTGCTCCTAATTGCCAAAATGATCTGAGTGGGCTCCATGCTCGCCATGGTATGGCGTCTGCACAGAAAAAAGGCGCGGAACGCCTGTCTGCCATTACTCTGACGGAGGGAGGGGCGACTGACGACATGGGTTACAGGGTTGGCTTACAGGGAATTAAAATCAACAAAGGGGGTGGCTTTACATCAAGGAGAAACAAAAACAACTGTCACACAGAATGGCCCCCTCAAGGATTGAACTCAAAACCCTGGGTTTAGCAGGCCAATGCTCAACCCACTAAGCTATCCCTCCTTCTGGTATTTTAGGCAGGACTTCATGGAGGGAGGGAGGAAGGGGGGAGCAAACGAATAAAAACAAATCTGGTCTATTTCTTATTTTGATCCACTCCATCTATCTTTTACATCTTTGGCTGGCAACAGACGGTGCAGAAGGACTGCAAGTCATCCACATCTCCTAGCTGCTTGGCAGAAGATGGTGCAATAGGACTGCTAGCCATCCACATCTCCTGCCTGCTCACCATAAGATGGTACAATAGGACTGCCTGCAGGACTAAAGAGAATGACCTGGTCGAGTCACTCCTAATTTAGTCCCTGCACCCACATCTTCCCAGGCGCTCCTGTCCGACCTTACCGAGGTGGCCAGGAGCACCTCGGACATGATGAAGATGGTTTTCAGGCCTATTGTACCATCTGCTGCCACAAGGCAATGGGTTGCTGCTGCTGTGTAGCAATGCAGTACCACGTCTGCCAGCACCCAGGAGACATAAGGTGACAGTGAGCTGAGTGGGCTCCATGCTTGCCATGGTATGGCGTCTGCACAGATAACTCAGGAAAAAAGACGTGAAACGATTGTCTGCCATTGCTTTCACAGAGGGAGGGCCTGATGACATGTACCCAGAACCACCCGTGACAATGTTTTTTGCCCCATCAGGCATTGGGATCTCAACCCAGAATTCCAATGGGCAGCAGAGGCTGCGGGAACTGTGGGATAGCTACCCACAGTGCAACACTCCGGAAGTCGATGCTAGCCTCGGTACTGTGGAAGCACTCCGCCAAGTTAATGCACTTAATGCACTTAGAGCATTTTGTGTGGGGACACACACAATCAAAATTAGAAAAACAATTTCTAAAAAAACGACTTCTATAAATTCAACCTAATTTCATAGTGTAGACATACCTTTCAATTTTATGTTACTTTTTGAAGTACATATCCGTTCTTCAGTTAAATCTTCCTTTTGCCTTCCTAGGAACTTTGCTTGGTTATAACCATTGTCATTGTTGTCAGGTACAAAAATGACCAGTGTGCTCATTCTACTTCTATAAGCGTGAACTGCAATTTTTGTACCTGACAACAATGACAATGGTTATAACCAAGCAAAGTTCCTAGGAAGGGGCAGGGGAGAAGGAAGCCAGACACAGCTACAGCCAGCCCTGACCACCAGCATTACCACACAACTCCCTGTCCTCCAGGCTTTTCCCCCTTTCCCGCCCACAGTCCCTCACTCAACCTCCTGCCATAGCTCCCAAATAACCTCCCTCCCACAATGCCCCACCATAGCTCCTCAAATCACCCACCTCCCCTCCACTTTCTCCCACAGCCCCCCCGTCCCCTGCCATAGACCCCCCAAACACTACCCACCAGATCCCCAACCTGTCTCTCCCTCCCTCTCCCTCTGCTCCCCCCACCTTCCCTCAAACCCCCTCTCACCCAGCCATAAGGTTACCACCTCTGAAATGCAAAAACCCCACCAGCCTCCCTCCCCCAAGTCAAGCCCGCTGCAACTCCAACCCTTAAACACAAGGCAACTCTGCACACACACACCCAACAGCCACCTACAGTATCTAGAGGGAGAACACATATAGATAAGATTGTTAACATTGCCAGTCTCCTTACGTTTGCATGACTCAAACCCTCTCACACACGTGCGCTTGTGTGTTGGTGGATAGACAGCTGCTGTATTTTCAACTGTTTTGAATACGTTATCGCTTAAACTGCGGAAGTGGGAACGCTGCAGCATCTTTAGCTGGACACAGAAACTTTTAACAGTAGCTCTCCCAGTGTATTGTGATAATGTTGCAAATCTTTAGACCCACACACAAATACCCAGCAGATTAAATTATTTTTCTCACACCTGGCAAATCCATAAAAAAAACTGGCCAGGCTGGTCAAATACCAGCCAGGTGGTAACCCTACCCAGCCCCTGTTCAAACCCATCCGATCCTCTGCTACCCCATCCCCAAATAAGCACACTCCAACTTCCTTCTACTTCCTCAAATTCTCCCCACAACCCCACCCAAATCTCATAAAACCTTCTGCGGCCATAGTCTCCTACCCATCCCACCTTCCTGCCACACTAAGTCCCCAAATTAACCCAACCCTTCACATAACCCCCCAAACACCCCCATCAAGCATCATGCCAAAACACTTCCCCAAGCCCATCCTCCCCTCCCAAAACCCTCACATGCCCACTACCAAACCCTCCTCCAGCACTGCTCACCATTCCTCAGTAAACCCATCTCCTACTTCCCCATTGCCAAACCAATTCCCTCCCTCCAATCACCTTATTCACACCTGTCCCCTCTCCCGCACTCCACCACCCCATACACCCTCCTCTGTTGGCCCCAGCTCCCAAGTCCATCAGACCCAGATCCAGTCCAGCTCAGCCCAACTGCCCCCAACTCCAAGCTGCACCAACTCCCTCTTCCCCTGCCTGGTAAACCAAATCCTGTAGCAGACTGTGACCAGCAAGGAGCACCAGCAGCACTAGCCTCCTTCAGCAGCGGCTGTGGCAGCTGTGCCCCACCTGGGAGAGCTGCACCCTATCCTCCCTTCCAGGACCATCGAGCCACTCGCTGCAGCAGGCTGCCCTCCCAAATGTCAGTCCCTGTCCAAAATTGCTCGCTCTCTCTGGACAAATCGAACAAAGATAGCAACAACAGCAGCAGCAAGATGTCTCTGGATGCAGGGCTGATCCAGGGCTCCCCCTTGGCTGACAGCAGCTGCCCACAGTCCCCATCCCGGTGGCCCGCCTCACAGTGCCCTTAACACCACCATCCTCTTCTGACCCCTTTACTACATGTCCCCTTTTTACCCATGCTACAAGAACGATAGCAATTTTGGGCACAGAAGCCTGTTTTAAATGGCACTCCACAGGGTGCTGCAATGGTAGTGGAGACAGTATAATTTGAATCTTCTCTAAGTTCAAATTTCCTTCACCTCCCTTCACTACATCATTCTCTAAACTCAGTACTGCTCCAATTACCTATTGCCCCCCACAACACAACCCTTCTTATCTCTCTGCCAGAATTCTTAAATTATCCCTTTCATAAATGTTCAATTCTTGGGGAAGTAACAACAACAACATTCCATATAACAATCCCTCACCAGGCCCTGGCACTTCCTGGGTCCTGACTTTCCCTGACTTCCCTCACTTGAGCAATCACAATATCCATACAGTGCAGCATTGATCTACGTTAGTAACCTATCCTCTTTTCTCCATCATTTCATCTGTTACTTTACTGTTAGTGACTATTCAAGTTGAATTTATATCTTGACAGACTTATCCATTCCAAAGTCTCTGTCTTCTATCAACCCTTTAAAACGTGACTTAGCTACCACATACTTTCTAAGGTCAGTAAGGCCACTGCAGAGCTAAAAAGACTAGACAAAAAGCAAAATGAAACACCATAAGATAGACTTAAAGTTATTTAAAATATTAGAGGCTTTAAAACCCTGAGGCTTCTAAAGCCTGGGCCAGACAGACTGCATACATGCATTTTCACTTGAACACAAGCTGCTGCATCTTTGATATATCTTAGAACAGGGATCGGCAACCTTTGGCACGCGGCCCGCCAGAGTAAGCCCCTTGGCAGGCCGGGCCAGTTTGTTTACCTGCCACGTCCACAGGTTTGGCCGATCGCAGCTCCCACCAGCTTCGGTTCGCCGCTCCAGGCCAATGGGGACTGCGGGAAGCAGCGGCCAGCACATCCCTTGGCCCGCGTCGCTTCCTGCAGCCCCCATTGGCCTGGAGCGGTGAACCACGGCCAGTGGGAGCCGCAAACGGCTGAACCTGCGGACATGGCAGGTAAATAAACCAGCCTGGCCCGCCAGGGGCCTTACCCTGGTGGGCCGCGGGCCAAAGGTTGCTGATCCCTGTCTTAGAAACAGATGTGTTTTGAGCTGAAGTTGGACTTCAAAGAGAAAATAAATGTTCAATAGGAAAAAATATTTTCCTATTCAGAGCAGAGTCTAAAGAGAGAAAAACAAATTCTAAAGATATAATGTTAAAGATATGGGAGAAACTCAAGTGGTTCAGAGGTTCAACTCAGTAAGTATCCAAAACTTCAGTTGCTTATCTGAAGCTTAGCAAGATTGTTGAACCTCCCAAGCCTGCAGAATTGGATTGGAAATTATACTACCCAACCCCTTTGTGACACATCCAGAATCTCATGCTTCTGTTCCGGTTTGATATACTCTGAACAGCCTCTCTTGCAATATTGCAGCAGTTCAATTTCAAAGAAGTGGGCTACGGCATGTCTGAAACTTATTCTTTCCTTTCTGTTCCAACCACTAAAATCCTTGCCCATGCCTTTGTTACTTCTTGCAGTTCTCTGCTCCCCAGCCATCAGACTTCTCATCTCATCTATCTCTAATATATATCTTAAATGCTGCTGCTAAAATCTCCTCTCTTCAGCCATTTCAATCATGGTCACATTCCTCTTTTAGTGGTTTTCTCTCTCCTCCCACAGCAAGTTCAAGATGCATCTTCTCATCTTCAAGGCCAGCACAACTCGACTCCACCTGCATCTCTGCTCTAAGTTCCTCCTACTTCCCCTCTTTATGCTAATGCTCTTTATAGGTTTTCCTCCTGATCATCCCTTTCTTTATCCTTCCTCCCCTCTCCTTACTCTGTCTTCCATGCTACACTCTGTGCTTGGAATTCCTCCCTTCTCCTTTTGTGCCTGATGGCCTCACTATCTTCAACAGAAAGTTGCTGACAACAATTTTTTTCTTCAAGCTTTTCATCAGTAACCCACTATCAAAAATCCACAGTTTGTTTTGTTTTAAAAAGAGCCAACAAACCTGCACTCCTACCGGATTATAACTTCAACCTGTGCATTGTGTGTCTGAATCATAATGTCCAGATCTAATTTACATTTAGTGAACAGGGCTGGGGCTGTGTTTGTCTGTGCTCACTAATGCAAGTACTTTGCATTCAACAACACCTTCCACTCGAAGGTCTCCAGGTGCATAACAAATGTTATGAGCAGTTGTCCAGCCCTTACTCCTGTTCGTGGGCATACAGAACAATGAAACACCCTGTATGAGTGAATGTTTATGAGTGAGAGTAAGGTTTGCATAATTGTGCCCAAATGAATTAAGCCTCACAACAACTTTGAAGAGTAGGGAGGTAGTATTATTCCTGTTTTACAGATGAAGAGAGCCACTCAAGAACAAATTGTGTCAAACCAACCAAATAGCTCTCTTTGACAGGGTAACAAACCTTGTGGATAGTGGGTGTAGTGGGGGGGCGTGGTCTCCTGCCCTGACAGATGGGCGAGACCCACGACCGCTCCCTGGTGGGCAGAGCTGGGACACCCGCAACTGCCCCGCAAGAAGCAGAGGGGTGGGACAGGAACCGGAATTATAAAAGGCAGGCCCTTCAGCTCAGTTGGAGGAGAGATGCCAGAGGAGCAGGATGTCTCCCGCCCGCTGTTGGACCCTGAACTGGACAGAGAACACCATTGTGCCAGAGACCAGAGAGACTGCTGGAGCTGCCAGAGGCTGGGAACACCGAGGAGCTGTTGGGGCTGCCACTTGCTGTTTACCCCAGCAATAAAAGTGACAACCTTGGAACACAGGTACCCCCAGCTGGGAGTGTAGGAAGGAGCCCAGGGAAGCCAAATAGTGTTCAGCTGTGTTACTGACTGCAAGCCGGCCAGTGTGTTGCGGCCAGATTTCTCTGCTGATCCAATGGCGGAGCACTCCGCCACTGTTAGGGCCCTGGGCTGGAATGCAGTGGAGCTGGTGGGCCTGCATCCCTCTACATCTGCCACCTCACCCCTGGGGGTGGCAGCCTCCCCACCTTCAAGCCAAGAAGCCTGCATTGGTCTCTCGCCCACCTGAACTAGGACGCTTGACATTTTTGCTGACTGTCCCACCAGAGAGATGATCCCCCCTAGGCTGCTGACTGCAGGCCAGAGCCATTAACTGTTTGCTGCCCCGCCCTGATCGAGGGCCACGGGCATATAGACCCTCTGCTGCTCAGCCTGATCAGAACAAGACTCAGAACTGATCCCTGTGGAGCCCCACTTGATATGACCTTCCAGCTTGACTGTGAACCGCAGATAACAACTCTGTGCGAACAGTTTTCCAACCAGTTATGCATCCCCCTTATAGTAGCTCTTTCTAGTTTCTATTTCCCTAGTTTGTTTATGATAGGCTCATACAAGACAGTAGCAAAAGCCTTACTAAAGTCAGGATACACCACATGTACCACTTCCCCCAGAAAGATGGTCGTGATTCTCTACCCATCCATCAAGGTGGGAGACCACGCCTCCTCACTACAATGCTTCTGGAGTGACTCAGTTCAGGGGGAAATTAGCCAACAGTTAATGGAGATTAAGAGCAGGTTAGACAAAAACCTGTCAGGGATGGTCTAGATAATACTCAGTCCTGCCATGAAGTCAGGGAACTGGACTATATGATCTCTTGAGCTCCCTACCAGTCCTAATATTCTATGATTATTAATTAATTGGTAAGTACCAGAGTCTTATTCACCCTTACACTTATTCACACTGGCCCCAATCCAAAGCCCATTGACTGCAATGGGAGTCTTTCCATTGTCTTTAGCGGGCTCTGGATCAGACCACTTGAGTTGTACCTTGCTCCCTAAGCATTTCAATTGAAAATGGACTGTTTGAAGACTGATGTGCTGCTCAGTGTGAACAAGGGTATCAGGATCACATCTTAAGTGCCTAATAGGTACTCTATGTTGTACAAAATACACAGGAAAGATGATGTCCTGCCCTGTTTCATGATAAGTGGAACTGGAATTGGAGGGTCCATGTTCCCTGGAGTGACTCTTATTAACAAGACACCAGTGGAAACAAGGAATGCTGGGGAGTTAGGCTGGAAGCAACTCACCCACATAGACAGAGCAATCTACAGGTTTTAACAAAGTTCCCTTGTTCATCTTAACCTGCATTCAGCTTCACTCTTTGCAAATAAAACATGGGGCAGTGTCTGAACTGATTTCTTTGAAGTGCAGCACCTGACAGCATGAGCCGTGGCTCTCTCTCTCACACACATATACACACACACAGAACTATTGCTCCTCAAAGCAGAATGAAACTGGGGAATTACACAGGTTTCTCATTAGACACCAATCTGATGGGGTGGGGGGAACAAACCCCTATGTTACTGCCCTATTCATACTGACTGTTATGCCCAATTTTGTGGGCTTGACAGACTCCCTAATTGTGGACATTATAGTTTGCAGCTTTTGGGATCACCACCTGCAGGAGTGGCTAATCTGGGAGGACAATTCACATTAGACAGGGGGCATATAGTGGAATCCTCAAGAGAATGGAGGAAAGAGCTAGAAGACACAACACCCACAGAAGTACATGCTGTGAGAGAACAGGAAAGGAGAGCAAGTGGCCAGGGTTCTATACCCTGAGTGAGATGCATTTACTGTGGGAGACAGTAGGAGTGGATACAGGAGAAGTGTCCTGCATTATGACTGCTTTGCAAGAAATGCGGCAAGTTGAACCACATTAGCAGTGTGTGCAAGAGCAGAAGACGCTGTCAGAAAGACTCAGACTTATATGGGAGGTGGGGGAAGCGCAAGAGACAGCTCTGATTATATCATGACTCTCTTCTTGATTCCAAGAGCACATCAGGTTCAGAGTGTGGGGACAGGAAAGCAATAACGGACAATATCAATCTCCGTGCATACAACGATTTTAACAGGGAAACACGCTGTGCAATTTCAGCTGGATAGTGGGGCCTCTTGCTGTGTGATTCATTGGGTTGAACTGGACTACAACACACCCATTACAAAGACCAGGTGCAATCTAATTATGTACAATGAAAGCATAATGCAGCCCACAGGAAAATATGATGTCACAGTAACTGACCTGAAAAACAACAGACGGTACCAACAGAAGTTTGTGGTAATACACACCAGCCCCTCCCTGGAGGTTGTCCATCTGCATGGATCAAGGTAAGATCCTGGAGAAGCCCCTACATACAACGGGGCACCCCCCTGCTCCTGTCTTCCTCTGCACACACAGACGGCTTGGAGACTCTTTGCTTGTAAACATTACATATGGTATATTGCCAGTGTTCCCCTGTCACCTTCATATAAACTCCCCAGCTCCCTCATTTAGGCAGAGGATAGAGATGGGGGAGATCGCTCCCTCTGAGATCTCTCTTGGCTCTGGCTCTCAAGCCAGCGACCCAGACAGTCTCTCTTCCCCCTTAGACTTCCTTAGTATTCTTCTCTTCCCTGAGCACTTTAACTCTCCCCAGACCATTCCAATCAGGCATAGTTTTGCCCATCAGGTTTCCTCCAGATGATTAACTTGATGATACAATGATCAGAGTGCTGGCATAGCTGCTATTGCCCAGTATTCTACCACAGAAGGTGAAGGGGGTTATGGTAAAGAAGCTGAATGAAACAATGACAGAAAACTACAAGCTTTTCTACAACTTAGCAGGGACAAGAACATAAAACTCAACCCAGGGAAAAAAATTGACTCAAACAGCGTGAGGTGAAGTACACTGGACATCTGCTCACGGCAGAGGGACAGAAAGCATATCCCAACAGGATCAAGGCAGCCAGAGATGTGCCAGGTGTGGGTGTAAAAGGGATATAATACTTCATAGGAAGGATATTTTTTCTGTCCACACCTGGCTTCAGTAGCAGAACCCATCTGTCAGCTCACAATGCAAGATCTTGTTTAGCGCTGGGCAGGTCCCCAACAACAAGCATTTCACACACTGAAACAAATGCTAATGGATGCTCCTGTCAGAAGTACTACAATACAGGACAGCCATGGACATGCCAGTGTGATGCATAGGAGAAAGGATTGGCTATAGCACTTTTGCAGGAGCAGCCAACCACTTATGCCAGCAGAGCCCTGTCAGAGATGGATGAGTGGTACGCCTAAATAGAAAGAGATCTTCTGGCTGTGGTATTTGGAGTGGAGCTATTGCTTCACTGACCACCCAGGAACAGTGCAATCTGACCACAAATCCCTAGACACAATCATGGCAAAGCCCCTTATTAGTGTTCCAAAGAGACTGCAGCTCATGTTCATGTGCCTCAAGCACCGCCAGGTAGAGATTAGATACTGTCCAGGAAGACTACTAGTGTTAACTGACACCCTGAGCAGTGCATATAGACCCATCCTCAGCGAGCTGCGGGAAGAGGATCAGAGCACTGAATATATAAAAATGCTGCATGATCTCCCAATTTCAACAGCAAAGCTGATGGGAAATGAAAGAGGCGACAGAAAATGACATCCAGCTACACAGGGTCAAGAGAGAGATTCTAGCAGGGTGGCAAGGACACAAAAGCCAAGTATCAGTATGAGCGGAGCCATATTTTCAAATTAATGATGAGCTGAGTGTTCAGGATGGAATCATTTCTACAGCAGAGCTGTTGTTCCCGCCTCATTATGTAAGGATGTCATAAAAAAAATACATGGCTCATACTTGGGCATTGATTACTATCTTAGACGGACTTGAGTGCGTGTTTACTGGCTAGGAATGAATACACAACTCTGCTCCTTGTGTGATAACCACCAACAGAAAGAGACTCTGTTACCCTTTACCCCATGAGCTGCCCACCTGACCACAGTAAAAGGTGGGAGTGGACTTGTTTACCTCCGAGGAAAAGCAGTACTTGATTACAGCGGGCTACTATTCAGATTTTTAGGAGGTTGATACCCTCCTAGATACAAGAAACAAACTAGTGATTGGCAAACTGAAGGTTCACTTTGTGGGCATTCTGGACACTGTATTCACTGACCACAGACCCCAGTTTGCCTGGGAAGAATTAAAGGAATTTATATACAAATAGGAGTTTGACCACCACACTTCCTCCCCAGCATAGACATAGAGTAATGTAAAGTGAAATCAGCTGTGAAAATGGCTAAGAGACTGTTGCATAAAGCTGTTTCTTCTAGTTCAGACCCCTTGTTAGCATTTTTGGCACACAGGAATACCTCATCACAAGAAGGGGATGCGAAAGAGAGGGGTGGGGGAAGAGTCCAGTGTAGGCACTGATGGAACAAAGACCAAAACCCTGGTATCAATGAGGGAAGACCAGTTCCAGTGAGCAGGATGGAGTTACCACTGAGAGGAGATGGTCAACAATCAGAGAAAGTGGGTACTAGAGTACTGCAAGTCAGCCAAGGACCTACCAGCCCTGTATACAGGCACTCCTGTGAGGGTCCAGCCATTATAAGGACATCAGAAGGAGAGGACTGAGGCAGTTGTGAGGACTGCAGTGGAACCCAGCCCAACTGATCTGAAGAAAGAGAAGGCACTTGTGAGAAAGCAGCCAACACCCAGAGAGAGCTCACAGAGGTCATCTCAGAACAGAGACAGAGAACCATCCATACTCCAGAGAGAGAGACAGTTTGCTATACTCAGAGATAGGTGACAGGGACACAGAGATAGGTCACCTATTGAGGAGACCAAACTATCCCAAAGCCTAAGGCTGTGTCTACGCTTCCACTTTCAGTGCTAAAACTTCAGTGGTTCAGGGGTGTGAAACCCCCCCACCCAGAGTGCCAAAATTTTAGCGCTGAAAAGCACCAGTCTAGACAGCGCTTTATCGCTGGGATCCGCACTGCTGGTGATAAAGCCACCATCCCTCGTTCGGGGTGGTTACTTTTTATCACCGGGAGAGCTTTCCCTGGAGATAAAATGTCACTACACTGCCCATGTCACAGCGCTGCTGCGGCTGCCCTGTAACGCAGGCAGTGTAGACATACCCCAAGTAACCATCTGTGGTAAAGATGAGATTCCAACTCAGGCAACCTCTGGCCTAGGAGACAAAGGGTGGGGATCTGGGCATCAATTATTTGTTTTTAATGCTAATGTTAAAATGTTTGCAAAATAGGGAAAATGTATTGTGGTCAGTGGAACTGGGTCCATAGAAGGACCGTTACTGGCAGGACAGAGTGGAACAGGAAGAGCAGACACTCAGGCATCCCCAGAATACCAGACAGTCTGCTACTTCCAGGAATGGATGGATTCACATGGATTCACACCCTCCTGCGTGACCTCGCACGCACTGAGAAAAGTTCTGACTTTGGGTGTTGTCTATTTTTATTCTAAGTTCGTATGCCTTTAAAAGCATGAATCAAATGATTATGTTAATTTAAACTGCCTTGTGCTAGCGCCTTATTGACTTGAAAGATAAAGAAATGTAAATGATATTCCAGCACCTTGGTGTTGCATTGGTTGCATTAACAATTCTTTTGTTATTCAGCAAGGGAAACAGCGGCAGATCATCTAGAGTACAAAGCTGCAAGTAAAAAGGAAGAGCAGTAAGTACCTCATTAGCAATACTGTGCTACAGGTGTGTCTGAGACCCCACAGACTTCAAGCCAAGTGTTCAAACAGGTTATGCTGAACGGATGGCTAAATAGTTCTGATGAAAATCTCTCTTTGATGAAATGTGCTAGAGTTACAGGTTTCTAATTTTGCCTACAGTAACTATCTCTGTCTTTTACCATCCAATATAGTGCACTTCTCTCTCAAGTCAGGATCTTCAAGGTACACGAAAGTTCTGAAACAGCGAAATTATAAAATAATGGCCCCTGCAGTAGCTGCTCACAGTTTGTAGATTGTTAAAGTGATTGGATGTATCCATTTTAATGACAGGGGAAGATCAGTAAAACAAATAAAAAAAGATACAGGAGAACATATTCTGTACTGTTGATGGTGAATCAAGCCCAGGAAATTTAAAATAGTATTTGTATATATTAGTCTGTGGTTGTACCTTAGGCCAGACTGCAGGCATTTCTCTTTCATCTTCTCTACTCATTAACTTTGTGAAGTGCCTTAAATGGTATAACAGAGATACCATAAAGTAGAAGGGCCCAATCAGCTCCCACTTGCCTTACTCACAGAATTAGGTGTTGCTTGCATCAGTAGGTCACAGTATTTTAAATATTACTTAAAATATTACCAGTACTCCTCATAAAAGCACAGTTCACTAGGAAGTCCAAGTCCTTGTTTTAAAATATGAAATAGCTAACTTGTTTTCCCCTGCAAAGAGAAACTGAGGGAACTGGTCTCTCAGTTCTCCCCTATAAGCACATCTCTTTAATCTGAAAAGCACTGAGAAATAAATGGTTCAAAGATGCCACTTTACCCTTATTAGAAGTAAGAAAATGGGGTAGAGGTGTGATTGAGATGAGATAGATGGTTTACCCTATAGAACAAGTCTCTGAGATGCTAAGCAGAGTCATTATTCTGGCAGTGACCCCCAGAATAATTCAATAAGACCCCTTATTTAAGGGTGTAAGGATATGAAGGTGTGCATAATACCAACAAGATTTGCTAAATGTATTTACTAAAATTCAGCTTAAAAATAAAGTAAGAGCATTAAAAGTCATTCCACAATTTTCTTTGTAGGAAAAGAGAGAAAGAAAGCAAGAAAGAAGCTTACATGATAGATGCTAGCCATAGCATGTGGCACTCAGATACCACTACAATGGTGAATGCAGAATAAAAACCTACATAGAACAGAATTCATTAATAAGAAAAAGAAAGTAAGTTTCTTTTTACTTATTTTACAAATTCCTTGCTTTACTGTCTATCCTATAGTCCTAAACTGGGTAGAACTTGCAACGAAGTCACTTAAAAGAATGATAGTGAAAGAAGTAAAGGAACATAAAATATTCAAACACTCACCATTCATACTGTCTCTTAACTAAACATGTATATGTAAAATATTTCATTGCATATTCCCAAAACATCCTTAATGCTGCCCTCCCTGGCGAGCCTCAATCTATAGACCAGAGCTACTCTGTCTTTGTAGGGTTACCATACATCCAGGTTTTCCCAGATAAAGCCTCTTTTTTTAATCTCCTTTCTCTGTTCAGGGGGATTTTAAAAATAATAGCCCCAATTTTTCCGCTTTCTGATTGGTCTCTTCCCGGCATCTGCAGCTGATTGGTCCATTCCCCTACAAGCCACAGTGGCTGGATCCTGCCCATCCAGGTCCCAGCTCTCAGCCCTGGGGAAAGAGTCCTGCACCAGCCACCCTACCACTGTGATGGGAAACAACACTGCCTCCCACCCCCAGTGAGTACCCCCGCCACAGGTACCACCTCCAGCACCTCCAACTGTATCCCCTCCCAGCTCTCCCCTTTCCCCCTCTGGCAGTATCCTCTTTTTGGGAACCTGAAACATGGTAACGCTATACAGTGGTATTGTGTACAAGTGTTATATCTAAGGGCATGTCTACATTGCAATAAAAGATGTGTCCTTAACTTGGGTTAGATAACGGGTTACAATAGTAGTGAAGACACAGTAACTTGTCTTTAACTTGGATTAGCATCTCAAATTCAACCTCAGGCTCCTTTATAGGCTATGATTAACCTGAGGTAAAAGCTGTGTCTTCACTACTATTTTAATCTAATTTAATTTGTTCAGGATAGGTAACCTGAGGTAAGAACACACTTTTGTCTGCAGTGTGATATACCCGGTGGCCTAGTCTAAATTAGAAAATGTTTACAGCTTATTACTAGCAAAAAAAGTGCTTTTTCCATTATAGCTTATACCAGTTTCCTGAAAGAAATAAGATATAGTGTATAAACTGTGTCTATATTACAACTTTTTGCTGGTACAGAAATATTTGCAAAGGAAAAACAAATCACACCCCTAAGCAACATCATTATATTTGCAAAAGTTATTAGTATAGACCTGGTCTTAGATGCAGACACACATGCAGGAGTACTAACAGCTTTCCCACATATTATAACCATTACAATTAGTCACTATTCACTTTGCTCAATTTCAACTTCTTGTCTTCAAAGATAGCCCATTCATGAGTTTTCAAGGACATTTAACTAATCTATGTGAAAAGGCAAAGTAACAAGTTTTGGAGCTGGAGAGACACAAAAAATGTTGGACGAGTTGAAAATTTGTATCCGTTTCTTTTTTTCTTTGTAATTACCTATAACTTAAACTGTTTGGAAAGTTTCCTCCACATTTTGCAGTGGAAAAAAAAGTCTTTAACCATCTGAATGAGCTGCATGATTTTTGAGCTAAAACAATTTCACTAGCCCAAATTTTAGGGGAATAAAAATAGGACTTTTAATGAAACCTGGTTGCAACCCTAACTACCATAACTTAAATGTGTGTCTGCATCTAAGACCAGGTCTATACTAATAACTTTTACACTGCCAAATTAAATGTAAAAATGTAATAAGAAAAGCCAAAAAGGAGTTTGAAGAACAGCTAGCCAAAAGCTCAAAAGGTAATAACAAACTGTGTTTTAAGTACATCACAAGCAGGAAGCCTGCTAAACAATCAGAGAGGCCCATGGATGATCGAGATACAAAAGGAGCACTTAAAGACAATAAAGTCATCGCGGAGAAACTAAATGAAATCTTTGCTTCAGTCTTCACAGCTGAGGATGTTAGGGTGATTCCCAAACCTGAGCCGTCTTTTGTAGGTGACAAATCTGAGGAATTGTCACAGATTGAAGTGTCACTAGAGGAAGTTTTGGAATTAATTGAGAAACTTAACAGTAACAAGTCACCGGGACCAGATGGCATTCACCCAAGAGTTCTGAAAGAACTCAAATGTGAAATTGCGGAACTATTAACTATGGTTTGTAACCTGTCCTTTAAATCAGCTACTGTACCCAATGACTGGAAGATAGCTAATGTAACGCCAATATTTAAGAAGGGCTCTAGAGGTGATCCTGGCAATTACAGACTGGTAAGTCTAACGTCAGTACCGGGCAAATTAGTTGAAACAATCGTAAATAATAAAATTGTCAGACACATAGAAGAACATAAATTGTTGCGCAAAAGTCAACATGGTTTCTGTAAATGGAGATCATGTCTTACTAATTTATTAGAGTTCTTTGAGGGGGTCAACAAACATGTGGACAAGGGGGATCCAGTGGACATAGTGTACTTAGATTTCCAGAAAGCCTTGACAAGGTCCCTCACCAAAGGCTCTTATGTAAATTAAGTTGTCATGGGATAAGAGGGAAGATCCTTTCATGGATTGAGAACTGGTTAAAAGACAGGGAACAAAGGGTAGGAATAAATGGTAAATTCTCAGAATGGAGAGGGGTAATTAGTGGTGTTCAGGGTCAGTCCTAGGACCAATCCCTAGTCCTAGGACCAATCCTATTCAACTTATTCATAAATGATCTGGAGAAAGGGGTAAACAGTGAGGTGGCAAAGTTTGCAGATGATACTAAACTGCTCAAGATAGTTAAGACCAAAGCAGACTGTGAAGAACTTCAAAAAGATCTCACAAAACTAAGTGACTGGGCAACAAAATGGCAAATGAAATTTAATGTGGATAAATGTAAAGTAATGCACATTGGAAAAAATAACCCCAACTATACATATAATATGATGCGGGCTAATTTAGCTACAACTAATCAGGAGAAAGATCTTGGAGTCATCGTGGATAGTTCTCTGAAGACATCCACGCAGTGTGCAGCGGCAGTCAAAAAAGCAAATGGGATGTTAGGAATTATTTAAAAAGGGATAGAAAATAAGAAAATATCTTATTGCCCTTTTATAAATCCATGGTACACACACATCTTGAATACTGCGTACAGATGTGGTCCCCTCATCTCAAAAAAGACATATTGGCATTAGAAAAGGTTCAGAAAAGGTCAACTAAAATGATTAAGGGTTTGGAATGGGTCACATATGTGGAGAGATTAAAGAGGCTAGGACTTTTCAGCTTGGAAAAGAGGAGACTAAGGGGGGATATGATAGAGATATATAAAATCATGAGTAGTATGGAGAAAGTGAATAAGGAAAAGTTATTTACTTGTTCCCATAATATAAGAACTAGGGGCCACAAAATGAAATTAATGGATAGCGGGTTTAAAACAAATAAAAGGAAGTTCTTCTTCACTCAGCGCACAGTCATCCTGTGGAACTCCTTGCCTGAGGAGGTTGTGAAGGTTAGGACTGTAACAGGGTTTAAAAGAGAACTGGATAAATTCATGGAGGTTAAGTCCATTAATGGTTATTAGCCAGGATGGGTAAGGATTGGTGTCCCTAGCCTCTGTTTGACAGAGGGTGGAGATGGATGGCAAGAGAGAGATCACTTGATCATTACCTGTTAGGTTCACTCCCTTTGGGGCACCTGGCATTGGCCACTGTTGGTAGACAGGATACTGGGCTGGATGGACCTTTTGTCTGACCCAGTATGGCCATTCTTATGTTCTTACAGATAAACTACTTGCTCCCTGTTTCATCTAAGCCTATTGACATTTTGCTCCTTCCCACTTCCCCATGTTAGAAAAAAGTTCATTGAATCTTTCTCCTCTCTTCCATTATTTTATATCACTTTGGACAATAAGATACCAGACAGTGAATTATTTAAATGGTCTAGCTACACCCACCCACACCCCAAACAAAAAACCAAAACAAAAACAGACAGCTGTTTTATGTTAACAGAATTGGTCAATAAACATTTTCCCATTGGGACAATTACTACTTTCCTTATTTAAAGGCACACAAACATATCTTAACAAGACATGTTGAACTGAAAATCATAACTATATCAAATTGTAATAAAATACTGAAACAATGCATTAAAACAGGCTTATGAATTACAGATGAGTTGCAACAGGGCCTTTAGAATTTGCTTTTACTTTGCTATTTTGCATAATATGGCTAGATGTTTAATACAATGGAATTTCTACGCATATAGCTTTTTATTTCATAATGTCAGCTTATCTGTTCAGTGCCTGGCCAGGAAATATACTAACTGGTAAATAAATGTTTACAATATTTTTATCCTGTGCATGGTAAATTGGCCCTAATTAGGCAGGATTAGAGTGGTATTGATGCATGCATGTGAAATAAAAAAACCACCACCAAAGGCCAATTTACATTCTCATTATTCACCACATGTGAAAATAAAATAGGTTTGGCATGAAAAATGAGGATTTTTTGTCAGTGATCCAATGACGATACATTTGGAACCAGTTCCGGCTTCTCAAATTGATAGCAAATGTCTGATCTGAGGGAAATGTGCTCTTTCAGTTTTTGACATGTGATGCCAGCACACACTGAATTATGTTGCATTAGTTCATGCGCCAGGCAATATGATGTGAGACACAATATAAAGGGTGCTACAGAAAAGCTGGAAGTTCAAAAGAAAGAAGCAATACAAACAGGAGTTCCAGATACTTGTCAGAAAACTGGTAGAAAAAGGTCATGGAGCATGAACTGTGCCATGCTCATTCCTTACTTACAATTGTCATATGACATTTGAATATGTAGTGTCTGCCAGCCACACATCTACTGTTATGATAATCATTTGTTTGTATTGTCATAGAGTCTAGGATCCCAAGTCATGGACCTGAACCCCATTGTACCAGCACAGTTCAAACACAGAACAAAAAGACAGTCCCTGTCCCCAAAAACATATTAAGCCTAAACTCATCAGTTAGTACTTAATAAAGAAAGATAAAAAGGTAATATCCAGAACTTAATAATTGTGCCATGGTTTATTATGCTGTTACATGATATGACACTCTTGTCATTTATTTTTCTTCAAAGCTGCCTAATGAAACATTACATTGTATATCTAATTTGTTTTCTGCTCCCAGAATGGAAGCGGGTGTGGGGGAAACCTGGACTGGCTAAAAATTCTGTATGTGTCATTTAATGCTGCTGAACAAACTCTGAACAAATAATTATAATAATAGAAATGTAGCTAGTGCCATTCACCACACAGGATCCCAAAGTTCTTTACAAATTATCAACTCTCACTTATAGAATAAGTTTCTGCATATTGTAAAAGTGGAAAATTTCTCTATGGACTCCTGCCCTATAGTTTGAGAAATACTGATTTACAGTGGTAACTTTTCTGCAAGTCAAAAGAATGCTGTTTGGCCTGAAAGACAAAAGATATTTTAAATTTACCACCCATCACATCAGATGTTCCTCCTTGTCCAATTTCTGATAGAGCAATTCTTGTATATGAAAAGGATTGTGGTTTACCAGGACTTTGGTTATGGTAGACTGTTATAGCTTTTTTGGAGAAAGAGGACTGATCAATCAATTGAATTAGGGTAAAATTTTCAAAATTTTAGGTGCCTAAGTCCCATTTTTAAAAAGGACTTGGGCTACATTTTAAAGATTTTTAGGTGCCTAAAGATGCAGAGAGATGCCAGATGGGATTTTCAAAAATGCCCAGGCACCTAACTCCCATTGATTTTAATCTAGGCACATCTGAAAATTCCACCATGCATCTGTATGCATCTTTAGGCCTAAAAATCTGGCCCAAAGTCACTTAGGCCTAAAGCCTCAAAAGTCTTTGGTTGCTTCACTACATGGAAATCAGGCACCTAAATACCTTTGAGGAGCTGGACCATAGGCACTTTTGACATTTTTATCCTTATTACCTCTATACAATTTTGGTCACTTAGTCCTACATGCAATTTTAGACGGAGTCGGGAAGAGGACAAGTTCCCCCAAAAGAGTTCCAGCTGCTTGGGGAGATGAGATTGGAAGGAGATAAGGAAAGTTCTGCCTCATAGACAGAAGTGCTACCATCACAGCAGCAGTGCTCGCATCACATTCTTCTTTCTCTGCTGAGACCTGACTAATAGCTGTGTGCAGAAATGAGAACTCCATTGAGCAATGCTACACTGAGCAAGTCCTTTCAGCAATGCTATCTCAGCTCAGCCAGTCAGCAGAGGGAGGCAGAGCATACCGGAGAGTTGTCTTTCAGCCAGCATCCTACCCACACAGAAACTATTCTACATTTTGAGAGAAGAGAAAGACACTCTGAATCCAAAAAGAAAATAGTACTGGTTAGAGCTGAGAAAAATTCAGAAGTTCCATCTTGAAACTCTGTCATTTCAACATTTGTTCTCATCCTGAAACAGGACAAAAAGTTGAAATTTTGAATTTTTTTTTGTAGAATGAAAATTCTGAAAAAAGTCAATTTGGAAACATCAAAATATTTTTGTTTAAATATTTTTGATTGAAACAAAATATTTTGAAAACAGAATGAGGAGTACTTGTGGCACCTTAGAGACTAACAAATTTATTTGATCATAAGCTTTTGTGGACTAAAGCCCACTTTATCAGATGCATGCAGTGGAAAATACAGTAGGAAGATTATATATATATATATATATATATATATATATATATATATATATATATATATATACCCACACACATACAGAGAACATGAAAAAATGGGGGTTGCCATACCAAATCTAAGGAGAGTAATTGTTTAAGGTGGGCTATTATCAGCAGGAGGGAAAAAAAAATTGCAGTGATAATCAGGATGGCCCATTTGAAACAGCTGACAAGAAGGTGTGAGTAACAGTAGGGGGAAAATCATCTGGGGAAATAGTTTTTAGTTTGTGTAATGACTCATCCACTCCCAGTCTTTATTTAAGCCTAATGTAATGGAGTCCAGTTTGCAAATTAATTCCAGTTCTGAAGTTTCTCGTTGGAGTCTGTTTTTGAAGTTTTTTTGTTGAATAATTGTGACTTTTAGGTCTGTAATTGAGTATCCAAGGAGGTTGAAGTGTTCTCTAACTGGTTTTTGAATGTTATAATTCTTGACATCTGATTTGTGTCTATTCTTTTGCGTAGAGACTGTCCGGTTTGGCCAATGTACATGGCAGAGGGGCATTGCTGGCAGCCTGGGCTCCCTCTCAGCACTGTGCTGCTGTGACAAGATGTAGATCACTCCCAGTCCTACACTTCCACCAGCATTCACACAGGCAAGGACACACCCAGCAGCAGTTACATGCGGGCTGACCAGCTACCACATGAACCAACAATAGAGAGGCTACAACCAAAATAACCCCCAGCCTCCCAGCCTAGTACCCCAGAGCTGTACTGTCTTGCCCTGATCAAAATCCCGACCAGTATGAATTTATTTCCCAGTTCGCCTCTCCCTCAATGTAGAGAGGAATATGCACAATACGCTTGTTTAAACCAAGCTGAGATTTTCCCCAGACACTTTAGTCAAAGGCACACTGGTTTAGCTTAAAATATAAACCACATTTATTAAATAAAAAAAGACAGATTTTAAGTTATTATAAGTGACAGCAAAAAGGTGAGCAGATTACCTAGTATATAAATAAAACTGCAGACTAAGCCTAAAGTACTAGATTATTTACCAGTCTATTAGCAATCTCTCACCCTGGTTGATAATACAAGCAGTTCACCAGGTTTCCGTACATAGGCTAGAAATCCTTTTAGCCTGGGACCAAAACTTCCCCCAGCCCAGTCTTTGTTCCTCAGGTGTTTCCAGAAGTTCTCTTAGGTCGGGAGTGAGGCCCCTTGATGATGTCATACCCCACCGTATATAGATTTAACATATAGCGGGAACCCTTTGTTCCAAAATCAGTTCCCAGTCCAGTTTGTGGGAAAATACAGGTACCCAAAATGGAGTCCAGAGTCATATGGGCTGGTCACGTGTCCTTGCAGAGTCATAGCAGCCATTATCCATAGGCTGTCTGGAGCATTCTCAGGAAGGTTCACCAGGTGGGGGATAATCTTCTCCTGGAGCCTACTGTTCTTTCCTATTGGTACATTATCCTGAATGGGCCCTTCACAACCAGCTGTTTAGAATGGTAGCATCTTGCCTAGTGGGTGTCACCCAGGTGTGACTACATGTAAAATTCAGATACATGGTCAATATTCATAATTTCAGATACAAAAATGATACATGCATACAAATAGGAAATCATATTCAGCAAATCATAAATTTTTCAATGACACCTTACATGACTCATCTTATACAACATGCATTATAATTATGCCATAATCATATAATAATATTACTATGATGAATATGGGGTTTAGTGTCACAGGGGGACCTCCAGGGAGGCGCTGACTGATGGCCAATTCTGCATCCTGGGCTAGTGCCAGCCACCTGCCACCATGCCAGGGAGCAACACTGCCTCCCATCTCCAGTGGAGTACCCTGGCCGCAGGTATCCCTCCAGCACTCCCAACTGTATCCCCCCTCCAGCTCTCTCTCACTTCCTTCCTCCCCGTCCCCAGCAGTGTCCCCTTTTTAGGAACCTGAAATATGGTAACCCTATGGAGGAAGTGTACAACATAGGTTCACATAGACTAGGAAAAATGGCTGAGTTTAGGGCCGGCTAAGCTAGCTTATGTACACCAACACCAACCTAAACGTAACCTGTGCTTAGTCAAGGCCACAGATAGTCAGAAAGCCCCTACTCTGTGGGTTATGGGGAATGAGGATTGCAGACAACTTTTTGTCTCAGCTTTTGGGCTAACATTACTTCCCTGAGGCCTGGTCTACACTAAAAAGTTAGGTCGACCCAGCTACATTGCTCAGGAGTATGAAAAATCCATACCCCTGAGCGAGGTAGTTAAGCTGATTTAACCCACCATGTAGACAACACTAGGTCAGTGGAAGAATTCTTCTGTCAACCTAGCTACCACCTTTTGGGGAGGTGTATTACACATGCTGAAGGGAGAGCCCCTCCTGTCAGCATAAGTAGTGAAGAACTACGGCGGTGCAGCTACGCTGCTGTAGTGTATCAAGTGTAGGCAAGCCCTGAGTCTAGCTTGCTCAATTCCTGCTCAAATCACTTGAAAAGACAAGTCTTTCTCCAATTAGAGAGCACATGTTAATAGAGAAAGATCTAATCTCTGGTACGACTGAGTTAGTACAAAGAATTGAAATAGCTATTAAAGTGGCATAATTCATTTTTTTTAATACAGGCCAGATCATTAATAACATTGCAGTAATTAAAAATGATGTTCAGGGGAAAAGTTCACACTTGCAAGTATACAAAAAATCCACATTAAAAAATAACCTTCTCCCCTGTGCAATAAATGTGGTGATGTCTATCATTAGGCCTGGCACAATTCAATTTTTTTTAAAATAATTTCAGCAAATAATATTGATGTTTATTTTTAAAGATTTTTAATCAATTTAAATTGTCACAGATGCAGGAAATCATGGGTAGGTCAGACAAGTTAATGACAATAGATATTGAGATTCAAAAAGTCACAGCTTTATAATCATTAAACACAAACTGTCAACATCATGTATACAAAGTATATTTTCAATTAACAAATCACACTTGTTTTTACTATTCATTCATTAGTCCATTTATAATGAGCCTAACTGAGAAGCCTAAAGAACTGGATTTTGACTTTCATAAGTTCTCAGAAAGCAGGTTTTTGGGTTTTTTTTTTTACTTTTTCTATCTGTAAAATTTGATTACTATCAATGCAAATATTATTTTCCTCTGGTTTGTGTGTGTGTATAGTGAATTTGACATTTACTGATAAAAACCTAATTCTTCAAAGCCTATTTATCATATGGGAGACTTTCCAGCAAATTGCAAACATTGTAATAAAAAAGGCCATTTTGCTAGTGTATTCAAATCTTACATAAATCAAATAAAGATAAGCCAGAAACATTGTAAGCAAAGCTATCAGCAAAGGAAGCAAAGGAAAGACCTGATCCAGTTCACACTGGCTTTAATAATGCAAGATGAAGATCCAAATTAGTAGGATTAATTGGATACTTTATTCCAACTCACAAAATATCACAGCTATGGCCACCATTATGCTCTCTGCTCTCCTTTCCTCATCCTGACATTTTCCTTAGCTCTTTCTGGTGGTCCGTGTTTCCTCTGCCATTATGCCCCATTCAGCTAGCCTAGCCAGGTCCCACTGAGGTTCCTCCATCTTCTCTACTCTTGACTAATTTAAGTTATTTTGTGTCACTTGCAAGTTTTCCCACCTCAATGTTCTCTGCATTTGCCATATCATTAATACTTAATTTGTTCTGCTCCTGTTTTTCAAGCTGGTAAATAGGAAACAAAGCACATCAACACCATTGCAACAAGGAATATAGTCCAGTATAATGTCAGACGAGTCTGAAAGTATATGCATTTTCGTCCACCATTACTATATATAACATGATTCAACATCCAGTGTCTGGTATCTTAATATTGTATTTAATCTGTGTGACTAGCATTATCTCATTGTTTCCTTGCTTCCCCCTCTGTCCGTCTGTATCCACTTGTTGTCTCTTGTCTTATGTTTAAGATTGTAAGCTCTGTGGGGCAGGGATCATCCTTTTGTTATGTGTTTGTGTCTTGCAAAATTGTGTCCTGGTCCATGAGTAGGGCTCCTAGGTACTACTACAATATAAGAAACAAAATAAAATTTATAATACATATATCTGAAGCCCTGTGGGCTGAAATTATAGAAGGTAGTGAGCTAGGTACTATCATGTGTTGATGAACAGTGAGATGTACAGCGACAAAGTGAGTTTCATTTGCATAAGCTTTCTACCTTGAAATCTTCCAAGTTGCGCTTTGGGAGTCAGGAGTACTGGACTCAAACTCTGAATTGGTTGGGCAGTGGGACTGAACTGAGAGGAGGGGGGCTTCCCTACCTTGTGGCAAGGAATGCATCACTGGCTGCAAAAACTCTGCTCAAAGAAATGATAGATCATTGATCCTCCTCCTCCACTAAAGACTTTGCAAAGAGATGACAGAAAGAGCTTCATGATGAGAGATGGCTCAGAGATGGCTCTTTGCTGAAGCTGTGGAGGGAGGCAATACGGCTGAGTGAACTCCAGTGACAACCCCCATCAGCAGCACAAATAAAGTTGAAATCACTATAACTGTATTAGTTAGTGGAGCCTCAGAAACAGACCAAGCAACAACGCTTCACAAAGAACTAGAGACAGACCTGCTCAGCTGCAATCTTGTACTCTGCAGGTATGCTAGCCACTGGTCCCAAACCATATGTGAGGTGCAATAGAGGATGAAGGGGAGAAGTGACGTGATAAAGGGAACATTGGCTTATTGGACCTACATACGGGTGGATGAATTGAGTTATACCAGTACTGCCAAAGGTACTATGGGGGCATGGCATTTACATATCATTCATTTATATATGTTGTTGCTGGGTTTTTCCAAGTTGATGCTGTGTCCCTTGTCCCCAGTTGGATTTTCCTTTGTTTTATATACACAGACTCAGGTATGCCTACAGTACAAAATTATTTCAAAATTACTCTATTCGAATTTTCGGAAGCTATTTTATACATTCGGTCTTCTGTGTCCCCACTAAAGCATGTGAATTCAGCAGATTGCATCCACAGTACCAAGGCTAGCATCGAATGTCAGGGCGGTGCACTGTGGGGAGCTATCCCACAGTTCCCGCAGTCCCCGCCGCCCACTGGAATTCTGGGTTAAGCTCCCAGTGCATGATGGGGCAAATACATTCTCGCGGGTGTTTCTGGGTGTGTATCGTCAGTCGCTCCTCCCTTCGTGAAAGCTAAGGCAGACAATCGTTTCACACCTTTTTGGTGTGCAGACGGCATACTGCTTTCAGCAGGCAGTGCACTGCTGCTCTCCTGCTACTATAAATCCACCTCTCATTTCCTCTCATCTTCCTATGTAATCTCTACTATCTACTCTTTCTCTTCCTCATCGAACGCTTCCGCTGCCAACTCTGCTCGGCCATCATGAGCCGAGGAGCACAGCTTCCGCCGCCAACTCTGGTCTCCCGCTATTGCCACACTTCCGAGCTTCTCCATGTTGTCTGTCCTGGGCTCCCGCGTCCGTGAAAGCTACAGAAGACAACCATTTCCCGCCTTTTTCCGGCTATCATGAACCGAACAGCACCTCTTCTGCTGCCACTCTGCGCTCCTATGTTTTGCACCATTTTTCCAGGATTACCCATGCAGGTGCCATAGCCATGGAGCCCGCTCAGATCTCTGCTGAAGTTCTGACCATTGTAAATATCTCACGCATTATCCAGCAGTATGTGCAGTACCTGCAAAACTGGCTGAGGAAGCGACGACAGCGTGATTATGATAATGATGAGGACATGGACACAGACATTCCTAGAAGCATGGCATGTGGTGATTGGGAGATCATGGTGGTGTTGGGCAAGGTTTATGCCGATTCTGGGCTCGGGAAACAAGCACAGGCTGGTGGGACCGCACAGTGTTGCAGGTATGGGATGATTCCCAGTGGCTGAGAAACTTTCGTATGCGTAGGGCCACTTTCATGGAACTTTGTGACTTGCTGTCCCCTGCCCTGAAGCGCAAAGACACGAAAATGAGAGCAGCCCTCACAGTTGAGAAGCGAGTGGCCATAGCCCTGTGGAAGCTTGCAATGCCCAACAGCTACCAGTCAGTCGCAAATCAGTTTGGGGTGGGGAAATCTACTGTGGGGGCTGCTGTGCTGCAAGTAGCCAACACAATCATTGACCAGCTGCTATCAAGGGTAGTGACTCTGGGAAATGTGAAGACCATTGTGGATGGCTTTAATGTGCTGGGGTTCCCTAACTGTGGCAGGGCGATAGATGGAACGCATATCCCTATCTTGGCCCCGGAAAACCGGGGTGGCCAGTACATAAACCGCAAGGGGTACTTTTCAATGGTGCTGCAAGCACTGGTGGATCACAAGGGATGTTTCACCGGCATCAGTGTGGGATGGCTGGGAAAGGTGCATGATGCTCTCATCTTCAGGAACTCTGGTCTGTTTGAACAGCTTCAGGAAGGAACTTACTTCCCAGAGCAGAAAATTACTGTTGGGGATGTTGAAATGCCTATAGTTATCCTTGGGGACCCAGCCTACCCCTTAATGCCATGTCTCATGAAGCCGTACACAGACACCCTGGACAGTAGTAAGGAGCAGTTCAACTATAGTCTGAGCAAGTGCAGAATGTTGGTAGAATGTGCTTTTGGACGTTTGAAAGCGCGCTGGCGCAGTTTACTGACTCGGTTAGATCTCAGCACAACCAATATTCCAATTGTAATTGCTGCTTGTTGCGTGCTCCACAATATGTGTGAGGGTAAAGGGAAGACATTTATGGCAGGGTGGGAGGTTGAGGCAACTCACCTGGTGGCCAGTTTAGCACAGCCAGACAACAAGGTGATTAGAATAGCCCAGCAGGGCGCGCTGCACATCAGAGAAGCTTTGAAAGCCAGTTTCATGACTGGCCAGGGTACGGTGTGACAGTTGTGTTTGTTTCTTTTAAAGTTACCCACCCCCTATATATATAATATATAATAATATATAACGTATAATAATGAAGTCGGTGAAACATCCCATATATATATGAAAGGAAATAAAGTCACAATTGTTTAAAAACCGTTATTTATTATTTGTTGCACAAAACATTGAGAGAAATCAGAAGCTAGATGGCGGAGGGGGGGTATTCGGTTGGGGGGGGTGGAGGAAGAGGGAAGGACAAGTCCAGAAACCAAATCAAAATTTAGGATATGCCTGCTTTCTGCTGCTTGCGCAATCCTCTGGGGTTGACACTGTGGGTCCCCATAGCCTCCCCACCCCCATATTCTCCGGCGTCTGGGTGAGGATGCTATGGAACTTGGGGAGGAGAGAGGGCAGTTTTACACAGGCTGCAGCGGCAGTCTGTGGTCTTGCTGCCTTTCCCGCATTAGAGCCACCATACAGTAGAGCATGTCAGTTTGCTCCCCCCTGAGCTTGACCATAGCATCCTACCTGCTCTCATCGCGCATGGCCCTCCTCTCTTCGTATTCATGTAACGTTTTATGTGACTCCACAATTGTTTTTCTCCACGCATTCAGCTGGGCCCTATCAGTGCGGGAGAACTGCATGAGCTCGGCAAACATGTCGTCCCGAGTTCGTTTTTTATGCCTTCTAATCTGGGCCAGCCTCTGGGACGGAATAGATAGGGGCTGCATTGAAACATTTGCACCTGCTGTGGGAGGAGAAAAAGGGAGGGTAGTATTTTAAGAGATACATTTTAGAGAACAAAGGTGACACTCTTTCTCAGTGAAACAGGCAATTCATAGTACACTGCACATGTTCTTTCTGTACAAGGTCGCATTTTGCCTCTTATACTGAAGTGCCTGCCACTTTGGTGTGAGTAAGCCATCACATGCGGCCAGGCAACAGAATTCAGCTTGCAGCCAGCCATGGTAAGCCCTAGGGGCACGCGGGGTTCTGCTTCTTCCGCATTCATTTCAATGCTTTCAAACTGCCAGGCACCCTTTCTCATAGCAAGCAATGCCTGGTGGGTTTGCCATATAAAAGGAGGGCCTGCGGGCTCTCTGGGATGATCATTTCACACAACACCCTCCCCCCACACCCACCCACCGTGGGGCTCTAATGAGGCTCTGAGCAGGAATGAATCCTTTAAACTAAACGCGAACAGCCCAGCGCGGCCGGGTTTTCCCCCACCCCCCACCACGTGGCTCCGATCAAGCTCTCACTCACCAAAAGTGCCTTCTCCAGGGTCACGGTCCAGGAGCATGCCTTGGGAGTGGGGGGAGGCTATTGGCTCCAGCATTAAGAATAGTTCCTGGCTAGGGGGGAAAACAGATTCCCCGCTTGCCACCTGTGCACTGTCCTCCTCCTCCTCCTCTTCGTTCTCCAAAAACTCATCCTCCTTACTCTGTGCCACTCCCCCCTTTCAGGTGTCCACGGACAGTGGTGAGGTAGTGGTGGCGTCACCCCCCATAATTGCATGCAGCTCACGGTAGAAGCTGCATGTATGGGGCTGTGACCCAGAGTGCCCATTCACCTCTCTGGCTTTTTGGTATGCTTGCCTGAGCTCCTTGATTTTTGTACGACACTGCTCCGTGTCCCTGGAGTAGCCTCTTTCCATCATGGCCCTGGAGACTTTAGCGAACATATTTGTGTTTCTTTTTTTGGAACATAGTTCTGCCATAACAGATTTGTCTCCCCAACATGCAATGAGATCCAGTACCTCCCGTTCGGACTATGCTGGAGCTCGTTTGTGAATCCAGGATTGCGTGGTCTCCTGCGATGGTGGACTCTGCATGGTCGCCTGTGATGGTGGACTGTGCTGATGGTCACCTGTGCTGATGGTGACCAAACAGGAAATTTAGAAGTTCCCGGGGCTTTAACTGCCTACCTGGCTAGTGCATCGGAGTTGACAGTGTTGTCCAGAGCGGTCACAAGGGGGCATTCTGGGATAGCTCCCGGAGGCCAATAACGTCGAATTGCATCCACAGTACCTGTAACCTGTAACTGCGATCTCGATTTTAGCGCTACTCCACTTGCCAAGATGGAGTACAGAAATCGGATTAAAGAGCCCTTTAAATCAAAAAAACTGGTTTGGTCGTGTGGAAGTAATCAGTTTTATTTCGAAGTAACTCAGCTAATTCCGAAATACCCGCATACTGTAGACCAGCCTCAGTGTTTGCAAGTGGGGAAGTGATGCCTGTTAAGGTTGCCCAAAGAAAATATTTAGTTTTCTCATAAACTCTGGGTAGGGATGTGAGCCAGTGAGCTTTGTCTTCATTTTAAGAAGAACCCCTAGACTAACAGCACCCGGGAGAAAGATTTAGGTTACAATAATATATTTTATTGTCATATAGGTGAAAATGTTAAACTTGCAAAATGAAGAAGTCAAAAGTGAGAAAATGCTAAAGTTAATGTATGTGCAACCTTAATTCTGCCCTCTTTTGCATATTAATTGTGATACAGTCTTTATTTATAGTACTACAGGTATGTCTACCCTAAAGCTGGAAGGGGAAATTTCCATCTTGAGTAGACATACTCTTTTATTTTTAGTGTTATCAGAGCTAATGCAGGTATCTGTGATACTATGTGTGGCACCAGACTGCAGCAAATAGCCGCCCAGTATAATCCAGATTCATACTTAGGCAGCTAGCCCCTTCTGCAGCTCACACCTGAGTGGCTACCCTTCTATTTTTAGCTTGCTATCTCCATTATAGCTAGCACAGGTATCTCTACTCGGGCTGGAAGTTTCACCTTGCAGCTTCAGTGCCGACTTATATTATGATTTCCCCAAAATTGCAGTTTATTCCTTATGCAAAAAAACCCTCTGTCTCTCCTTCATCCAGTTATGCATATATAATATAATATTGCAGAAGTCTTCCCTAAGGGAAAGTTATTTTGCACAACAAAGTGCTAAAATCTCTATGTCCAGTATAATGCTTTGGGAAAAAGCTGGGGAGAAGGAAGCTTGTAATTTTATGCTTTGCTGCTCTAAATCTGTGGCTCTCAACCTTTCCAGACTACTGTACCACTTTCAGGAGTCTGATTTGTCTTGCATACCCCCAAGTTTCAAACTATTTGCTTACAAAATCAGATATAAAAATACAAAAGTGTCACAGCGCACTATTACTGAAAAATTGCTTACTTTCTCATTTTTACCATGTAGTTATAAAATAAATCAACTGGAATATAAATATTGTACTTACATTTCAGTGTATAGTACAGTGGTTCTCAAACTTTTGTACTGGTGACCCCTTTCACATAGCAAGCTTCTGAGTGTGACCCCCTTATAAATTGAAAACGCCTTTTAATATATTTAACACCATTATAAATGCTGGAGGCAAAGTGAGGTTTGGGGTGGAGGCTGAAAGCTCATGACCCCCCCCCCATGTAATAACCTCATGACCCCCTGAGGGGTCCTGACCCCCAGTTTGAGAATCCCTGGTATAGTATATAGATCAGTATAAACAAGTCATTGTCTGTATGAAATTTTAGTTTCTACTGACTTTGCTAGCGCTTTTTATTTAGCCTGTTGTAAAACAAGGCAAATATCTAGATGAGTTTATGTACCCCCTGGAAGACCTCTGCATACCCCCAGGGGTACTCATACACCTGGTTGAGAACCACTGCTGTAAATGATGTTGTGGATTGAAATTAAACTCAGTATTATTTGATCATAGCTTTCATGGTTTCATCTACTGCATATATGACTTGCTGAATATTAATCTGAACTGGAATTAATAGCATTGCTATTCATTGTGTCTGATGGTCTTTCCTATTTCCATGGTTTCCTGTGAATAATTCATACAATCTAATATACATCCTTTTAATTCTGTAACATCAGGACATGTAATTTACGGACAAAATATGAAGGAAGGTTCCTGCTATCAGATGAATCAATGAGCTCCGAATGGAAAATGATCTTGCTGGTTAGTTTTATGCATTCTGTCCCCAGTTCCATCTCCCTCTGGATGAAGAAAGACAAAGGGGTTTTTGTTGTTGTCGATATTTGGGGGTAGGGTGTTTTGCTCGTTTTTTATAATCTGGGCTACAGTGCAGTAAATTCTAATGAATAATTCAAATGTAATGGGAAACCAAAGCTTCCAGAGCCTCAGTTACTCATTACTAATTGTAGGTTTTCTCCTAATATTCTGTAAGTAATACCGCATTGGAAGTCGGAACCCAAGAAAATCTAATGAATATGATGTGAAGCATTTTTAAAGTCTTTAACTTTCACCAGAGGTGCAATGAAATTGCCTAGGGTTATGTGCACAGATCATCCCAAGAATCATAAAATGAATAAGATCTTTTCTGTTTCTTAGAGAGATTTGGTTTACTTCCAATCTGAATAGCAACCCCAGGGACTTTCACTTTTCCTCTATAAAAAGATAGCTTAACTTTCCCCATATAATTGGATAATTGTGAAGATGATTAACTTCAGCACCAGAAGGGCATTAATCCCAGAACATGAATAGCACACTTTGATGTTGCTTGTGGCCAAAATGCACCACTCATTCATTTAAATATCACAGAAAAATCATCTACTTTGGGAAACATTGGAGGGATTTTTTCCTTTGCCTAATTATTACAGGTAAGGTATTTTAATGAGCTTTAAACATAATTTAATTTATTTTACTTTATGTAAATAATTGCAAACCTTTTGCTTTTCAGATCGAAGTTCCTTTAATAGCCTCTTCTTCTGTCAGTCTCACAAACAAACATTTTCTTTGAGAGTTCAGAAGCATTAGGTTTTTGGGTCATGTATTGCTATGTACTACCTGAAAGAAGTTCTGAAACAATGTCCCCAGTCATTACAGGTAGAAACAGATTTGAAGGGCATGACAGTGAGGAACTGAATCTCATTTGCAAATAGTCTCTGAGGATATAATTTAGATAAGTTGTACCAAAGTAAGGCAGTGCAAAATTTCTTTAATGGCAAGGAACCGGAACAGTGCTCCAGTGACATCTCTCATCACAAGAGACATATGAACAAGTGAAGACAACAAGAAAGCTAAGATAACAGATGATAATACATTTGGGTCATAACTAGAAAAGCGCTGAAATACTGTACCTTTGGGAGTTTGGGATATCTCAACACACTGTAGCACAAATGGTTTTTCATGGGTAGTAAGTGTATTAAAAATAATCCTCCATTCCAAATATATAGCTCACAAGGTCTTTGACACTATGTACAGTTAATTTATTATCTACGATTCAAGTAAAAAAGAATAATTTGCTTTTATATAGCATCTTTAGTTAGAAGATCTAATATTAATTATGGCTTACTAGACTCCTACGAGGAAAGTAAATATAACACATACTTTATACTTCAGCTTTTGACTTTTGCCCAAAGAAAGGGAGATAAGCAGTGAGCAGGAGACATGGACTTTAGTTGGAATACTCTGTGCCTTTCAAAAACTTATGAATAGATAAAACTGGGGCCTGTGCTTCATTAAAGAGTTAAAGTTAGGTGCACAAAGAGGGTGAGTACAATAATGTTATACATAATACTACCTCAGCATTCCCCTACCCTGGTACATAGACAATATTATTGGGACTCCTTTCTTATATGAGTCAATTGATATATGGTGATGTTAAGTAATATGTACAATGTCAACCAGTGCATAAATGGTAAAGCCAAAAAGACAACCCAGGAGACGTAGTTCCAAATGTGCTGATGTAACTGCTTGATCAAAATTTACTTTCATTAATTACATTACAAGGATAAAGCACCATGTTATACTTATATCCGTATGTACTTTCGTCGTGAATGCCATAAATGACGATTTACTTGAGCATGAACAATAGTCATTATTATGTGTCAAGGAAAGGACATTCAAAAGAGATGGTTTAGTTAATCTGGAAGATGGAAAGACAGCAGTGTTTCGTGAAACCACTTTCTTTCTACACACTTATTAATGTGAATGAATCAAGACCTAAGGATATGCAATGAAATTTAAAAACATGCACAAACCTTTTAGAAATTTGCATAGTGAATAAAAAACTATCATCAGGGATGAAACCTTGGCACCACTGAAATAAATGGCAAAACTCCCAATATTTTACTCCAGAAGCTCCTGGTGCCACAGTTTAAAACTACGCCATATTTTCTGGTTTGTACTCTAACATTCTGTTTTCTTCAATTACCTGTCATTATGCGTACTCACTACTTGGGAGCTACATAATAGGCATGCTAAGTTTACTAAATGCTTGCCTTTCATCAAAATGTCTTTTACAAATGAGTTCCTTCTTTTGCATCTTTACAGCAATGCAAGAAGATGTAGCAGCTTCAAGGTCAATTACCTTAGAGCAAAAATTACTATTTAAAACATGCTTTTTTTTAAACAAAGATTTAGTGATGTTTAATATTTTAAAATACCAAACCTTTTGGACACAAAATGTGAGTACTGTACTTAATATTACATTGGCTGACTTTGAAAGTAATGTGGTCCTTAAAAAACAGCATTTGTAGAAGACTTCAAAAATGTACCAGGATTCTTTGGAAATTCAAATTGATTGAAGGCATTCAAGACTGCTTGTTCTAAGGTTAAACACATCTGAAGCCATAAAGATTCACCATGGTGACAAACAGCCAGTCTGGTAGCTTGGTGGATCTTGGCTCTCTTGGTCCCAGGGCTGGGTGATGATGATTACAAATGACGGACTTGAGCTGCATGGGAAAATAATGGTGGGTTTGCGCCTTTCAATGTTCACTCATAGAAAGCTGAGAGCCTCCCAAGAGGTGAGGTGGCCATAACTTCTATTGACTAAGTAAGGAGTAAGGGCTTACAGTTCCAAGCCCCCAAAGAGCAGATTTGATTAAGAAAAATTCAAGGTAATGCAGGGAAGTGGGAGATAGACAAGTAATTTAATTGGAACAACCAGAACTCATTAATGATAGTAACGCAGAAGGGAATCCAGGGGGTTAAAATAGGAACATATTCTAATTGTAACAATGGGGTAATTTGCCTAGGAGTGTCTCTGAGGGCTTAATCTAATGCCTATTGAAATCAATGGAAAGACACCCACTGACTTGAATTGGATTGAGCCCTAAATTGTCATTGCAATAGTATTAAAAAACAGACTAGTTAAACCCTTAATAAATTAATGTTGAGGACAATCCTCAAGAAAACTGCAGATTAGTTTAGATGGTCCAAAAGGTCTTAGTTCCCTGATCTGTGATTGCATGATTCAAAATTGGTGTCAGCTAAGAGCAGAACAAACATAAGCATTATGACTGCAGGTCCTTTAGTTGAAAAGTATGAGTTTACTCAGGAAAGTAATAGTCCTCAGGCAAAGTTGTGGGAGGTTCATATGTCCTCCTACATCAAGGTAAGACAAAAGGTAGACATATGTAGGAGATTGAAAATATCACCCTTAAAATTTAAGAACAGTCAAAAGGCATAAAGGGCAGTTCAATATTACAGTCAACGGACTTTTGTTTTTGCCAGTTGGTGCTTTCTGCCTTCCAGTTTCACTGTCTGCCATGTATGTGCTCCTGCCACCTACTGGTGGCTCATGGGTGCTGAGCACCCACTATTTTTGTGTGTGGGTACTTGAACCCTGCAGCACTCACAGAGTTGGCGTCTATGAGTCAATGGGAGTTGGGTGCCTAACTACCCATTGTGACTTTGAAAATCTCCCCCTTAAATGCTGGAGTTTAAAGTGGTTTATATGAAATCTTTTGATAAGCAATTTGCATGAGAAACACAAGACATTTTTAGGGTGATATAAGCAGATGAAGTCCTCCTCACCCTACTCTGAACAGAATGCACAAATACTATGTTTAGTCCCTACCTAAAATCCTTCCTGGGGGTCTAGCTTTTTTAGTAACTCAAATAATAAAAAGTAACCCAAAATTGATCCTAAAACTTCCTTGAAGGTCCTTTTCATCCTAGCCCACCGTGTTCTGTACCAAAAGTGCAACTCCCACTTCTCTCATACCCTGGAGGAATTAAGAAGGTGCATGAGCCAAAATGAGCCAGCAGAAATTTGTCAGTATCATTCTGCAAGCTGTTCTGTTAACTACCTTGTTAGCAGGTATTGACCCACAGGGGGGGTTAAAAGAATTGCTGCACCACCTTTTTACATGAAGTGCGGTGGGGAAGAGAATCGATTACTTTGCAAAAGTGTGTTTAACATTCAGGAACAAAAGTCAACCCTGCCAGTTTTTGTTTTGTTTGTGTGTGTGTTTTTTGCAGAGAAAGAATGGAACTACATAGAGGCAAAGAAATCTCCTTCCATCAACTTTGTATTTGCAGCACACTGTGTTTAAACCAATATTACTTATACATAGTATACTAATTGTAGTATTTTATCATTTAAATAAAAATCTAAGAAAATTAGCGAATTCTCATAGAATTCACATGCAGATATATTTTTGAAAACCCCCAAACCAGTAGCCATTTAAGCTTATATAAATAAAGTGCAGTTCAAACCATCCTACCTATCAGTAGATCAGAGGGAGAATAAGACTGCATATCTTTAAGACTATAGAACAGGGCTCCAAAAATCCAGGACACATCAATCAGTGACTTGCATTTCAACCTAATGTGTCTTTAACATACAGAGACTTCTCAAATAATTTTTTTGGCACACTCACACTAAGCCTGTCTACAAAACAATGCTTCATCTGTAAACACGCAACTTGCTTGGCTTCCAACAATAGTCCTACAAAAGGTGCATTCTAACTAATTTAAAGGAAGACTGGGGTTTTGTAAATAGGATTAATTATAAATATGTAAGTATTGATGGTAGTGTGCTTTATGCTTTATAGTGTAAAATGCATTGTAATTGCTAAAATCACTTCAAACACTGCGGAGACACTTTATTTAAGCTTCTGAAATGCATTAAAGCCATAAATGGCCCAAACTGTCATTGAAACAAGAAAGCCATATGTTAGATAGCACAGAATATTGTCTGTGTGTGTTGGGGGGAGCAGAGGGCGCTATCATGCAGTGGGTAGTGGCTGCATGTTAGAATTATTTTCTTACATTAACAGGGTATGCTATATTACATTTATTAAAATATATTTATGGAACAATACCTGTGTCAAGGTTCCTCCCCCACTCTGAACGCTAGGGTACAGATGTGGGGACCTGCATGAAAACCTCCTAAGCTTATCTTTACCAGCTTAGGTCAAAACTTCCCCACGGTACAAAATATTCCACCCTTTGTCCTTGGATTGGCCGCTACCACCACCAAACAAATACTGGTTACTGGGGAAGAGCTGTTTGGAAACGTCTTTTCCCCCAAATACTTCCCAAAACCTTGCACCCCACTTCCTGGACAAGGTTTGGTAAAAAGCCTCACCAATTTGCCTAGGTGACTACAGACCCAGACCCTTGGATCTTAAGAACAATGAACAATCCTCCCAACACTTGCACCCCCCCTTTCCTGGGAAATGTTGGATAAAAAGCCTCACCAATTTGCATAGGTGACCACAGACCCAAACCCTTGGATCTGAGAACAATGAAAAAGCATTCAGTTTTCTTACAAGAAGACTTTTAATAGAAATAGGAGTAAATAGAAGTAAAGAAATCCTCTCTGTAAAATCAGGATGGTAGGTACCTTACAGGGTAATTAGATTCAAAATATAGAGAATACCTCTAGGCAAAACCTTAAGTTACAAAAAAGATACACAGACAGAAATAGTTATTCTATTCAGCACAATTCTTTTCTCAGCCATTTAAAGAAATCATAATCTAACACATACCTAGCTAGATTACTTACTAAAAGTTCTAAGACTCCATTCCTGTTCTATCCCTGACAAAAAAAGCATATAGACAGACAGAGACCCTTTGTTTCTCTCCCTCCTCCCAGCTTTTGAAAGTATCTTGTCTCCTCATTGGTCATTTTGGTCAGGTACCAGCGAGGTTACCTTTAGCTTCTTAACCCTTTACAGGAGAGAGGAGTTTTCCTCTGGCCAGGAGGGATTTTAAAGGGGTTTACCCTTCCTTTTATATTTATGACAACCTGTAACAGTAATTTTTGCTAATTGAAATAAGCAAGAGTACTGTACAAAAAATGGCCAAGGATGAATTCTCAGTTACAGTAGTGTAACCCCTTTAGTCAGTGGAGTTATTCTGCATATGAACCTAGGTAACTGAAGGCATAATTTTGTCCTGTAACATTTTGTATTAGTTCTATGTAACCAGAAAATACTATATCATTAGGCACACAAGTACACAATCTACAGAATATATAACCCCTTAATAACTCTCCATCTGTTTGTTCCTCAATACTGCATGTAGCACGCAACCAGCTCAAGCTGCTAAACACTATATTCTATATTCAAAGCATATTTAAGCTATTAATCAACACTTCTACCCCTACCAAGGAAAAATAAATAGAGGGAGGGGGCTTTGTATACTGTATTGGCTAATACTGCACCTGGTGAAAAACTGAATACTTCTGATAAAATTCACCTCATACGAGGCCCTGAAAACCACTTAAGTTCCACAGCAGGGCTTGTGGGCATCTCTTCAGTACTGTACTGCCGTCCAAGTGAGGTGGTGAATTTAGCTCACCCCAGTGCACTCCACCCACCTACTGCCTGATCAGTTGTGGTGTACGAGGCTGAATTAAGTGAACTTTACATTTGATGAACTGACTCAAGTGCTTAGGATTTGAGTAAGTGGTACTGTTTTTTTGTACTGAAAACTAATAAGTGAATCAGAGGTACAAAGGTTTTGCTTTATCATCTGGCTTCCTACAGTATAACTACTGCCTTTCATGCTCATCTATTACAAAAACTCATAGAGAACGCCTAGTCCTCAAAGTTATGTCTTAAAAACATTGTAATATTTCAATAATCCACTTTCCTGCTTTTCTGTTTCTTAAGACATTCACTTCTTGAACATATGCATTGTTGGCACAGCATTCACAGTCAGTAACCCTGTACTTTAGCTAATTTATTTTTCTTTCTTCTCACTAATTACTACACACCCTATATGCCGAAACATTGTCTTCTTACAACCAACTCATTATTTTAAAAACTCTTAACATTTTAAACCAAGCTGTGTACCTGAAAAACAGTCCAAAGACAACCTCAGTCTTTCAGTTCAGTCAGTTTCTACTCTCAGCTATCTTAGTCACGTTATATTAAGCAAACATTTATAAATGGTTTATAAAAGGTTACTAACTGATTAATAGATGGTTTAATGAAGGGTTAATCAATTATTTTAGAATCCAGCAGGTCAACAGTTTGCTTATTACGCCTCTTATGATGTGTTTATAATACGTCATCCTGTAATGTAACACCCATTAATCATTTAATAAGCCCTTGCAAGCTATTTATAAATGTAAAGTATGACTGCTATCTTCTGATTTTCCAGTTTGCTTCCAAGATCCATCATTATGTAGACTACTTCTGTTGCACTGATTATCTTTCTTCCCTGTCCTGACCTCATTGTACTCTGGTTTCCTTCTCCTCAACTCTACTGAATCAGTTTTAATTAGGGTCACCAGTGACTTCCTCTTGTCCAAATCTTCTTTCCCCTCCATCTCTTATTTTCTGGAACTTTTAACACAGATCATCATGTTCACCTCCACTGGCTTTTGGGCTGGGCTCTCCTGATTCTCTCTCTTTCTCTACAAAATGAAACTTCAGCATCATGTTCAGCAGCAACCATTCTCCCCTCTTATTCTTGGTTGGAGTCCCTCAGAGTTCTGATTTCTTCCAACTACTATCCCTATTCTCCGGAATCTAAAATCAATCTTTCTTTGACTCTGCTGACTACTGAATCCCTGACTGCCTTGCTGACATCTTTCAGATGATTTGGGGGAAAAAGAACCCCAGGAATTACAACATGTTGAAAGACATACCCTATTCTCTCCTCTTATTCCTCCCGCATCTTTGCTGAAAAATCCAGAATTATTCCCACTATTCAGGCTCATAATCCTAGCATGGTGTTAGATTTTTCTCTCTCCTCCTTCAGCCACACTGAGACTTATCAGATCCTGTCGATTCTTGCTCTAAAACATCTTCTCCTAAACCCATCCTTTTTTCTGTCACTACTACTGATGCCCCATGGTCATGATGTGCCTCAGCTGCTGTGACTTCTTATCGGAAACACCAGTAAATCAAAAATACTGCTGCCAAAACAATCTACTGCTGCTCTGACCAGATCACTCCCAAGGTCTGCTCTAACTTGTCCCTATAGTCCATTACAATGGTGAGGACTGAAAGAATACAGTGAGTTTTGGAAATTCTCAGCTACCCATGTAAGGTAGCTTTAAGGTCACTTTTTACCAATGATGCACAATATCTTTAGCTTTGGACTGTACTGGGTGCAAGACCAATGCCCTGGCTGCACTCCAGCTTTCACTGTTCTTACCACAGGTGGAGAATTACAAGCTCAGTTTTTCCTGCTGTTGACAAGCCCAAAGAGATTGAGCTTTCTAAGCATTTTGAACTGGTACAAGGACTTAAAGAGACTTAAGCTACTTAACCCTTTCTAAGGCCCAAGAATAACTTAAAAAATTTAATCTTGCTGCACACTCATGCCTGCACCTTGTACAAGTGCACAGTCTGGAAATGGCTGCTATGCACAAAGGAACAAGAAAGACATTGTATCTCGGTGCTCCCCCCCTCCCTCTTGTGAAAACCTCTCACAAATGATGCCAATATAACATTAGGTTGCACAGTTTAAATGTAAAAAATGTCTTGAAATACAAATGTTAAACATTCTACAGCAATATTATCTGGGGTGTGTTTCCCATAAGCATTATTTCCTATTCCTGTTTTCATTGGCAAAATGTACAAATTATTACATGACTCTTCAGATTGATAAATATATATAGTGTGTAAGTTGTACAACTTGGTTAAATTAATGCTACTGTAGAATTTATCAGTAGATATTCAGGGATGCTCCCATTGATAACAATGGAAGTTGTGAATGCACAGCAACCTCTGAAAAATCAAGCCATAACCTTTTACACTTCTTGGCTATTTTGATCTAAACTGCACATTCTTAATATTGCATTAATGCATATTTATTTTGCATTTAATGTATACACAGTTATAAAATCTTCATACTACACATATAGAAAACAAAGCTTGCTTTTGTCAGTCAACAAAACCTCATACAGTAGTGCTTTGCTGAAGGCCAAATTAAAATAATGTCCACTGTGGACAAAAAGCCACTCATTAGGCAGCATAAAAGGATTTGGCTGAAGTGCAAAATCTTTCATCATTCTGTCACTATGAAATTGTTGCAGGTCCACAGCAGTCCAGAGACCATTGCTAAGTGAAAGGAGAAGGCAGGTGACTATTACAAAAAATGTCACTACAAGTAATTTTGTTAGGAGAGAGCTGCCAACTCTCAACCTAGATTTCCATAAAAAAAAAAAACCCTCTGAATGAAAACATCTTCGTTAATCTTTTACTGAATAAGTGTCTCCTGACATTGAGCAAAACAAGAAATATGCTTTGGAAATCAGCCTTCTGCAAAAAGCCCCCAAGGAAATTGTAAGAGATGGGAGTGTTATCTTAGGGTAAACATTTTACTCAGACTGAACGGTCTATGCAAATACCTGCTTGGAAAGCATAAGTAACATAATCTTTTGTTTGCAATACTTTAAAGTCTGCATTCAGTTAAGTGTGTAGTACAACACATTCAGAAATTTCCTATTAATTGAGAATGGTTCTTTAGGTACATTGAATAATGTATAAACTCCAGTGCTACAAGCACAGAGGTAACATATCATAATTATATTGTCAGCTGTTAACAGGATTAAGGTTGGTTGAAGTCACTATTCATCCTAAATATTAATTTCTTTCAGACTTTGTTTCCACATAACATCTACAGATTACATTTTGTCAGTGTGACCAGGATATTAAGTAGATTCATAAGTAGTAAGGTATGTTCATGGTCCATTTGTTCTGCTTTTTTGTTATACATTCTAAATGCACTTTATGAGTAGGCTGTGACATTATACTCCATATTCTTTATGAAAATGTGCTTGTGGTAGGAATATGACATAACTAAGATATGCTTTAAACAACATAACTCTTGTAAAATGTCTTTAGAAAGGTTAAAATTTACTGAATATGATTATCCTATTTGTATGCATGTGTCATTTCTGTATCTGAAATTAGGAATATTGACTATGTATCTATATTTAAACTATGTTACTTTGGGTGACGCTCCCTGCCAACACTTCAGGTACAACAATGGAAAAGCCAGACAGGGCGGATGGCCCATCAGCAAGAGAAAAGAGACTGTAAAAGAGCTTAGTCTTCCTGTGAACATGTGGGTCAGCCTGTGAAGAATGGCTACAGGGGTCCTACAGAGGCATGTGACCATGTCACCTGATACTGGCTTTTCCACAAGAAACTGAGGGGCGTCAAACTAGGAAACAAAGGACTCCCACCTTATGCAAATCCTATTTAAGGGTGGGGAGTGAGGTAATTCATGTCGTCAGTTCTCCCCTGCTGCCCCACTCAAGATGACTGCTGGAAACAAGACTGAACTGGGGGAAAGAACTGGGCCCAGGCTGGAAGGGCATCTGGCCTGTGAAGAAGATTATTAGAACAACATTTATGGTGAGAACTCACATGTAACCAGTTTCTTCAGTGTATTAAGCTTAGTTTGCGTGCTCTGTTTTATTTTCTTAGTAATCTGCCTTGTTCTGTCTGCTACCTCCTTAACTACTTAAAATACACCTCTTATAGTTAATACATTTATTTCTGGTTTACCATATAACCCAGTTTATGTGATTTCGAACTGGGCGGGGGGGTGAGAAGTTGTGTACACCCTCCTCCATATTGAGGGAAGAGGTGAATTTCATATAAGTTTGGGTTTGTACTCCAAGGGGAGGGGGTGGACAGCTGGGTGCTGTGGCAAGCCCCTGAAGCTGAGCCTTCTCAGAGCGGCTCTCTGTCTCTCTGAGAGCTGGGTGTGGCCCTGCCTGTGTGCTTGGCTGGAATAGGCAGGGGAGCCTAGCCCAGAAAAACCAGGTAAAAGGGGGCCCAGGCTGGCAGAATAGTCTGACTCAGTGGCATCTCAGCACACCAGGTGACATCCCAGGGCGTCCAGCCCGTCACAGAGACAAATACTTTTTAAAAAAGATTATTCTGTATTATCTCTTCAGTATATAAATGATATAACTATCGATATCATCCTCTTCAGCACTGAGGACTCTATTAATCTAACCAGATTCTATGTCTGCTGATAAACTTCAGAACTTCCCCTGTGGTCCCATAAAGCATGACTATCCCCAACACACACACTTTCTTAAGCCAGTTTACACTTCCTATGCAAAAAAAAAAAAAATACTAACCCCAACACGGATTCAAGGGAATAACTCTTCTTCCTATCCTGATAGATAATCAGGAAATGACCAACAAAATCAGGGAGCCCCACTATTTTGTTCTATTCACCTTTTTATACAGCGCCGTGCTATCTAAATGCCCTCCAAAGATAAATTAAAGAAAGTGACTATGTCACATGTGGTTCCCTCTTCACTTCCCTCCATGAAGGGAATTTGCATGAATTCTTTCCATTAACTTCAGTGGGCACAGGATCAGGCTCTTGGATTGGAAATTGTTGAGATTTGTGATGCTTCTTGGTTCCGTCAAGAACAACTTCCATTAGTTATGCTGGAACCCATGTTTTATCTTCTCATAATGAGGAGCCCTGTACTGTTGTCTAACAGTCTGGAACAAATTACAATCTGGACTCATCTGCACGGGCTTCTCTCTCTCCCCCTTCTCCTTTGGGAACTTTGTTTTTGTACGTAGCTTATGAAAACTTAAATTAAATAAATCAAAAGCTTCTGGACAGTCAGCTGATTGTCTTATCATTGTTTATGAAATGGATAGAAGGCAATGGTGACCTAGAGAAGTTACGCGAACTTCAGAATTATTTTATGGTATAAGGAACAGAAGCACGTACCTATTAGAAACATCTACAACATAGATTCATAAATCTGAAGGCCAGAAGGAACCACTACAATCATATAGCCCTCCCACGTAACACAGGAAAGGTGGGAGGGGAAACAAAGGACTTTTTATCCCTTATCCAGTGCATTTGATTTAAAACTTAGGTGACACCAGCAAATTACCACTTGTGGCTATAATCAAACATTTTTAGCCAAGTCTCCAAAATTAAAGGTTAGTGGACTTGCTAACGTAACACACCATCTTGCTCCTTGTAAGGAGCAAATTTTAAATGCATCATTTGCAAGTTGTCTTAGAGTTTTGCATATCACAGGTGTCTAGACTATACTGAAAGACCAGTCCAATGTCACTTTCAAAGATTAGCATTCTTCAGAGGCTTGAATTTTCATCAATAAATACAGTATGAGATCAGCCTTCCTTAATGTCATACTTCTTCCCATGATAATAAGTGACATACACCAGGACACAGTGGTAGAAGAAACAGAAAATATAAAACGGCTGTGCACTTCCTATTCAAAGTGCCCTGGGAGTTTCAGTCTGTTTAGTTTGTGCTGCATCAAGAAAATGCTACTGTATAATGAGAAAAATAGGGCATGACAGCACAGCACTGCTGTTGCCTGATCAATCTGATGGTGAGATCACCATCCCGTGCTTGTATAATAACAAATCGTAATGCACCATTGAATGAATCAGACGGTGTAAGGAGGCAGATTATAGAGGGAGAAAACTCCAGTTTATACACAAATATCTGGATAATTAATAGGGAGGAAAAGGTATATGGCAGTTTAATGGAATTTTGAGAACACTGTAGTTTCCTAAAGTTTACTTGCCAGTACTAGTGCACGTAAATTATTCCAGTTGGCCCCAATGGTTTTCAACTTTGGAGTGAGTTTAGCAAAGCTCTGAGCAGGGAAGTTGGGTGATACAAAGTAATGTCAGGTTGTGCAAGGCCTGAATGAATACTGCCATGAATGAATACCCCAATTATTATTAAACACTAGGTCAGTGGTTCTCAGCCTGTGGCCCGCCAACTCCTGAGGGTACTCAGAATCTGTCTCAGAGGTCCACAAAAGGTTGTAGTTAGCATAGAACAGTGGTTTTCAAGCTGTGATCAGCACACCTCTAGGGGGTCCACAGACTATGTCGAAGATTTCCAACAAGGTCCCCACCTCCATTCCAAATTTTATAGGGGTCCACAAACTAAAAAAGATGGAGAACCACTGCACTAGGTCATGGTTACATCAAAGACCCAATGAGGATTGTTAGCCCCATCCAGCTGGGTGCTGTATAAATACAGATGGAAACGGACCCTGCTTCAGAGAGTCTCATTAATGTTTGTAACATAATGCTTTGGCTGCATTTACTCGGCTTGTGTGTTCACTGTCCACAGATATTCTAGCAAATGATTTAGTGGGGAGAAACAAGAAAAGGAGTACTTGTGGCACCTTAGAGACTAACCAGTTTATTTGAGCATGAGCTTTCGTGAGCTACAGCTCACTTCATCGGATGCATAGCATATCGTGGAAACTGCAGAAGACATTATATACACACAGAGACCATGAAACAAAACTTCCTCCCACCTCACTCCCCCGCTGGCAACAGCTTATCTAAAGTGATCCTCAAGTAGAGCCATTTCCAGCACAAATCCAGGTTTTCTCACCCTTTCCCCCCCACACACACACATACAAATTCACTCTCCTGCTGGCAACAGCCCATCCCCCTTTGAAACCCCTCTTTATAATGCGCATGATAATCAAGGTGGGTCACCTCCAGCACTAATCCAGGTTTTCTCACCCCCCTTTTTTTTTTCCAAAAACCACACACACAAACTCATTCTCCTGCTGGCAACAGCTCATCTTACAACGTGCACAGCAATAATCCAAGTTTAACCAGAACGTCTTGGGGGGGGGGGGTTTGCAGGAAAAAAAACAAGGGGAGACAGGCTACCTTGCATAATGACTTAGCCACTCCCAGTCTCTATTCAAGCCCAAATTAATAGTATCCAATTTGCAAATGAATTCCAATTCAGCAGTTTCTCGCTGGAGTCTGGATTTGAAGTTTTTTTGCTTTAAGATAGCGACCCTCATGTCTGTGATTGCGTGACCAGAGAGATTGAAGTGTTCTCCGACTGGTTTATGAATGTTATAATTCTTGACATCTGATTTGTGTCCATTTATTCTTTTACGTAGAGACTGTCCAGTTTGACCAATGTACATGGCAGAGGGGCATTGCTGGCACATGATGGCATATATCACATTGGTGGATGTGCAGGTGAACGAGCCTCTGATAGTGTGGCTGATGTTGTTAGGCCCTGTGATGGTGTCCCCTGAATAGATATGTGGGCACAGTTGGCAACGGGCTTTGTTGCAAGGATAGGTTCCTGGGCTAGTGGTTCTGTTGTGTGGTATGTGGTTGTTGGTGAGTATTCGCTTCAGGTTGGGGGGCTGTCTGTAGGCAAGGACTGGCCTTTCTCCCAAGATTTGTGAGAGTGTTGGGTCATCCTTCAGGATAGGTTGTAGATCCTTAATAATGCGTTGGAGGGGTTTTAGTTGGGGGCTGAAGGTGACGGCTAGTGGCGTTCTGTTATTTTCTTTGTTAGGCCTGTCCTGTAGTAGGTGACTTCTGGGAACTCTTCTGGCTCTATCAATCTGTTTCTTCACTTCCGCAGGTGGGTATTGTAGTTGTAAGAATGCTTGATAGAGATCTTGTAGGTGTTTGTCTCTGTCTGAATGCTGAAGAATATTTACAGAAAGTGAATTTTGAACTTGTATAGCTGTACAAGGCAGGGACTGGGTTGTCTTTATATTATTTATATTGCACTATTTCAAAAAGCCCCAACTGAGATCAGGGCCTCATTATGCTACGCACTGTTTCAAGAAGTAGGAAGAGACAGTCCTAGCCTCACAGAGCTCGCAATCAAATTTGGAAAGCACCTAGCACACAGTGGGTGCGACTCCATTATAAATGCAAATGATAAATACATTAAAAAAATATTTGCCTAAGAGATTTGGTTCTAGGAGTTATGCAAACCCAATCAGGGAACAAAAACATACCAGGTGACTTTTGTGACCGATCAAAACAGCTCAGATATTAAATATAATGAACAACCTGCATATCAAGATTTATTACCTGCATATTTATTTAGCGTAGATTTTCAAGTGGCAAAAACTTCTAAGAAAATCATAACCCTTTCATGGCTAATATATACACAGGAAAAGTTAACTCATGGAGAAAGGCAAATTTGCTAAATAAGTTATATTTGAGAAAACATGGGTGATGCAGGGTGTTTTCTTTTAAAACTAGTATTAGTCATTTGCTAATACATTTAGGCCCTGATTCAGAAAAGCACATACTTAGTTTTCAGCATGTGCTGAAGTCCCATTGAAGTCTGTGGGACTTAGGCAAGCACTTAACTGATGTGATGAATCAGGGCCTTTATCCTGTGACCCTATTAAACTTTTATAAATACAAAATAATCATTTCATAGTTTGTGGATACACACTATTTTCAGGATGCCAGTGGCCATATTGTTAACTTTAAGTATTTAAAAGTCATAAGTCAGGCACCAAAATGATAAAATTGGCTTAAAAATAATGAATTTGGCTTTCATTTATTTGCCTGAGGTAGGAGCACTTAAGGTTCATATTTTCACTCTTTGCTCCACATCCATAAAGGTCAGAAACTTACTTTTTAAAAATAAATGAAAGCCAAGGTTCTCAGCTAATAACCTAATTCCATCAGCTGGGGTTCTAAGAAAAGCAACAACTGTTGTGACACAAAGATCATAAGAGTTGTACACACTGTGTACCACCAATACGGTTGAAATTTTACAGATGCTATAGCACTGATATAGTAGGCCTTGATGTTTTGCAAGAATGAGGTTGTCTTTCTCTTGGAATTGCACAACCCATGGAAAAGGGCAAAGGAGTCTATGAAGCTCTGATGAGCCATTATTCACTGCCCTGGTGATGTCACAAAGAGTTTCACAACTCTCCAGCCCTCTCCTAACAAGCTTGGATGTATGCATTGTGGAATGAGATAGACTTTAAAAAGGAAGAGGGAATAATTCAAAGTACATGCTGGCAACATACAGTGGCTCTTCCTGCTGATGCAGAATAAATCATGGCATTTTAAGGGGAGTACAAAAACAGTCTGGTTTCTAGGACATTGATAGCTGAAGTCAGAGAAAAGAAGTGGTGGGTCTCGCTCTCTATGCTCTGCACAGCATCAGAGCAGCTGTGCTGTCCAGATCAGTATCGCAGAGAAAGAGTCTCTAAATGTTGAAACTTGGGCCTTCTCAGTTGAATGGTGTTTAAGAAACTTTGTTGCTCCAGGTTATTTTCAATTAATTTTTCCTTGGATATGAGCTTTACATGGTATTTAATAGACTCAGTTCTAAATACAGAAGTCAGGTTACAGTTCAGCACCACATAGCCACTCTCTTGGAGGGATAGTTGCTGGAGAAGGACAGTGATCCCTATAGCACCAGAGGATGAAATGGAACTTCATTCTGGCCCTAATGCTGTTGTTTTAGTCAGAGCATTCAGTGTCTTGTACTTGGTTTATGTTCTCCGTGGCTGGAGGTCTTTTCATGCTATAAACTCCACATCACTGAAACCATTGTTCATTGATGCAATCATGAAGAAAAAAGTCAAGTATAAACACCACAGAACATTGTTTCCAGCTCATTGGATCAACATTGGTTAACTGAATGTAACTTGACAAGTCACGTTTTCAACCCTCAAGCTAAAGGCTTCTACAGAAAATGCAGTCCTGCACAAAGCACTCAAAAAGTGTGTGTGTCTCTCTCTCTCTCTGATACAGAGTTTCCATCATCACCAAAATTCAGTATGCACATATTCAACACTGATAATAATTGGGGGTGGAAAGCTTTGGTCAGTTCCTTATTGTCAAAATTCCTCCCTCCCTCTCAATGGAGAATATATCTGTATTTATTCAGTCATATAGCAATTCTGAAAGATACAAATACCATAAGAAAGTTATGCTTCAGTGCAAGGTCAGGTGTGCTGATAGTCACTGCTGTTCACTTCATGAGAGTCTCCTAGAGTTATGCTGTGGAGTACCATCGGGACTAACAGGAGAGGTGTCTCAGATGTCTTTGCAGACTCAGTGGAATGTCATGTTTATGGCCTTGCAGATTTAGAGATCTGAATGAAAAGACAGAGTACTCCTCAGAATAAAAGGATGGAAAAACCTTTCAACATATTGCTTAGATGACATGTCTAGTCAATTCCACATGTGTTATTGGAGAACACACACTGGTATGACATGAGGAAAAGGGACAAACAGTAAGAACAAAGAGAAATTCATATTAACCATATTAATCATAGTTTTGTAAGGTTCAAGTACTATATAGGCTTAGTCAAGCAACTATATGGTTAAAAAAACCCTCTTTCTCTAGTTAATGGTCCAGTTAAAGCCCTAAGGGCTACATGCATGGTTCCTGTCATTCATATGATTCTAAGACACTGATGTAAGTCTGAAAGGGATCCATTTTGTCTGGCAATACACTGAGCTTCCAGTGGCACCGAAGGAGTTATTTAATGTTGAATTGCACTGGAAATCCTATAGAGATCCTTATCACCTCTATATCAATACCAGATTCATTCATCTCTCAATGGTATTACAATAAATAATGCATAGGAATAAATAAGGAATGCCCATAGTGTAGATGATAGTATACTACTTTATTTTAATTGAATTAATTGGATGGTTTGTCATATTTCATTATAAATCCATAAGGAATTTAAGTATTTATGATTTCATGTATCTCCAAATGATACTAGTTATCATTCCCTCCAAATAATTCAGCTGGGATTTTTTTATATTCATTGTAGCATACACTAAATAATTCATTAAATTTCTAATCTCTCTGTCCTTTTGCATGCATCTCCCATTAATGTTAGTGGGAGTTTTATGGATAGTGGGGTACCAGCATCAGGCACTTAATGTGCTATCAGACAACGTGAGATAACACTGTGAATTCTTTTATTATCAATACGTAGTTATTACTCAGTATAAGAGAAATAAACTGAGTTGTTAACCCATTCACTTTAGTTCTTTTTTGCGTGTCCACTGCCAAATCCTGTATGTAAAGTGATGAGATGCTTAGGCCATTTTTCTTTAAAATGCATGACGGGCAAACTTCATAGTCTGAAAGAGTAGCAAACTTTTACAAATAAAACAAACATAGAAATGGTAAACTCAGATCACAGCTGAAATCCTAAAATTAATACTTGGAGCCATATAATCAACTGGTGTAGGTACACTGAAGTCAATGGAGCCAAGCCTACCAGTAACATCTGAGAATCTGGCCCATAATTTGTCAGCAGCGTTCTCCTGAATGCCATTACTGCGGACTTATAGACTCAGGCTGTGGCTACACTAGAGAGCTTACAGAAGCGCAGTTGCACTGATGCAGCTGCGTCGCTGTAAGATCTCTAGTGTAGCTGCTCTTACCCCTAAGAGCTCTGCTGTCAATTTAATCAATCCACCCCAAACAAGCGGCAGTAGCTATGTCTGAGAAGCTCTCCCGCTGATACAGCACTGTCCACACTGGCACTTAGGTCGGTGTAACTTATTTCATTCAGAGGGGTGGCTTATTCACACCTCTGAGTGACATGGCAACCATTAACTGTCCTGGACTATTTTAGGGAGACTAAGCCTATGTCTATACTACCACTTATGTCGCTATAACGTATAAGACTTTGTCTCAAGCAATGGCCCAGGTTAGTGATATAAATAAGTAAATAAAAAAATAAGCCCTAAGCAGAAGCAGTGAGGTTATAAGATCCTTTTCTGCCTTCTGTTAAAAACACATATAGTTTTATAATGGTTTATGCTTTTAATAATTGTTAAAGGACCTAGAGCATGGAAAGAAGTACTTTTTATATAAGATATATAAATTAAAATAAATAATTATGTATTTAAATTAATCTCTAAAATCCAGATTCTACCATCCATTCATATGGGACAACTTGTGGAGTGACAAACTATTCACCCGGATTAAAAGTGACAAAGATATGACCCTATATACACATGCACAGAATAAGTTTTCCCAGAGTGTTAGCTTTATTGAGCATTCATAAGATATTTTAGCTCAAAGTTTTTTCAGAATATAAAACATTTTTTGACTAAACGACTGGATCCTGTTATGAAAGAGGAGTTAACTTTTCATGTACTTCAATTATTACCTCTCTGTAACTTTCTCAATGCCAAACACAATGATACACGGAGAACTATGGCAGGACAGGCGATTAGCATGTATTTTGAAAAGGGCTGCTCTGACTCTCAGGATAATGCAAAGAGATTAGTTGCCAACTTTCTATTGTCTGAAGTGAGACTTATGCAATTCTAATTTTGCAATAACCAATGTAACTGGTTTCAAGCAAAATGTGCAGTTTTCATTCCAAATCATCAATACATTCTTTCCATCTCTAGTTACTAACAAGTAACTAGAAACAAAATGCTAGTTAGAAATTATACCTTCAGATTGGCTAGCTGAAAGTTTTGGAATTGCAGTTAGAATATATCATAAGAATGTCAATGGTTAGGGCTTTAAAGGATCATAAAATTGATAGATATTGATGTGGCAGTAAACTTAAACATAAAAGGCTCTGCTCACTTAGGAGGCAGGTGTATATTTATTTTTATGTGATTTCTCTGAAGTGCCAGATAGGTGTGTTGGTTGCACAGTATTCATCAAAAAGCAATGCAAAAATATAGGGCAGCAAACCAGTATCAGAACAGGAGGGTTTGACCACTTGTGTACTTATCTATGGATTTCAGTCAGACACAGAAGGAAATACACAATCTTACTGCACAAGTATTACAATTAGCAATGGAAAAATCAGTTAGGATAAAGTGGATTACAGGTATGAAATATTCATAATAAAAAGCAAAACTATTCAAACTTCTTGGTTTTTTTCACATTATATAATACCATTTTCCTGAAATTTTTCTATAAGGCTTATATTTAAAAAAAAACAACTAGAACACGGCCACATTCAAGTGAAAATTTGATTGAAATTTGAGAAAACTTAGCTTTATATTAAAAGGATCCAGAAATACATATTTTTAGATGTGAAAATATCACTCCATTGAAATTTTGCATCTAGTGAACTTCGAGGGTAATGAAATCATGTAAAATAAAATAGCAAAATTTTCAACAGAAAAGAGCACAAAAGGTAGATTTTGAATTTTGCAGTGTAATAATGAGCATCTCCAGCCACAGAACACAATATAAGTAGGAGTGAAACCAAACCACAATAAGGTTCAAGCTATATGATTAATTTTTCAAGTTCTGGGACTCAGTGCTGCAAGGGGCTCTGCACTATGACCTGATGCAGCAAAACAGCTACACAGCTGCTTAACTTTAAGAAGATGGGTAGCTTCATTAGAGTCGTTAGAGAGAAAAAGAGGCACAAGGCTTTATCCTGCACCATTGAAGTCAATGGGAGTTTTGCCATTGAAGTGTACGAGAGTAGAATCAGACACACAGACAGCTGAAGTGACTTGGCCAAGGTCATACAATAGGTGTGCCCAATCCACTCGGCCATGCTGTTAAAACTGCTTATAAACAAGCTATGGACTTTGAATCATCCACAGTAACTATATGGAGATGGGGAAAACGTTCAGGAAAATTACCATCCGTGTGTAGAAAATTCATCACCCTAAAAAGACAATGTTCAAATATATTATTCACTGACAGTTATCCACACAGTTCTAATCTGAATCCTGAAAGGGGGGATCAAGGCTAACGGGAAAAACCACTGAGTCCAAGCAGCACTTTCTCAACAAGGGAGACAGAACACAAGGCAGCAGTGAATGATATAGCTGACCCCATACTGGACATTTCTTACTTATCTTCTGGGGGGCGGAAGGGGAAGCCACATATTGGGACACTCAGGTATTAATTCTGTTTTCTGAAAAGGCGAATGGACAAAATACCTGTTCATTCACTGAAACATTACAGATACCATCACTTCCCTTTTTCAGATGAACGAGAGGAAAGTTTGGATGATATGTTTATGCTATTGGATAAATTAGATTAAAGGGCACTGCCAAATAGAATCATAGAATCGTATAGACTGGAAGGGACGTGGAGAGGCCATCTGGTCCAGTCCCCTGCACTCCTGGCAGGACTAAGTATTATCTAGACCATCCCTGACAGATGTTTGTCTAACCTGCTCTTAAAAATCTCCAATGATGGAGATTCTACAACCTCCTTAGGCAATTTATTTCAGTGCTTAACCACCTTGACAGTTAGGAAGTTTTCCATAATGTCCAACCTAAACTGCCCTTGCTCCAATTTAAGCCTATTGCTTCTTCTCCTCCCCTCTTCCTTGTAACAACCTTTTATGTACTTGAAAACTGTTATCATGTCTCCTCTCAGGCTTCTCCAGACTAAACAAGCCCATGTTTTTCAATCTTCCCTCATTGGTCATGTTTTCTAGACCTTTAATCATTTTTGTTGCTCTTCTCTGGATTTTCTCCAATTTGTCCACATCTTTCCTGAAATATGGTGCCCAGAACTGGACACAACACGCCAGTTGAGGTCTAATCAGTGCAGAGTAGAGCAGAAGAATTACTTCTTTTGTCTTGCTTACAACATTCCTGCTAACGCATCCAAGAAAGATGTTTGCTTTTTTTTTTTTTTTTTTTTTTTTTGCAAAAGTGTTACACTGTTGACTCATAGTTAGCTTGTGATCCACTCTGACCCCCAGATCCCTTTCTGCAGTACTCCTTCCTGGGCAGTTATTTTCTGTGTGTGAAACAGACTACTCCACTTAGGAAGGAACACTTTGCATTTGTCCTTATTGAATTTCATCCCATGTACTTCAGACCATTTCTCCAGTTTGTCCAGATCATTTTGAATTTTAATCCTATCCTCCAAAGCACTTGCAACCCCTCCAAGCTTGGTATTGTCTGAAAACTTTATAAGTGTACTCTCTATGCCATTATCATTGATGAAGATATTGAACAGAACCAGACCTAGAACAAATCTCTGTGGGACCCCACTCGATATGTCCTTCCAGCTTGACTGTGAACCACTAATAACTACTCTTCTCTCTCGTTTTGTCTGTAATGAAACATTAGCTTTATGGAATCTCCAAATTTTATATTAAGGAAATTAGGATGCAAATGATAAAATGATATTTTCTATTTTGCACTGTCATATTACTTTATAATTGTTTTTGGCTTCAGTTCAGATAGTATTTGAAAAAATCAATATATTTGATCACTTTTTAGGGTTTAAAATATGATATATCAGTGGCTTTGCTCATTTGGACAAGATATTATTATTTCCTTCCCCTCACCCCCATCTTAGTTAGATCTTAGGACATTCCTAGTGATGTGACAGTTTATTAAATAAAACTCATCTACTTGGAAATCAGAGCCTAGACTTTTAAAAGGATGCTTGCAAGAGTCCACATGCATTTGCACCCAAACAGACAAATACCCATATCCCACTATGAGTTGCACACTAACGTTAGACATTTTGCATGTACAGTTTGAGTATTTGCAAATGTCCACACACATTGGAATTGCGATACTGGATCAAACCCATCTTCTTATTATAATTTTATCTAGAGCTTTCATGTCTGGAGACCAGAAAACATTTTAGTTGGATTTTTATTTGAAAAACAAACCAAAGAATTCTCTCAGTGACGCATTGTTAAACAAGGGGTAATGTCACATAACTAATATACTTGGATAACAGTGTACAGGGCAGTGGATGGAACATGGTGAACTGAGATTTCAATCCTCTCACTTTGTTGTAATTCCAGAATACCTCCTCTGAAGTCTGTGGAAGTAACTGATGCAAAACTGGTGTAACTGAAAGGAGACTAAGGAATACGACCATCAAAAACACCATGTCCACGCAGGGCCAGATTAAGGGACAGGCATTATAGGCCTGTGATTATGACCCCAGCTCCTGGAGCACAGCACTTTGTGTACTATGTAACCAGGAGCCCGTCTGCCACTCTCAGTAGGCACTCAGTGCTCCTTGTGGGGTGGAGGAGCTCTGTGTTGCCCCCAATACAGGGATGCAACATAAGTACCATAATCTAGCCCTTAAACTTTGCTTAACTTTCATTTCCATAAAAAGTGAACTAAAAAAGAAAAAGCCTTACCTACCTCACAAGGGTCTTGTGAGGATTCAATATTTGTAAAGCACTTTGATGATGAAATAACTATATAAGTGCTAAGTAGGCTTCTAATTCCACTCTCTTTATGTTATCTAGAAGGGGATTTTTCTTTCAGGTTTATTTTCCTTTTTTCTTCCCTTAATTTTATTTCTCTTCCCTACATCTATTTTCCTCTTAGCTTCATTTATAGCATTACTAAAGTCTCCTCTAATTTTCTTTGAGTCAAACTTTTGAGCATGTTTATTGATGTTTGGTAGATCATTTTTTATTACTGATTCAGTTTTATGAGCTACAACAGCTGTCTCACTTCTTTTGTTTCCCTGTTAAAGAGCTCCTTGCACACAGCCGGGACACCAGCAGGAGAAAGGAGCACAGCAAAACAGTGGGCTATAACATGCCATTGAAGTCAAAAAAAAGAATTTCTGCTTAAAAACAGACAGCATGACATGGCCGGTTGTTTTGTTCTGTGTTATTCCAAAAGCAGTTTCTCCAAAAATACATCCTAATTCATTACGGTCACTCCATGGAGCTAAGCAGTGATTCTGAAAGGCTAAGATATGGAATTAGAGAGGGAAGTTAGGCTAATTACATTGGCCAGGCCAATTTAGGAAGGCATTTTGGGCCAATTTAATTGGCAGTGGCTGAGATAAGGTAATTCAGGAACAATTCTGTGAAATACTGTTTTAATTATATCTAAGAAGAAATGTTGCCCTTATTTTAAATTTCTTAATTAGGAAAATGAAGAAACCGTATTAATAACCTTTTTTAGTCCATAAATATGATAATATTGGATGAAGTTTGTTTCATCCAGGTCTTGTTAATCAGTGAGCAGGAATGCCTGTATAGATTATTGTATACATTTTCCCCCCGTGGAACTATGTACCACCAGAGAAAGCGGTGGTAGGAGAAACAAGATAAGCATAAGAGGGAGACATGTATGATGCAAATATTCCAAGAAACAAAAGTAGTGAGAGGATTTGGGATGGGATTGGCTTATACTCTTCTATTTCTCTTTGTTCTCCAAGTGACGCGTGTGTGTGCGTGTGTGTGTTTACACAACAAAAGATCAGATCATCAGCTAGTGTCCCATTACTGGCCCATTACTGACTGATTTTTACAAGAGTGGGCTAAGATTTCAGTTTATCACACTCACCATCCAAGATGGTCAAACAACAGAAAACTTCTAAGGCTGGAAGAATACTAGAAACAATTTTATACTGCACCATATGGTATACAAAATACCTCTGCTTGTTTCATGTACTACCAGCTCTGTCTGTACTAGCCAGGTCACATCCAACGCTAACATAATGAAACTGTTATATTACAGAGAGTCAAAGGCTTAGTTTCTTGAGCTTGTGTCCAGGCTGGCAAACAACCTACTGTTGATGTCTATCCATAACTGGTAAGTTAAACTAGGATCTGAATAGTTTACTTACATGGGTAACCAAGGACAAAATATATTCAGCACAGTTTCTGAAACCATGTGGTTTTTAACATCTTTAATAATTATTCTCAGTGGCTTCAAATAAATACTCAAGAAGCTTACTTTGAAAGAATATCAGTGATATGGCAGTGAGCAAAGACAGAATAATGTTATAAGAATTTTCCCCAAAAGCTAAGGAAAACATGCAACATTATGTGACTGCTGTAATTAAGAGACACTGCATTGTGGAAAAGGGCTGATGGATCATTCACTCTCTCGCTTTAAACAAACAAAAATACATCCAGTTTATTCTAACTGAAAATTAGTCTATACAGACTCAAATGTGCACCATCAGAGCCAAATTCAAAACAGGGGCAGCTAACCAGTAGCTCACAAACCAAACTATATACGTCACATAACCACATGCAATAATTTGAGCTGAACTTTTCAATTAACCAAAATATTCATAAAATGCTATTCTTGTACAATACTGGTAAGATTTATTTAAACAAATCAACTACTTTGTTTCATAATTTTGTATCAAACTAGGCAAAGGAATGAATACAGAAGGCTCGATTCTTCATGCAGTTACAACAACTTCATACCGTTGAATTCCACGAAGCAATCCTCATTTTTAAGGCCTGTTCCTGTGAGGTGCTGAGTGGGTGTCATGGAAGAATGAGGCCATATTCCTGGAATGACTTTGTATGCAGGGTACATATATCCTAGAAGTAAGTCTAAAACATTGGTAAAATGAGTGTTCTGTTAAAGGGGGAAGTTAAAATGGGGGTTTAATTCCAAACTGTAGTATTGGGGGCACTTCATCATGGCCTCAACCTGACAGACCAGCACCGTCAGAGTATGCGAGTGTGTTAGTGGATAGAGACAATGAAATAACTGTACTGGAGGGCTGAAACAAGACAGAGTGTGACAAGTGATTGTAAGGGGAGACAAGGAGGCCCTGGAAGTTGACTAGGGTAGTACATTTTGCTAAATTGTATGTTAGTCAGAGACCCCCCCATTAAAGAAATTCAGTCTGAGTTGAGAGGTTTGTAAGAGCTCTGTGCAGAATATAGAGCCCTTCTCTGGCAAGTTGGAGAGAGAAATCACTCCCCTGTATTCAGCACTGGTGTATTGTGTCCAGTTTTGGGGGCAAAATTGGACACAGAGGATGTGGACAAATTGGAGAAAGTCCAGATGAGGGCAATAAAAATGATTAGGGGGGTGGGGCACATGACTTATGAGGAGAGGCTGAGCAAACTGGGATTATTTAGTCTGCAGAAGAGAAGAGTGAGTGAGAGTGAGGGAGGATTTGATAGCAGCCTTCAACTACCTGAAGGGGGGTTCCAAAGAGGATGGAGCAAGGCTGTTCTCGGTGGCAGCAGATGACAGAACAAGGAGCAATGGTCTCAAGTTGCAGTGGGGGAGCTCTAGTTTGGATATTAGGAAAAACTATTTCATTAGGAGGGTGGTGAAGCACTGGAATGAGTTACCTAGGGAGGTGGTGGAATCTCCATCCTTAGAGGTTTTTAAGGCTTGGCTTGACAAAGCCTTGGCTGGGATGATTTAGTTTGAAGTTGGTCCTGCAGGGGGTTGGACTAGATGACCTCCTGAGGTCTCTTCCAACACTAATCTTCTGTGATCAGTTCTTCACTACGCATTGAGCAGAGCTTGGATGCAGTGGAAGGGCGGAGGCTGACAATGACCCCACTGTAACTCCCTAATTCTACTCTGTACAGCCCTAGTGTAACTTATAGTTTATAGGGGAACACCTTTAAGTTTTGCTCCTGGAGAAGACTTTCCACCATCAGAGAATCAGTCATAGTAGAATTTTGCTCCATCATGGCCCCTTTTCTCCCTTCTTTCCCATCCCATCTCCTTTCTCTTCTCACTGCCCCTGACCCGTGTCTTGTCTCACCCCCATAACCTAATGCTGGCAGCTCTAGCTGAGGAGGCAGTGAGTGGCAGAATTAGTGCATCCGATGAAGTGAGCTGTAGCTCCCGAAAGCTTATGCTCAAATAAATTGGTTAGTCTCTAAGGTGCCACTAGTCCTCCTTTTCTTTTTGCAAAAAGCAACAGAGTTGTTTCTGTCAGCTTTACACTGACTTGAAATTCCTCCTTTACAGGAGAAATTCTTCATGTGGTTTTACAGTACAAAGTGAACTTAGCAGACTGAGAACCTGGCCCAATTCTCTTTTTAAAAAATATCAACACAAAAGTGTATTTGAAAGTCTCCTGTTTTCTTTTGCACTCAGGAAAAAAAGCTGAATGGATATGTTCAAATATTGCAAAAATATCACTTTTGTGCCAAGTTTCAGCTCAGAGCACATTTTTACATCTGAGCTATAAACTCCTGAAAATAGGGGGTTATTATGGGAAGGCTGACACAACCTTGACTATAATGTTGCTAAAGTGATGTTATAATGTCAGTGATGTGATTGTAAAAGAAGAACTGTTCTTAAATTATTTCCAAACTCAGTTTGAGAAGAATACTACCTGTGTATCCTGTTAAAGAAAATAGACTGTCTTTATTTTACTGGGACATTTTGACACTGAAGGCAGGTACTCAGACAGACAAGTGCCACAGCATGCAGCCTTTTAACATTGGGCCTCTACGCACTGGCAAGATTTTTTTAAAGTGACATTAGCCTTAGCAATATCAACAATTCAACAAAGAAAAAAACCCAAAAGTAATTATTTAGAAGTGCTAACAAATCTTTTCTGACCAACATCAGATTATATTTCTTGATAAGTGTCCATTTAAAAAAATCACATCATAGGATTCTGACGTAAAGGTATTTTCTGATGTGCAGTGACTGACAATATATTTTAATCCATTGTAACAGAGACTCTACTTATGATTAAATGTTACAAAACTGGCTTGGAATTTAACCTCTACCAAATGGGATCTAAAGCTTTGAAGTATTAGAGAGAAAAAAATAGCCATAAAAAGCAACACTTTCAAAGCTGGCTTTGGAAGATACAAGCCAATAAACAGTTGTGTGCGGACAAACATTTGTACAGGTCGGTCTCCTGAAATTGTACCCAGGCACACAAATCTGGATAGAAAACATGGTTCATGTGCAACAGTAAGTGGTTTAGGACTTCTTTGGAAGGAGACTTCTTACGGCAGATAAAGCAGCACAGCGTCACAAGTACATAAATATAATTTAATACATAGCAATCTAATTCCTGTCTGATTTGTGACTGCTGACATTTTTGAACTCAGGAAATAAGAGGCAATAAAAATTGTGACAGTGGTTAAAATGCGTAGTGTTAATTTTGTGTTGCTTCTCATGGACTCATGCTTTTCCTCAGTTATGTATCTAATTTCCTTGGATAACTTCTAATGACTTTAACATCCATAGTAGATTTATTTTATTTCCCTGCTGTCTGCTAGGATTTATATGGTGTAATGAAAGCATTTATTTCACAGTGTCCATAGAGACCAGCTTTAAATTGACCCACTACTCTAAGCTTTATTATGGTTTAAAGAATAAATGAGTATAACACAGAAATCCTAATTCTTTACTGCTGCTCTAGTTTCTTGTAAATTCGTATTCAATTGAGAGGTAGATAGATTGTCACAATTTGTGGCTTGTACAAGAAGAGAAACACATTTTGGAGAATATTCAGTTTCTCCTCATTTTGAGCCAAATTGTGATCCAGCGCTAAAAGCGGAGTAAGGTTATATCTGCACTACAGAGCCTATGCCAGTACAGGCCCTAGTGTAGATGCAGCATACGCTGAGAGACGGAGCTTTTCTGCTGGTGTAGGAACACGACCTCCCCGAATGACACAGCTATGCTGACGAAAGCATGGCGGTTTCGTTGCCATAGCTGTCTTGCTAGGGGTGTGGGTTTTTTTTCCACACTCCTGACTGACATAGTATGGTGGTAAAAGTTTTAAGTGTAGACCAAGCTTAAGACTCCAGGCTATCTTCTGCTTAGCCCACCTGGATTACTGCTCTGAGCGCAAGTGGAGAGCAGGCTCTGATGGAACTCTAGTTTCCCTGGCACATAAATGAGCAGCGAGTAGATGGAGCAAGATGGGAAGTAGAAGAGACTTGGTTCCACATGCCCCAAAGTGCAGGTGAGTACTGCTGAGCCGGAGGATGGAGGGGAGTGGGGAAAAAAATCTGCTGCTGGTAAGAAATACTAGCAGATTCCTTGGGATAGCACAGTGTCATGCCACCCAATACGTAAGCTCTGCCAACAGGCACAATGTAGCCCTAAGTCCTCATTCAGCTGGTAGATCCCTGGCCGTTATGACTGGGAATTTATCAACAAAACTGCATACTAGGTGCCTAAAGATAGACTTCTAAACCCAGTTACACACCTACATAAATGGCCTGATTTCCAGAAGTACTGAGCTCTCATTGGGACCTCCCGTGACAACTTCTCCCTTAAACCTTTTACTTCTTTAATTTCTGTGTAAACCCTCCGACACGGTCTCTCTCTCTTTTTTTGAGGGGGGGAGGGGCGGGGGCAGAGCGTGCTGCTGTTCAGAGTCAGGAAGTAGCAGCACTTGCCTCACTTCCTTCCCCACTGCACTGTACTGAGGGGCATAGTGGAGGGTGAGGGAACAAGCAGATGGAGCAGGTGGAAAGGGAGAGGAAACACTGAGAGTAGCATCTGGGAAAGCTGAAGGAAAACCATTGTTCACCTTTTGCAGCCCTACTTACAAGTGACATTTCAGCAGGCATGAGAGAGAATGACAGGAGAGTTCCAGTGCGTGACTGTCACACCAGATGCAGGACACTTAGTAGGTATGTGGATGAGAAGAGCCTCTAAGGCCCTGATTATTATGGCCCATGTGTAGAACTCCATCCATCACTCTCGGCTGCTAGCGTGATTGGGCTTGTCCAGATATCCCAGTTTTACCTAAGGGCCAGCTGAGTAGGAGAAAGCCTGAACTTCCAATCACTAGAGGTGCGTGTTTAATTTCCAGAGCAAAACCCCTGAAAGTGGTTTGCATCAATTTCTCTGGCTCTGAACATTGCAAACATTTAAGGAAGTTCAGTTCTGAAGCTCTGGTTTAGTTTGATCTCTAATAATAGCATTAATGATAATAGAATTAAAAAATTATAGAACATGAAAATAAAAACTATGTGCAGGTGGCAAACTGTTTTAATTCTATGACAGATTGTCATAGGGCATGCAGGTCCCTTGATCACCCAGAGGGGGGCCACAATGCCTTCCTACATCTGACCTCTATGATGTCCATAGACATTTACAGAGCCAGCCTAGGCTTTCAAGAGTTAATCCCTAGCTGGAGAAGTCACCATTATCTAGGAACTGATTGATGGAGTTTTAAGACTAAATGCCATAAAACAATGATGTTACATGCAGAGGGGTGCATGGCTAGGGGATTTTGTAGACCAGCAGCCAGAGAGATCTCTACAAACACATAGAAACCATCCTGTGCTGTTTGTACTTTTAAGTTTACTGCTTTTAAACCTGTATGGAAAGATCACAGCTAGAAATGTCACCCAAATTAGAGTAACTCACAACCGATGCAATAAAACACTATCCAGAGATGGTAAGGTGTGTGTGTGTGTGTGTATATATCTGAGTTTCCAGCCAGCACCTCTCTCTCATTATTTCTCCTGTTGCCTATGACACAGTCTACTGCTTCAAAACCATAACGGTACATTTGTTTAAATATTAAAACAAAACCCCCATGTCTTTCACTTACTGAGGATTTCCTTATTTTTGTGCTTCTATGTTTTCATATTTTATTACCATACTGTATTTTTCATCCATTTTTATTACTGCAAGATCTTAAAGTTTGCTAAAATATAAAATTATCTAATAAGTACCAAGCACATTCATGATTAAGCTTCTTGGTAACTGCTGTTGATATGGAAAAAAGACATTATAAAAAATCTTGCAAAGTTGAATTAAAAAAAAAAAAAAAGATAAAAATCACTTTTTGACTAGCCCAGTGTGATTTGTAATGGCTGAGATATTATCCCCATTCTCTGCTGAAATGGGTTTATAATGGAAACAGTGAGAGAACCTTAATTATAGGGCACCACTATAAAATCTATATTCATGGAAGAATTAAAGTGCAGTTCTCCCTTTTAAGTGGCCTTTTGTTACACTGAAAAGTGCAATTAGGAATTGTATCTTGGCAGGTAAGAACCAAACAACTCTCTTGAATTCCACCTCTCCCCGTTTTCAGGGAGCAGATTATTTGTTGCTATTTCCTCCTCTTGTTTTTACAGAGGTCAAGTGCTTGGATATTGCTCAGCTACCAGAAAATGACAGAAGGTTAAGACCAGGAGCTGCTTCAGATTTCATAGTGTTTGAAAGTGGTGTGAACACACAGTACCACAGGAAATGTTTCAGGCATGTAGGGTTTCTGTGCTAATGTCTTCATTTAACATTATCTATCTGCTTATTTTGTGCAATATGCTAGCCATCACAACATTCTTTTTATACTGTTATGCTGAAAGGTGTTAGTGGCGCTACCATCAGGGGGAGCTTTGATCCAAAGGCAATCACAAACCTCATTAATGCCAACGGGCATTCTCTACATGCTCTCTGTCAGGCTCACTGGTAGGAGCAATGAAGCCCTGTTATGCAGTGGAACAGCTGCAGACAATGGAGGCTATCACTGGAGCCACTAAGCTATGTGGCCATACCAGAGCAAAGCTAACCCAGATAGAACAGGGAGTCTGTCTTAGGGGCCAAAAGACTGAATTGCAGCCTGTTTGTGTTGGAGGGAGAAAGCCTAGGGAAGGAGTTGTGAGCATGACCTTGAGAGGAAGAAAGATATGGAGCTTCTCGGGTACAGAGTTCACTGGAACGACACTTGCTTGCAAGGTTTTGCTTTGGCTCCAACTTCCCTATACAGTGGTAGCATTTTACACTCACTTTGCACTGGGTTTAAGTGATTACACAAGGTTGACAGGGGAACGGAGAAACAATCTTTCACCTTCAATTTTCCCATGTGTAAAATGGGGATAAATATCCGCCTCCTCTTTGTCCTCCCCCTTTTCACCATTATTCCCTGACAGAGGAAGCAGAAAGTGAGGAGGGAGATAATTTGGATACGTTTTTCCACCATTGATCTTATTGCAATCCAAATTGAAGCTAATAATGGGGAAGCAGATTGAGCTGTATCTACTTCAGAAACAGCTGAAGTCGGAGAAAAGAAATCTGATTTTGGTTCAGCATCATATTCCATTCTCACATCTCACAGGAGAGGATTTTCTCTTCAGTTAACACTCTTCACATGAAATTTGATGCATTCAAGTCTACAGTAGACTCAAGTTATCAATTTTGGAGAAAAAAAATCAATACAACATCTAGGATTTAAGGATTCCCCTATGCATGACTCCACCCTCCTGCTCCAAATACCAGGCACCCTGACAAAGGCATATTCTTTTATGGTGCTGCTTCTGGGGTTCTCCAGTTATAAAAAGGCGGCAGCCAGCCAGAGGTAGCAAGTGCAGAAGCAACGCTGCAGTACTCACAGAAGTGTGTGTGTGGGGGGGAAATGGAGGGGAATACATCATTTATGTATGGGAGCCCCACACTTTGGGGGCACTAGGATGCAGACAGTGCCCCTCTACCTCAACCATGTGGCCTTGGAGAAAGAAGGGAAGGCACTGCAAGGAGGAGCCATGCAGAGACTAAAGGCAGTAGGAGTAGCTGCAGAAGCACCTGAAGCAGGGACTTCAGATGATCAATCACACTGCTTCCCACAGTTTTGAGCATTGTCTCCTCTGTGCTGATTAGCTGATTGCTCCAACCCTCTCCCTCAACTCCCTTACAGACTGTTTGCCTCATTCCCACTTCTTCCCTGTCCTTTCCCTCTTGTGCCCATCTCTACAGTGTCCCCTTTCTCCTTCTGTCTTTCCATTTGCAACCACCCAAATAAACCTCAACCAAAACATAAAATTCCTAACCCCTACAACACCCAGATCCCCTACTGTCCACCTTGCCCTCAAAATATGACACATACATGATTATTATTGACCAATATCCTGCTTGTATGGTCTATCCCTTTCCCTCACCCCTCTTCTGTCTATTTAGACTATAAGCTCTTTGAGATAGGGACTGTCAGCTACTCCTCCTTTGTACACTGCCTAGCACAACAAGATTCTACTGGTTATCCCCAAGGCATTATAGCAATACAAATAATACATTTGGTAATAAATGTGCCACCCTATATTAAGGACTGAGCCCAAAGTCTCATATTAGCATACTCAGGTTCTTCAGCTGGATCAGGACAAGGGTGACTTTGAGCATGAACAATAGGACTTTGACTGCTCACAAGTAAATCTGCATGTGTCCTTAAGACCTGTGCTGAATCGCGGCCTTAAAAAAATCCTCTAGCAATCTACTTCTATTGTAACTGAAACTAGTAGTCATTTTTGCCAGTTATTCCCCAATTTGTGGTTGTGCATTTGATTTTTTTCCTTCCTAAGACAAGTACTTCACACTTCACTTTATTTCCACTTGTATTCATTGAATTTCATCTTGTTGATTTCACACAAATTCTCCTGTTTGTCAAGGTCATTTTGGAGATCAAAATCAGAATTCCAAGTTCTTGAAACATCTCCCAGCTTGGTGCCATCTGCAAATTTTATAAGAATTTACTCCACTCCGTTATCTACATCATTAATAAAAATATTGACTAGTTCTGGACCCAGGATTGGCCCCTGTGGGATCCCACTAGATACATCCTCCCAGACTGGCATTAGCAAACCATTGATAACTACTCTGAGTTGTGCACCCACTTTATCGGAATTTCATTGAGACTGAATTTCCCTAGTTTGCTTATGAAAATGTCATGTGAGACTGTATCAAAAGCCTTACTAAAATCATGTCTACTACTTTTCTTATATCCACTAAGTAGGTACCCCTGTCCAAGGAGGAAGTTAGATAGGTTGGCATTCCTTATAATCCTATTATCCTCTAGGTTCTTACAAGTTGATTGTTCTTAATAACTTGTTCCAGTATCTTTCCAGGTACCAAAGTTAGGCTGACTCGTCTATGAGTCCTAGGGTCCCCTTCAGTGTTCCCTCTAATTTTTCCCACCCATGTGTGGAACGAATTTTGTTATGTGCACCAGTATGGAGGTGTGTGTGACACATCGATATGGAGGTTATGTGTAACACACAATGTGTCCATATTGGTGCACATAAAATTCATGTGGTGGGGCTGAGGGGTTCAGAGTGTGGGAGGAGGCTCAGGTCTGGGGCAGAAGGTTGGGGTGCAGGAGTGTAAGGGCTCCTGCTGGAGGTGCGGGCTCTTGGGTGGGGCAAGGGATGAAGGGTTTGGGGTGCAGGAGGGTGCTCTGAAGCTATGGTGGAGAGAGAGGGCTCCCCCCCACCTCTCTCTCCCAGCAGCAGCACCTGGGCTGGGGAGGGGGGGTGAGAGGCGCCTCTCCCTGCCGCAGCAGCACCTAGACTGGGGCTGCAGGATAGGTGCCCCTCCCCTGGCAGGCCCAGGCCGTGGCCAGGTCCACCCTGCCCCACCCCAGACCCTGCCCCGGGTCCCGCCCTGGTCTGGGTCCTCCCTGCCCCAGGCCGGCCCTGGGCCAGGTCCACCCTGGGCCAGGTTGGGGATGCTATGGCAGGTCTGGGCTGCCATGGCAGGTTGGTGGCCGGGCCTAAGTTGGGGATGGGCTTAGAGGGGAAGTTAAAGTAGCAATAAAAAAAAATAAAAACCACCAACCAATAGATAAGAAATGGAAAAACGGGACAGTTAATAGCAATGAATATAAATCAGAAGGTAGGAATTGTAGAAAATTGATAAGGAAAGCAAAAGGGCAAGTAGAAATCTATGGTCAGCAGAGTTAATGAAAATAAGTAGTATGTTAGGAAGAAATAGAATCCTGATAATGTTACTGGTCCATTATTAGATGGAAATGGTAGAACTGTCAATAATAAATGCAGAAAAGGCAGATGGGTTTAATAAATATTGCAGTTCTGTATTTGGAAAAACAGATGTATAATTATGAAATACTTTCCATTCCAACAGTAACTGAGGAGAATGTTAAACAGTAGCAACTAAAATTAAACACTTTAAAATAAGCAGGTCCCGCTAACTTTCATCCAGAAGTTTTTAAAGAAGTGATGGCTTACTAATGATTTAGTAAGACCTGCAACACTATGAAAATCCAGAGGACTGGAAGAAATCTAATACTGTACCAATATTTAAGAAGGGTAAAGATGACCACCTGGGGAATTATAGGCCTTTACTCTTGTGCAAAATAATGGAAAAGCTGATATGGCAATCAATTAATAAAAACATTAAGGAAGGTAATATAATGTCAATCAACATGGGTTTATGGAAGTAGAGACTGTCAAACTATATTTTTTCTGAGGAGATTATAAATTTGGTTGATGAAGGTAAAAATGTAAATGTAAATGATACTTAGACTTTTAAGACGTCTGATTTGATATGGAACAATACATTGATTAAGAAACTGGGATGATACAAAACTCACATGGCACACATTTTTTAAATTTACTGGCTAACTGATAAGTATAAAAATGAAAATGGAGAATCATCAAGTGGTTGTGTTTCTTGCTGGTATTGGTTCTTGGCCATGTGTCATTTAACATTTTTATCAATGACCTGGAAGAAAATTCAAAATAATTGCAGATGACACAAAGATTGGGAGAGTGGTAAATTATGAAGAGGACAGGTCACTAATAGAATGATCTGGATAGCTTAGGATATTGAGCACAAGCAAACAATAGGACTACATATAAGATTATACACCTAGGAACAAAATATGTAGGTCATGCTTACATAGATGGCCTCTACATTTTCTGCAAACATAGTTTAATGTGTCAAGCCAGGTCTGTTTCACTCAATAGTCACTTACATACACTTTGATAGAAGAATATTTGGACTACTTGGTCTTGAATTATAAATTTAAGGTGAAGCGTAACAATTCTGATACACACAAAAAAACAAGCAGCCCATGACCACACAATGGGCTAGATTATTATTTCCATCCAGACACTTTGTGGGGCTGCGATAGTGACTAGGTCCTAGACAGCTGCTGGGTCCACCCAGCTAGAGGTTCCCCTAGTATGGACTAGCCAGGTCATGATGTGTCCCTCCTTTGTAGCCCTGGCTCATAATGAGTATCAGCAGTGGGAGTGGGCACGGTCAGAGTGCTGCTGCATATCAGTTATGGTTGGCTGCAATAATGACCCTGAAGAGAGAGGAATAAGCAGCTGGTACTCTTTAGAGCAACCATCTGGTTGCTGTCAACTATGGCAGGGACGGTGTAGAGTTGGCCATGGGCTCACAGAGCCCATCTTGGCTGCATGTAGTAGATACTAGGTGCAACTCAAAATGTGGTCAGTTTTCTCTAGTGACATTAGATCTGTCCAGAGAGTGAAACACTTGTATTTGTTTTTAAATAATTACATTTTGTAATGTTAGTTTAAATAAAACGTATTTTCAATTATCGACAATTTAAATGGTTTCTTCAAAAACTGTAAAAACTGAAGGGGCCTATTGAGATTTATTGTGGTTTGCTTGGAGTTAATATGTAATTCAACATGCAATAGAGGTCGTATGGTTTCCCGAGCAATATCTTACATAGACAATCAGCTCACAACAAAAGTCAGTTGGAGACAAAAGTTTATACCCATAAATGTTACAACAGAGTAAAGAACCTTCTGTTTTATAAGCTGATTCCTCATTTACAGGCTTTGATTTTAAAATCTACTGTATGTGTAAATGTGATGTCATCTATGCCAAGACTTATAGTCAACATTTTCTATAAGTTTTTTAATTCTGTTATCCACATGCAAAGCAGTTATGTTAGTGAATCCTTTAGCTGATTGTGAAAACACCATTGGAACATTTTTCCCCCTCTGCCTTTTCAAAAACACAAACAAACAAACCCTTTCATTTTGCCAGCTGTAATAATGCTTGATGATCTTGGAGTAATTCAGATGTCAATAACGTTGATTTATGTTTTTGCTGGTAAGTTCAGGCATAAGGTAAACCTGTGGCAGATAAGCCTAACTGATGACTGAGGTGGAAGGTTAACAATGGCTATAAATTAGCCGAGCGTTTGTATGTGGTGAAAGTGAGTATTCCAGGAGAAACTGTGCCATAAGGAGATTAGGATCCTTTTAAAAAGCCTCTGCCTCTTCTTCAGTGTCAGGTAGGCAAAATGCCCTCTAAATATCCACAAGTTTTGGATATATCCCTGAACTCACAGCTTTGGCTCATCTCTAGTTACTGCAGTAAGGTGATGTATGATAATGTAAATTACACGAAGCATATCAATTTAAAGCAACATAAAATCATGGTAACAATATTTGGATATATTTCTCATTACCATGAAGAGTTGCAGCTTTAGGCTTCTCAACATTAAAATGCTGCTTACTTGTCTCCTTTAATTAGATCTGAGATATTTATAGAAAAGGGGTAATCACAGAAGGCCAGACTCTACCTGGCACTTCCTCGGGTGCACAGTGGAGTGAACAGAAGCAAGGAGGCTTCCCTCCTCCATCCCTGCTACACAGGGTGTGCATGCTACCATGAAAAGGGAGGAATTAGGAATTGGCCCAAAGTTCTGCCCCCTCCCCACACTGACCTGCAGAGTAGAACTGGCACACATAGTGCACCTCAAAAAGGAGTGGAAGGGTGAGTCGTGTAATTTACCAGTGTAAATTCCTTCCAGTGGTCTTCATGGGCTGGTTGTCTGCATGCTGTCCCTTACTCTGGGCTGCAGTTAAATGGCATGATCTAGTCCAGAGTCCATAAGACTTTCAAACCAAATTTCTGGAATGGGACTCATTAGATTCAAATGTTTCTAATGGCTATGTCTGACTGACAAGCATTTACGTCTAACTGAATAAAACTGCAGTGTCATAGTCTACAGCTTTCAGAATGTGTTTCTCATGGGCAACATTCACCTGACTGTAGGTCTTACTACAAACCAAAAACATGTTTCAGGAAAGAAACTCATGTGATGTTATTGCACAAGTGTCCATTATGAAGGTTTTACACCTTCCTCTGAAGCATTGGGTACTGGCCATTGTTGGAGAAAGGATACCAGACTGGGATGACCATTGATCTAATCCCATATGGTATTTTCTGTGTTCCCAGTTATACTCAAAGGTTTGCCCAGGTGCTATTTTATACTTCTAGATAAATGTCAGGGCATATTAATCCTGAAACTCCAGAGTGAATGGCTTTCAACTGCTTTGGGAGCTGTTTAGGTTCAAGAGTGGAAGAGGTGATTCCTACCCAAGGGATTCAGCTCTTTTCCCTCTTTTTCCCCTTTATGTGGTGTTATCCATGTGGGAGGTACAGAGGATTTTAAGCCCACATACCTTCTGAGATCTATAAGAATGGCTGGCTGGTTGGCCATTTCCCGCCTGAATTGAAAGAGTGATTGCACGGCCTGCTTCTCCCTCCTGGTATCTCTAACATGCTTGCACTAGCATGGATTCTCCTTCAGAAAGGACAAGCTCATGTCTGAACCCCATTTCTGCAAAAAGCAGGAATGGAATCGTTGCTGTTGGCATAGGAGCAGGCTGTTGGCATTGCTGTTTCCCTCAGTTGGACAAGTCTGAAATGGCTTCTGTGTTAGTATGGGAACCCTCATTCCGAGTTTCAAAACCTAAACTCGGAGAATGAGGCCTGATGCGAGCGGAAACAAAACAAAAAAGACTGCTTAACTCCCAGGAGTCACAACAGCTAACTTTGTGCACAGCTCCGGCTGACACCTGAAAATAGTGCGAATACCGTATTCTGTTTTAAGGAACACTTTCCCACCATGTGTTTCTTTTAATCTGAATGCTTCTCCATGGCACTTTTTAAACTGAAATGTTAATTCATATTCTTCTTAATTCATGTTCAGAACAAAATTAGAGCATCTATCTTAAACTATAAATAGCAGATGAACAATAGATGAAAATAAGCTATTAGATGTCCCTGCTCCTAAACAGTGTGATTAATAAGTGGGTCTTTTGCTAAGTGCTTGTTTCATAAGGTTCACTGTTATTTAGTTTTCAATACAGAATCAGAATGACATGTTGAAAAGGTGTCATGCGTAAGGCATACATCAGTGTGATACTACCAGCTTTTACTATCATTTGTATAATTTCCCTGATAACCAGTCAAATGGTGCAAATTGAATTATGTTTCTTGGTTTCTGGTTATGAGTGATCTCTTCCAAATGTGATACTCTAATGTGTGGCACCCATAAAAACCCAGTGCATTATGTGAATATTCTGTGCATTGTCATTCCACAAATAATTGCTTTTTTGATCACACTATAGTGATGCCAGCCTGTTTAAAGCTCTTGTCAATAGGAATAAACAAGCTCAAAGTGTTTGTCTTGGAGTGACAGCACAAAGCAGTCTGCAATCAAGCCTGAATATTTAAAAGACAAAGCAGGAAACAGTAAAATGTTAACTTATAACCTCTGGTAATATGATAAAGTGCTATTATGGTAAAAACATGCAATTAAATTCAGATCTGACTTTTCTTTATACAAAAAGCCTATTCAGTGTAAATTCATCTCATCCCGAAAGCGTAAGACATTCAAAAGCATTATGGATATCTTACTGTGCCCCTTTTCTTTAAATTTTATATGAAAAACATATCTAAAGTTAAAATTGGCCATGTTTCATTTTAGGAGGCAGCAAGTAGCACAGATGGGCCAATCATCCATCAATTCTAAACCTTTTGAAAGTCTGTGAGTAGAGTCAGTGAATCAAAAAACAAATCAATGGAGATCCTAAACCAACCCCTAAATAATTGCAGGCTGTGCCTTGGAAAACTGGATCCTTCATCCTGTCAACAACTCTTGCAACTAGTAAGAGTTGTTAAGTTCAAAGGGGGCAGGAGGAGCCACATCATCTGCAGGTCAGCAACAAACTTTAGCATTGTTTTTATGGAGATAAAGATTATGGGATAGCAGCCACCATCTTAATCTAAGATAATGGTTAAAGTGGGTTATTCTTTCTCTACAAAGCCACAAATAACAGATCCTGGTAACAAATAAGCACACCTATGACTGATGTAATGTTGAACTGAGGTGGTTGGTCCAGCACTCTTATTCACTGCTGCAGCTATTACCTTACCATGCCAGACTTTAATGGAATATAAAGTCTGCCCCCACCCTGTAACTAAGGGTTTAAGATACTTTCATTTACCAAATTTTAAACCAAAATGACTTTTTTGTAAAGTGATAATCATTATTAGGCTTGGCAAATACAGTAGTTACACAAAATTCCACTTACACGTCTTCATATCTCAGAGCACCAAGCTAAATTTGCTCTGATTTGTGATATCGTATTATTTGTATTTATAAAACCAACAGGTCATGAATACCAAATCTTTCATAAATCTTCACATGAGCGAAGATTCATTCAAAAATCTGTACTGGAAGCAGGTTGTTAACACACCTGTTTCAGAAGTTTGTTGTTCTTCAAAGAGCAAAAATAAGCGAATAGTTAAAGCTAACAACTTGTGAACAGCCAATTGACTGTTCACCCCAAATATAAAATGAATACGTATATGTGTCAATACAAAACCCACTGAAGTCAATAAAAGGATTTCATTAGTTTGCAAACAAATCTCTTAAAGCTAAATTGATTTAATCTTATACTAGACAAATCTATTACCCAGCATCTGTGATATCCACTTTTTAAAAATAGCAAATACTCATTTACAATAGCTTTGGCATTTGTAATAATCCAGTCTTACCTCCTGTCTAATACAAGACATAAGACTTCACTGATTTAATCCTGCTTCAAGTGGAATAGCAGTGGTTGAAGTAGAGCGTGTCTTTTAGAAAAGCATCCAAACTGGATTTAAAGAATTCCAGTGATGGAGAATCCACCACAATCCTTGTTAAGTTGTTCCAATGGTTAATTACTCTTTTTTTTAAAATCACCTTATTTTGAATCTGAATTTGTTTTGCTTCAACTTACACCTTTTTCATCTTGATATACCTACATTCGTCTGCTAGATTGAAAAGCTAATATCAAAATTCTGTTCCCCATACAGGTGTTTATAGACTGTAATCAAGTCATCCCTTCTTCTCTTTGTTACACTAATTAGATTCAGCTCCTTGCGTCTATCACTATAAGGCATGTTTTCCAATGCTTTAATCATTCTCATGTCTCTTCTATGAACCCTCTCCAATTTATCAACATCCATCTTGAAGTGTGGACACCAGAACCAGACACAGTATTCCAGCAGCAGTTGTACCAGTTCCAGATACAGAGGTAAAATAGCCTCCCTACTCCTAATTGATATTGCCCTGTTTACATTCAGGGATCACATTAGACCTTTTAGCCACAGCATGGCACTGGGAACTCATGTTCAGCTGATTATCCACCATAACCCCACTTCTTCTCAGAGACACTGCTTGCCAGGATGGATTTCCTGATTGTTCTAAAAGGGACCAAATGGTTCAGATTCATATATTTTAAGGCCAGAAGGGACCGTTAGCATCTACATAACACAGGATAGAATGGCACGGTTCATTTGTTTTCTTTTTAGTTTTCCCACAGATTGCCTCACAGGCAGATTCCAGTAATATTCTTTTATGCTTTTAATGCTTTGTGGTAGAAGAAGAATGTTTTTATTTGCTATTCTCAAGTCTCATTTTCTCACCTCGCTAGAAAAACGTAATTCTTTTCCATCAAGCTGTTATGGATCTGGAGATAGTCTCTCTTTGATGTTGCAACCAGATCCCAATAAAAACCTAGACACAAACAAAAGTGGCCTAATTTTTAGAGGTGTTGAACAACCACAATTGCCATTGACTCCAGTGGGAGCTGCAGAGAGGTTCAACACTTGTAACAAACCAGATCTACATAGAAGCCCAAATACCAATTCAGGTGGTTAAATTGTAGACACCACATTTGATAATTCACCTTATCAAGCCGATTTGCACACGCAAATCACATATGCAAATTTAAACTTTTACTTGTGCAAAAAAAGTTTCCTGAGATAAATGCTGATCAAAATGCTAAAAGACCTCTTTGAAAATATTTATCACAGTTGTGACCTACTATTTCGCTGGACATTGTAATGATTTTTGGATAGATTGTTGTGACATAGTTGCTTTGCATGGCATTGCTGGTGGAATCTGGCCACAGAGGTGGAATGTCTGAAATTTGGAAGATGAGCCCAATGTAAAGTTTATCCTCCAATAGCACAGAGGTTCCTAGATCACCTGACTCTCTGGTGGCAGAGTAGGGGACAAGGTAACAGGAAAGGGGGCTTGGCTAGACTGACCCTATGCTGTGTAGATCCTTGGCTGCGTGTTTAGCTTTTGGGGCAGTTAGCAGGTAACATAAGTTAGATAAGCCCTTAGGCTGTTCTAGCTGACTTGGGGACCAGCCCTGCACACAGCAGCATCAGATTCAAGGGAGTGCAGAAATGTACATTGTGCATTTTTCACCTTCCACTCCGACATGTGCTGAATATAATTCAGTTGGACGCCAGGATCTATGTTTTTCCTCTTTCTTTGTAACATACTTGTAAAATGCTACATAAAGTTGTTTGTTAGACTATATAAACTAGATATTTTGATATGCATAAAGTGCAACCCAATGATATACCTTAGCACACGCTTTTATGAATTGTGTGCATGCTAAGCATTCTTGTATGTTAACTGAAATACAGAGGCACTAAACACCTACTGAGAACGCTTAATTTTTTAAAACATTATCATGGTAGCAGTGTGTCCCTCGTAATTCTAGATAATAGGTTTCTGATTACCAGTTGCCTCTCAGCTCCATAATGCGAGAACAAATGCAAATGTAAGCCTCTGTCTGTACTTAGGGTGATATGTCATCCTATCCAATTGGGCAATAAAACAGCAGGACGAGGCTAGTGTTAAATAATAAAAAATGTGATGCATGAATATGGAGGTAAATATGTGCTTATTTAAGTTATGACTATCCAGTACTGTTTTGCTCTCCATTTTTTGCAGTAAAAGACACATCCATGAATAGAATAAGCTTTGCACAGTTGATATAAGATTCTGTAACATTCTGAATAGATGAGCAATTGCTTCGTATCTCCTAGAATTGACTCCAACTTTTGCCAGATTAGTGGTTTAAAGATAGACACCATGGCTGATGCTGGTAAATCAGGCAGAATGTGACAAAGATGAACCCACCACAGCGATGCCATCTTTTTTATCATTCTAAAGTGTCCCTGGAGCCAGTTTACTTAAACCTCAACCTCACAAGATCTACTAAGTCACCTAAAAAAAAAAAGATGATTCTAGCTTATGATCAATGGAATCTTTCCATGCATATCAGAGTGTCATATTTGGACCAAAGAGTGCCATGCCTTTCAAACAGAACAAAGATTTCCCCTATTCCTCTGTGCAAGGGCAGCTAATAGCTTGCACTAGAATGCAGGTTTGCTAGCCTTCCAAAATAAAAGTTATCTGACATTTTGCTGCGATGAAGTTTATATTACGAACCGGAGTCTCATTTACACTAAGATCCCATACCACCACTCTGGAAGTGTAAAAGGGGCTTTAAAATGTGTGTAAGTTAAGGCCACTTTAAGGCTCCTGTCTCATCTCCAGAATGCTGTAAATGAGAAACAGGCTCTGTGTGTTCAAACTGGTGTTTACAACCATTCATCAGTTCATCATAACGGTGATGTGCCAATACAAAAGATGATATTTAAATTTTATTAATCTTGTTCTTATTCAAAATGTTATAAGGAACCCAGGTACAGAGGGAAGAGGCGCCACATTAAACCTTTAAAGGACAAAATTACAAAGCAGACTTCCCCAGCCTGATTCTCTTGTCATTTACATCAGTGCAACACAATTGACTTCAATGGGATAAGTCATAGAATCATAGTCATGTTTGTATATTGGTGTCAGTAAAAGCAGAATAAGGTACCTTGTTGTCCTGGGACAATCTGCCTGAGACACAGTGGAAAGAAATCTCTTTCAAGATATGCATGAACTTACTCTGACTGGGAGCACAAAATTAACAGAATAACCTGAGAAAAGCTATTATTGTGCTAGTTTTTTCCCTGGCTGAAAGCATGAGGTACTGGAAATTTCATGAGAAGGCCAGGTCTTGAGATAGCATTTGTCTGATTTCCATTTCCAAGAGATTTGGATAAACTTTACATATCCCTTCATACTAATGCGTGCTTATCTCAAATGATCAAACCGCACAGTCATTGAAGGCTGACACATCACTAATTTTTAGCCTCCACATAAGACAGTATAGGACAGGGTTTTTTGTTATATTTTTAAACAGAAGTGTTTTCAGGTGTAGATACTAAGCTAAAATGCTCTCATGTGTAACAACAAATTTGATCTCATATATTGTAATCGATAGAGGAAAATGGGTTACTTTGGAAAGGGTATTCATTTAGGTCTGTATAATATTCGAGCCTCTTGCAAAATAGACTTCCCACACACAATGGTTGGAAGTGGATGTCTTATGGCCAATAAGAATCAGTTGTGATAACTCACAGTGTATTCACAAAACAAAATACACGTAAGATCATAGTTACAAAGCTCTGATATACTGGATAAAGTTTTTAAACAAGTAGAAGTCCTAGTCCATGTGTGCAAACATGCCTTCATGATTACACACAAAAACTCATTACTCTATGCAATCAAGCAATTGTGCATGCAAAAGACTAGTGCAGTGCTCAAGTGGCTCTCTACAGTTTCAGTTACTGCAAGTGCATAGGTGGGTAATGCATAGTCATGGGTATCCTTTTCTGTATTGTCCTTCACTTCTGTCTTTTGAAACTACAGAGGAAATATTCAAGTATTTAACAACTGCCTGTTAATTTTCATTGATGCATCAGCCACCACCACACCTTTAGAGACCAGAATCATGACCATGAGTCTAAATGGTGTCAGCTTGTCATTTAAAAAAATTACGACATCACATTTTCCCCGCAGGAAATACACTCACACCTCTTCGTTTTTGGGAGAAGCTGATACAATTGGTTTGGACAATGACTGCAAAGAGGGTTGTTTCTTTTATAGGCCTCAAAAATGTTGGGTCAAGCTCCAGCTGACTCTAATGTTGCAGGTACAGGCACCAGTCACTTAAAGTTAAGCGCATGCTTACATGCTGTGCTGGATCAGAGATCGAGTACTTGGAAATTATAAGCATGATCACTCTATAGATCGCTTGACTTCTCCAGTGAAATGAGTTGGCCTCTGGTTTCTCCCAAGCCTTAGTTTCATAAATAACAGACTGCATGCAGCATATGATTTTAAAGTGAGAACTTTAAACTGGAGATCAAAATTTAGCCAAAATTAATTTTATCGCTAGCCCCATGAAGATTTGCTAGCCTGTGGATGGAAGACATTTGTACAAATGAAGGACCCTTCTGTAGTTGTATTCTAAAAATCAGGTTGGCTGCTGCTTTTTCATATTGTGAAAATATCCATCAGAAAATTTTGTTGTGTTTTGAAGCCTCAAAAACATAATATAAAAAGGGCATCTCATTTGATTTTTATATTTCCATACAGTGCCTCAAAGGAGCAGAGCTCACAAGACCTGACTTCTGGACCTTTTTTCTAATAGGACCTGATTATCTGTGCTTCTGAAGTAAAACAAAGAAAAAAATAAATGATCCTTGCAGTTAAACAAGAATAAAAAAAGATACATAGGTTGAGATAAAGAACTGCAAGGTTAAGGAAGTAAAACCTGAAGACGCTTTGAGAGTCTGGCTGTTCCTGTTCTGCACATTTTGACTTTACTATCCTGTTTTATCCCTTGTGATCTGCCCCAATCTCTTACCTATGTTACTCCCATTTTGTGCACGGAATGTACAGTATAGTAGCCCAAGACAGATGTACTGATAAGTATGCCAGCAAGTCAATCTCATCTCTGCCAGAATATAAATTAGAATCAGGTTTCAGGATGCCCAATCTTGAATGGCTTTCTAATAATCTTTGGGCAGAGACAGTTCTTCCCTCTCTCCCCTCCCCAGTTGACAAAAAGGACCAATCACTGACTCCAGATCAAGTGCACATTAGATCTCACACCCAAGACAACGCTTGTAGCTAGTCCTATAGTAAACTATATGAAGATTTAATAAATAGGAAAAGGAAATTAGAGAGTTATTTACAAGGACAAAACAAGCAAACACACACACAAATGAATTACAGTTCTAGTTTCAAAAGGTAATACAGCAGGGGTTCCCAAACTGCATGACCCTATTTTAATGAAGCATTTCCTGCTGGGACCACAGACAGCATGGAGGAGGAAAATGGCATCCTCCATGCATTGTGACCTCACATGCACAATATATGCAAGATCACATTCAGTAAAGTCCAAACACTACACACTTTCTTATAGTTCTAATAACCGTTCTGTCAATATTACCTCACAAGTGAATCAGAGAGATTCCCGCTATGCACCTATCAAGTACTCAGATGAGACATGGGGACCTTGGCATGAGCTGGCATCGGGTCTGCCATTTTCATGACTGAGTGGAGGATGATAAAAGGTTATAGAGCCTCTTAGGTCAGTGAGTCAAATTTCCGTGTGAGCTACATCTTAATGGACACTTTTGTCTTGTGGCCCACCCCCAATGGCTTTTGTGATCATATGCCCACCTTCCTTGTCATTCTTAATCGCAACTTCCCTGTGACAAGCACAGCAATTGCTTCCATGAGAAAGTCTGTGGTGTATTTTTAGTTTCTTTTAGAAACTGCATACAAGGAGAAGAGCCAATAGCATGGGACCATCTGGCTTTCTTCAGACCACCATCAAGTGCTTATTTGGAACCTTTGTTGGCAGCCTCAGCCAAGAAAAATGAAGCATCCTCTATCTTACCCCTTCAGGAGGTCCATCTAGCTCAATAATGAAGTACATTTGTGAGCTACACGTTGTTTGGAACTTCACACAACATAGATAAATAGTGGTCAGGGACCACTATTTGAACTATCCAGGACTTTACCAGTGGTGAAAGTAAGGCGGTATGGGCCAGTATGGCTTACTGGTAAAAAGTGGCCGCTACTGCCTTAAAAGTGCTGCTGGGGCAGTGCTTTATCATCGCTGCCACTGCTTTTCCCAAAGAATGAGGCCTTCATCCTCCGAGCACTTAAATGTGTGCTTAACTTTACTTACATGAATGGTTAAATTTATTCTAACTCATTTGAGTAAAGTCAAGCTCATGCTTAAGCGTTTGAAAGAACAGGTCCTAAATTAAACATTAGACTTTTTAAAAAATTCAAATTTCAGTGATTACACACTGACCTAAGCCTAGACCTAGACCCAAAACAAATTGTAACTTCAAATAGTGTGTCTTAAGAGACCTTCCAATTTTAAATATCCACTTAAACAGAAGTATACGTGGAATGATTGGTGTTTTAACTGGCAAATATACAATTCAGACATCAGTGAACCTGGGTTCTTCTGTAGTTGCATTAGGAAGTTCGAAAGTCTGAAGGGACACAATTTCCCTGGAGAATGAGCTGCATCATTGACATATGATGCCGTAACTTATTAAATATTTATTCTTTGAGGGGTTTTTCCCCACCTTCTACTTAACCAAATTGAAACATAATCAAGATTTGCATTTGATTGTGGATTTGTGACCCTATTTTTTTGACCGTTTAGAGTTTGTTCTTTTCACCTCTTGCACATATTACACAAGGAAAATACCCCTTTCTAATGTTTATACTTTTTCATTTTTTTCCTAGACTACTTTTCATGTGAGATTTCAAAATCCTGTCATTAGAGTAGATCTTATAGCTATAAATGAAGGTCTTAGAAGCATAAAAGATAAGGGTTGGAAAAGACCTCAGGAAATCATCTAGTCCAACCCCCTGCTCAAAGCAGGACCAACCCCAACTAAATCATCCCAGTCAGGGCTTTGTCAAGCTTGGCCTTAAAAACCTCTAAGGATGGAGACTCCACCACCTCCCTAGGTAACCCATTCCGGTGCTTCAGCATCCTCCTAGTGAAATAGGTTTTCCTAATATCCAACCTAGACCTCCCACACTACAACTTGAGACCATTGCTCCTTATTCTGTCATCTGCCACCACTGAGAACAGCTGAGCTCCATCCTCTTTGGAACCCCCTTCAAGCAGTTGAATACTGCTATCAAATCCCCCCTCACCCTTTTCTTCTGCAGACCAAATAAGCTCAGTTCCCCCAGCCTCTCCTCAAAAGTCATGTACCCCAGTCCCTTTTCGTTGCCTTTCACTGGACTCTCTCCAATTTGTCCACATCCTTTCTGTAGTGGGGGGCCCAAAACTGGACGCAATACTCCAGATGTGGCCTCACCAGTGCCGAATAGAGGAGAATCATCACTTCCCTCGATCTGCTGGCAATGCTCCTACTAATGCAACCCAATATGCCATTAGTCTTATTGTCAACAAGGGCACACTGTTACCTCTCGTCCAGCTTCTCGTCCACTGTTATCCCCAGGTCCTTTTCTGCAGAACTGCTGCTTAGCCAGTCGGTCCCCAGCCTGTAGCAGTGCCTGGGATTCTTCCGTCTTAAGTACAGGCCTCTGTACTTGTCCTTGTTGAACCTCATCAGATTTCTTTTAGCCCAATCCTCCAATTTGTCTAGGTCACTCTGGACCCTATCTCTCCACGCAGCTTACCGTCATCTGTGAACTTGCTGAGGGTGGAATCCATCCCATCATCCAGCTCATTAATGAAGATGTTGAGCAAAACTGGCCCCAGGACTGACCCTGGGCACTCCGCTTGATACCAGCTGCCAACTAGACATCGAGCTGTTGATCACTACCCATGGAGCCTGACAATCTAGCCTGATGAGCTATGCACCTTATAGTCCAATCCAATCCAATCCATACTTTTTTTAACTTGCTGGCAAGAATACTGTGGGAAATCATATCAAAAGCTTTGCTTAAGGCAAGATATATCACATCCACCACTTTCCCCATATCCACAGAGCCAGTTATCTCATCATAGAAGGCAATCAGGTTGGTCAGGCGTGACTTGCCCTTGGTGAACCCATGTTGACTGTTCTGAACACCTTTCTCTCCTCCAAGTTTTTTAAAATGGGTTCCTTGAGGACCTGTTCCATGATTTTTCCAGGGACTGAGGTGAGGTTGACCGGTCTGTGGTTCCCCAGAGTCTCCTTCTTCCCTTTTTTAAAGATTGGCACTATATGTGCCTTTTTCCAATTGTCCGGGACCTCCCCGGATCACCACGAGTTTTCAAAGATAATGGCCAGTGGTATTCAATAAATATTCATGATAGCAATTAAATGGGATGATTTTGTGATCTGTTCTCAAACAATACATGCAAAGAAAAATGAAATTCATTAAATTCTGAGTTATTCACTCACCTCTAATAAATCTATAATCCGTCACTAAAAATAGTGATGGATTAATTTTACATGCTCATCCCTGTAGCCTTTAGATGTGTGATAATCCCACTGATTTTACTTGCGTAAAGAGAGCAGGGCAGAATCTCTAGAGGAGTTATTTAAAGTACTTTAATCCCAGGGGAAGCCCCAAAGCAAGTACAGTTTAAAGGCAGAGACAGCAATGAAATTTATGCCAACACCATCATTTATTTTTCAGAGACATAGTAGGACTCTAGTAAATCATGAGGCAAGTTGTTTTACTTTATCATCACAGAGAATTTTCATAACCACTGTGCCTATATTTGAGTGGTGTTCTTCACGTAATAGATCCAGTTCATGATCACTAAGCCTTAGGGCTTTATTCTAGATATGTTGGATGTATATACACATATATTTTCTTCTTCTTTTGGCTTTTGTGCCTGACAGGATGGGTAATGATGCAGTTTCCTGACCCAACAACATAAACAATATGAGCCTTGCTCCAGTCATGGGAGGAATTTGGCCTATGGTGTTAGTAAATGCAATTTCAAATATCAGAATAATCATTCCCTTTACTTCCGCTAAAGGCATGACATGGGAGTTCTGGATTTTGTCTTCACATTTCTCTCCCTCACTCTTCTCTTTTTTGTAATAAGCAAATGAAACAAGACTACATAAGCAAGTTGTATAATTAAATAAATGAACACATTTTTAGTTGTAATTGGTAAGGATCCATCACATTTTCTTTTGGTGGATTTTCCATACAACTGTCTTATTAACCTCAAGATGGTATCTACTAATAAAGCGGTGATACTTGTGGAAATGAGCAACAAATTATAAATAAGCCTTATATCAAAGTAATATTAGCTATAACTTTGCCTAGCTGCAATTCTGAAATACAGTACCCACTATGGAGAAGGAAAATGGATATTAAGAACGTAAGAATGGCCCTACTGGGTCAGACCAAAGGTTTATCTAGCCCAGTATCCTGTCTTCCGACAGTGGCCTGTGCCAGGTGCCCCAGAGGGAATGAACAGAACAGGTAATCATCAAGTGATCCATCCCCTGTCGCTCATTCCCAGCTTCTGGCAAACAGAGGCTAGGGACACCATTCCTGTCCATACTGGCTAATAGCCATTGATGGACCTATCCTCCACAAATTTATCTATTATTTTTTGAACACTGTTATGGTCTTGGCCTTCACAACATCCTCTGGCAAGGAGTTCCACAGGTTGACTGTGCATTGTGTGAAGAAATACTTCCTTTTATTTGTTTTAAACCTTCTGCCTATTAATTTCATGAGAAATAGTAAACAACACTTCCTTATCTACTTTCTCTACACCAGTCATGATTTTGTAGACCTCAATCATATCTCCCCTTTTCTAAGATGAAGTCTCAGTCTTATTAATCTTTCCTCATATGGCAGCCGTTCCATACCCCTAATCATTTTTGTTGCCCTTTTTTGAACCTTTTCCAATTCCAATATATCTTTTTTGTGATGGGGAGACCACATCTGCACACAGTATTCAAGATGTGTGCATACCATGGATTTATATAGAAGCAACATGATATTTTCTGTCCTATTACCTATCCCTTTCTTAATTATTCCCAGCATTCTGTTTGCGTTTTTGACTGCCGCTGCACATTGAGTGGATGTTTTCAGAGGATTATCCACAATGACTCCAAGATCTCTTTCTTGAGTGGTAACAGCTAATTTAGACCCCATCGTTTTATATATACAGTTGGGATTATGTTTTCCACTGCACATTACTTTGCATTTATTAACACAATTTCATCTGCCATTTTGTTGCCCAGTCACCTAGTTTTGAGAGATCCTTTTGTAGCTCTTCGCAGTCTGCCTGGGTCTTAACTATCTTTAGTAATTTTGTATCATCTGCAAATTTTGCCACCTCAGTGTTTACCCCTTTTCCAGATCATCTGTGAATATGTTGAATTGGACTGGTCCCAGAATAGACCCCTGGGGGACACCACTATTTACCTCTCTCCATTTTGAAAACTGACCATTTATACCTACCCTTTGTTTCCTATCTTTTAACCAGTTACCAATCCATGAGAGCACCTTCCCTCATATCCTGTCATATCATATCAGCTTACTTTGCATAAGAGCCTTTGGTGAGGGACCTCGTCAAAGGCTTTCTGAAAATCTAAGTACACTATATCCACTGGATCCCCTTGGTCCACATGCTTGTTGACCCCCTCAAAGAATTTTAGTAGATTGGGGAGGTATGATTTCACTTTACTAAAACCATGTTGACTCTTCCTCAACAAGTTATGTTCATCTATATGTATGACAATATTGTTCTTTAATTATAGTTTCAACCAGTTTGCCCGGTACTGAAGTCAGGCTTACAGGCCTGTAATTGCCGGGATCACCTCTGAAGCCCTTTTAAAAAATTGGCATCACATTAGCTATCCTCCAGTCATCTGGTAGAGAAGCGGATTTAAATGATAGGTTACAGACTACAGTTAGTAGTTCTGCAATTTCACATTTGAGTTCCTTTAGAACTCTTGCATGAATACCATCTGGTCCTGGTGGCTTTTTGATGTTTAATTTATCAATTTGTTCCAAAACCTCCTCTAATGATACCTCAATCTGGGACAGTTCCTCAGATCTGTCACCTAAAAAGCCTGGCTCAGGTTTGGGAACTCCCTCACATCCTCAGCCACGAAGACCAATGCAAAGAATTCATTTAGTTTCTCCGCAATGGCCTTATTGTCCTTGAGTGCTCCTTTAGCACCGTTATTGTCCAGTGGCCCCACTGGTTGTTTAGCAGGCTTCCTGCTTCTGATGTACTTAAAAAATAATAATTTGTTATTACTTTTTGAGTCCTTGGCTAACTGTTCCTCAATTCTTTTTTGGCCTTCCTAATTGTATTTTTACACTTAATTTGTCAGTGTTTATGCTCTTTTCTATTTTCCTTACTAGGATTTAACTTCCACTTTTTAAAGGAAGTCTTTTTGCCTCTCACTGCTTCTATTACTTTGTTGTTTAGCCGGTATGGCTCTTTTTTGGTTCTCTTACTGTGTTTTTTAATTTGGGGTATACATTTAAGTTGAGCCTCTATTATGGTGTCTTTAACAAATATCCACACAGCTTGCAGAGATTTCACTTTTGGCACTGCACCCTTTAATGTATTAAAGTACTCTGTTCCACTCAGTCTACAAATGATTACTTTTTTTTTAAAAAAAGGGAACACACACCACTTAAGAATTTCAACTTTTATTTTCTGTTGAGAATCATGCAATTTTGCATTCAAAATTATTTGGCACAGATTATATCTGCCCACCTCAGCCAGCAGGGGATTGATTATTGTTAATATGCAAGACGGAATGAATAGCACTGTTTTCTGTAATGTCTGAATGTTTGTATAACTTTACACATAAATCAGTGGGGGGACTAGATCAGGCTGAAATATTAAGAAGGAGCATAGCAGAATAAAGGTTTATGGCAATTACTCTAACAGTAGGCCAAGCATAAATTTTTTTAATTAATTGACTTATTGACTTCATATGTTCACATTAAAAAGCAATGGTTTCCTTCAGTGTCCACCAACTGGTGTCTATTCACTAACTGAGCCCAGCAGTTGAATGTGCACCACCTCATTCTCATTGCCATGCACCTTGTGTAGGCATTTACACCAGTGCAAAGTGGGTATAAACTACTATCATTCTGAAGTGATAGCATTTCACACCCTCCCCCCTTGCAATGGTGTGAATAATTACACAAGATGCAGGATCACACAGAATCAGGATCATCATGTGAATATCCACCATATTAATCTCAGCTAGGGCTTAAACAAGTGCCTTAATCGTCTGTAGTTAGCAACCCTGCCCACAGAGTAAAGGGGCACTCTTTTCCCAGAAGACCCAGGAGGAAGAGCACGTCACTCTTTGCATAGCTTACACTTTCCTTTCTGCTTCTGAATTGCCTTTCAAAAATGGCCTGATCCTGATTTCACTGAAGTCAGTGGTAAAAACAGCGATGGGGGCAGGATAACTCTTATACAAGACTAGCTGTATTAGAAAGCAAGGGTCAGATTCTAGGCCCCATTCTGTGAGCAGCACAAAGGGAGTGGAAACCTCCATCAAGTTTCCTCACTTGGTGTGGCAGATTTCCTAGCAAACACAGAGCCTGCAGCACCAGTTCCTATGCCTCCATCCTGGAGCCTCTGAAGCAGAGGCAGCCAAGGAGAAGAGACGCTAAGGACCATGGACAGATGGCACAGTTTACAGCAGCTTCTAGGCTGCTCTCACCTGTATCCAGAGTCAGGGCTGGAGAAGAAAAGGGAGTCATAACCTACTGCACTCAGTGTAACTAGAGAGTGAACTTAGAGAGTCTGACCCCGAAACTGGAATCAATTGTCTACAATGCTGGAGATTCAGATGATAAAACACATCCAGGGTTTTGCCCAAATTTTATTTAACTATCTACAAATGCACCTACGCTTGCAAACACAATTAGTATAATTCTACGTAAAATTGTATTCCTGCATGTGCTTGAAGTATTTTGGTCCACTAGAGATAATGTATTGCCAATAGGGCTACTCCAGGCTGTGGAAACGTAGAGGCCATATTGATTAAAGTTGCAACCAACAGTCCTTGTTTTGTTACAGTAAGGAATAGCTTCAATGATCTTCAGAAAACAAAGCAAATTCAGCTTTGGGGCATATTGCCTGAGTCAGTTATCAAGATTTTCTTCATATCTTGAAAGTACAGCAATATACTGTAGGCCTAGATGAGGCCTAGCTGTATTCTGTGCCAAGAAAAAACTAAAACCCAATGTCCTACTGGTAGATAAAAGCAAGAGATCAGTCACAATAAGGAGAACATGTAATTTTACAGTATCTTTTAATACATATTATAAAATTCAGATTAAAAGATCTGTTTTGACAATGTGCTAGGAGGCAAAAAAACATTAATGCTCTATGTCTGAAGCATACCACTTACAAGTGCTAATGAATTAAGGGTGTAAAGTATAAGTCCCATTTTACCAAATTGAAAACAAAGGCACAGAGAGGATAGAAGACTTGCACAAGGAAATTCAGTGGCAGTTCTAAGGTAGAAGGGAGATTTCTTTATTCCACCTGTATTTTAACCACAAGACTATCAGTCCCTCCAAGACTAAGAAAGTCATTAGAATTTTCCTTCTGCTATTTTTTAAACAATCAGAAAAAGCAAGTAATGTGCTGATCTATTAAGAATTCTGCTGTAGTTATATATTTTTTTCCACTAAATGGTTTTAACTTGACTACTTTTTTTCTAACTATACTGCTGCTGAGGACCTGCAAATGTGCATCTCTTGCGCTGCCATGAGAATCTGCTGCTCCATTAATTTAATTGGAATATCAATTTAGAGTGTCAGAACACAGAATGAGGAAATATTTCCTGACAGTGAGATCTATTATGCGGTGGAATAGCCTCCCAGATGGCATGGATTCTCCCCTGGAACATTTTAACCACTAGGGAACCAACTTTATCATTATGCTAGTATTTTGATGCTCTCTAAATATTAACATTTTTGATGGGTTAAATTCCCAGAAAGAGTGTGTGTTACATAATTTTTCAGCTTATTAGGAGACACTACCTTCACTCAATATTGAAAGCATCTGTTGGACTCCCCAAAAAATCTGTTCATGTTATATATCCACTTTTATAAATTCAACCAAATGACAGATGAGTTGATAAGGAATTTTCCATCTGGATTGGGAGAGCCAAGAGGTAATATATGACAGGGGCTCCACATGAAGAAATATGGAGGCATTCATTTATGGAAAAGTGAATCCATTGCCAACTGTATAAGTCTGCTCTCTCATATCAGCCCCATTAACTCTGCAATGAGCTGTTGAAATAGCAATGCAGTTTGGAAGCTACAATACAAGATGCTAATTGGCTGGCAGACATATATTACCTACTCAGTCTCATAATGAGTGAGGTTCAGAACCTTTGTATGCACAACAACCTTGATATAATTAAGTCAGAAAAACAAAACAAAGAATTGTGGGGTGCCATCACAGAGATAGTATATTGACCAGCTCATGAAACACAACTGTAGAAAGACTAACCACTAACCAAAACAGTGCTATTGTGGGGGCAGCCTAAGCTTGTCCATAGTTAAGGTTGTGGAGAAATTTCCCCTGAATGAAAGGTTACAAGATCTCTATTTTCCATGTCAGCAAGTGAATTTAGTCTCCAGATTTAACACATTAACTTTTCATCAGCCACCTGAATTTACCATAGTATTTTTTTTTGGATCAAAGTTTAAAACAAAACAAAAAACATCTTAAAATTTCTTCTGAGATGTTAACATTTTCAGAACCGTAAAACTAGGGCTGCTGGTTTGTCACAGTCAGCGGGAAAAAAAAAAAGTCACAGATAGAGTTACTTTCTGTTTGTCCATGACTTTTTTCCCCTATGTCCATGATTCACTCTGCAGGGGTGGCTCCTGCAGCTCCTTTCCCATGGGGCTGGGCCTAGCTCCCCGTTCTGGAGGTTGTACCAGGTGTGCCAGGTCACAGGTGTACCAGGTCACAGTGCTTCTACCAGGTATACCAGGTCACAGTGCTGCTAAGGTTTGACCTGCCCAACCCTATATCATGATGGAGGGAAGAAGCTGGGGGAGCAAACTGAGCAGCACTGTGAACCAACATGCCAGGTCACAATGTGCTGGGCCCAACCCTGCAGGACACAAGAGTTGCAGGAGTCTTCTCCAGTCCTCACTCTGGCTCCTCTCCAGTCCTCACTCACCAGGCTCACTCTCCAGTCCTCCTTTCCGCTGGAGCCTCCCCTTGCACCAGGCCAGGATTAGAGTTTCTCTCCCCAGTCCCCATTAGACCATTAGTGACAAACCTAGGCTATAAGTAGTGAAATATGATCTAGTAGTCGGAGCTCCAAAATGGCAACTAAATCTAAATTATAACCATAGATCTACTAGACTTCCTCTGACTTGGGTAGGTCATTTTTCTGCTTCAGTTTCCTTAGCCATAAAGCGGAGTGATACCATAAGAAGTCATTAGCTAATGTTTCAAGTGCTTTGAAGATGCAAAGCACTACTGTACATACATATGGCTAATGACAAATGAGGCTCACTACTACTCTCATATCAACTGGTCTCGCGTTGGTCCAGACACAAATATATAAGACACGGGAACCCTGCAGTAGAACTACAAAAATTGCTGATGATATGTGACATAGTAATAAAAGTACTGATATGTCACAAATGCCTGAAAATCCAAGAGTCTCCCTAAACTTAATCATAGAAGAGATAAGGAGTGTCTGATGGGAATGAAGAACATAGGCTTCTCACCAAATGACTGTGGACATAGTGAATTTGAGCAGGTGGAACTAATGAGTCATACTCTGTTCTTTGGAAGGTGGAAAGGAAGAAGTCAGTCATGAAAGTCACAGAACAATTCTTCATTATAAATCAAAATTCCTCATGCTCAGAGCAGGATTTATACGACTCTCTCTCATTATTGTCTATCAGATTGTGATACCTTTTAAACACCACCCTGCTTAATCGGTCTTATCACATCACAGCAAGTATAATATGAGGCATCAGATTCCTGTTGTGACATTTCCATACCTTGTGGGAACACTCTGCACCCCATTTTCATCCTCATAATAAGATTGTGTGGTATCCAATGCAAAGTTTGCCTCATCGGGTGTCTTCGGAAAACTCATTATGCACTGAGCATTGTTATAGTAATGTTATAGGTTGTAATTTCATGTAGATAGTTATGGTGCTGAAAATGTGTCCTCATGACTTAAAACAGGCACAGGCAAAACTCTCCAAGAGCAGAGAGGCAGTTCACACCCCATCAGGGCATGTATGGGACAAAACCAGCCCAGCCTCACAGAAACAAAGGTTACTGGCCTAGGCAGCAACAAAGGATCTGTTGGACTCTCCAGTGAGTCACCCCCCCTTCGGTCAGTTGGGGACTGGGATGAGATAATGCTCACCTGACTCTGACTTGGGGGGGGGGGGGGGGGAGGTTGGAAGCCAAAAGGGGAGAAAGAACATGATAAAATGGAGATATTTGCCATGCTCTTCCTCTCTCTTCCACCTACATCTACAGACACCACACCAAGTGACTGAAGTTTGTAAGGGCACTGAAAAGTGTTAAGATCAGCTTAGAATGCGTTTTGCTTTTATTTCATTGGACCAAATCTGACTTATTTGTGTGCTTTGATTTATAGTCACTTAAAATCTATCTTTGTAGTTGTCATAAATATAAAGGGAAGGGTAAACACCTTTAAAATCCCTCCTGGCTAGAGGAAAAACCCTTTCACCTGTAAAGGGTTAAGAAGCTAGGATAACCTCGCTGGCACCTGACCAAAACAACCAATGAGGAGACAAGATATTTTCAAAGCTGGAAGGGGGGAGAAACAAAGGCTCTCTCTGTCTGTGTGATGCTTTTGCCAGGAACAGAAAAGGAATGGAGTCTTAGAACTTAGTAAGGGGGGAGGGATAGCTCAGTGGTTTGAGCATTGGCCTGCTAAACCCAGGGTTGGGAGTTCAATCCTTGAGGGGGCCATTTAGGGATGGGGGGCAAAAATTGGGGATTGGTCCTGCTTTGAGCAGGGGGTTGGACTAGATGACCTCCTGAGGTCCCTTCCAACCCTGATATTCTATGATTCTAAGTAATCTAGCTAGATATGTGTTAGATTCTGTTTTGTTTAAATGGCTGATAAAATAGCTGTGCTGAATGGAATGTATATTCCTGTTTTTGTGTCTTTTTGTAACTTAAGGTTTTGCCTAGAGGGATTCTCTATGTTTTGAATCTGATTACCCTGTAAGGTATTTACCATCCTGATTTTACAGAGGTGATTCTTTTATTTTTTTCTTCAATTAAAATTCTTCTTTTAAGAACCTGAATGCTTTTTCATTGTTCTTAAGATCCAAGGATTTAGGTCTGTGTTCACCTATGCAAATTGGTGAGGATTTTTATCAAGCCTTCCCCAGGAAAGGGGGTGTAGGGTTTGGGGAGGATTTTGGGGAGAAAGACATTTCCAAGCGGTCTCTTTCCCGGTTATGTATCTGTTAGACGCTTGGTGGTGGCATCAATAAAGTCCAAGGACAAAAGGTAAAATAATTTGTACCTTGGGGAAGTTTTAACCTAAGCTGGTAAAAATAAGCTTAGGGGTTTTTTATGCAGGTCCCCACATCTGTACCCTAGAGTTCAGAGTGGGGAAGGAACCTTGACAGTAGTTAATAAATTTGTTTGTTTATTATACCTGAAGCAGTGTGTTTGCTTTGAAGCATGTCAGAGACTCCCTTTGGGATAACAAGCCTTGTGCATATAAATTTCTTTGTTAAATTGATGAACTTATATAAGCTTGCAGCGTCCAGCAGGCATAACTGAACACTGCAAGATGGAGGTTCCTAGGGTTGTGTCTGGGACCGGAGATATTGGCTAGTGTCATTCGGCTGCACAATCCAAGGAGCAGCTTACATGCCAGAGGCTGTGCGTGAACAGCCCAGGGGTGGAGATTCTCACAGCAGCGCAGGGTAAGACTGGCTCCCAGAGTCAAGGATTGGAGTGACTTAGCAGATCACCGCTCCAGATAACACCAGGGGGGAACGTCACAGCTGTACGATACTTTTCTATAATAACCGGATTTATTTGAAGATGCTTGATAAATAATCAGTACCAGGAAATCCATAACAGAGACCAGTTTCTCTCATAAAAACAACAGAGAAAATACTGATAACTAGGTCTATTTTCATACCTTCACTCCATTAACAAGATCTACTGACTACGCAATTAGAATTGCTCCCTTGCTTGAAGTATTATGCCCAGGCTGCATTTTTTACCTTTGCTCGTTAGCAAAATTAGATTTTTAAGCCTCAGTCATTTTAATCCTGGCTACATTTGACATTTACTCCTCGAGCCTTTACCAAGAAGCACACTCTACTTGCTAGGGTTTTTCTTCCCAGAATTTTCACTAGGAAAAAAAACAAAACGAAACATTTTGAAATTCACCATCAACCATCTCTACTCAAAGTCTTAGAGAGACTAAATGGAAACTGGGAGGAAGCTGACGACTCGGGTTATTAAATTATTTAAGATGCATATTGCAGTAACACCTAATCAGGGTCTAGGCCCCCTTGTGCTACGTGATGTTCAAACACATAGGAAAAGCTTGCAGTCTTGATAAACAAGGCCAGGAATAATAGACAGACAAAAAGTGTCAGTTATACATAATGTTCGTTCCTTCCTCGCTCTTAACCTAAGCATCTCCCCGTCCTTCTGTCCACATGCCTGAATCAATGCGCTTCCCCATTGCTGATCCATTGTGATCTGATTCCACAGAATCTGAGATTCTTCTCATACTACAGAAATAGATCCAGGCTCACTAGGGTGGAAGCAGACAACCAGATGGTGCCTGTGATAGGATGGTTGGAGGACCAGGCAGCCTCGCAGTTAGTACACCTGGCCTCCAGCACCTTGTCTTTGTTGTGGTAGTAGGGGTGCCTGGTTGGCCTCCATTTACAACTGGGCCTTTGCCCTTAAGGGTGTGTGTGTGTGTTGGGGTGGCCTGGGCCCTCCCTCTCCAGCAGGTCCCTGCATAGAGCCCTATGGGAAACAAGACCAGGAGGGACTCTCTGCAGAGAGTCTAAGTCCACTGCTGTAGGGTACTTCCTAAATATGTGCACCTTCAGTTTGGGGCATGACCCCTACAATACAGTCAATATTTTAACAAAAAGCATCCAAATGAGCAGGACCCTGAAGGTTCTCAAAGACGGAGATGCTTGGAGAACCCACTGATTTTGGGCCTTACCCACTTCATGGTCCCCTCTCAGGTTCAACCTTCTGTCTGGCATCCCAGAGAAGGTTGTGTCTCTCCTGCAGCCTGTCCACCCTTTGCTTGGGCTTCTGAACTCCTTTTAGCCCATTCCTCCAGGTGGAACATGCTTGACAGGTCTGGGGCAATGTGGCTCTGAATTACCTTTTAACCCCTTTGGGCCCAGTTTGGGGGTTTGTGTACCCCATCACAGTACCTCTCTTATAGGGTCACTTAAAAGGGCTCATTCCTCAGCTGTATCCAGTTTATACTTGGCATACCTGGGGTGCAGTGATAATAAATAGCTCTAAGCCAGCTTTCCACCTTCTGAATCCTGGGCTAGCCAGGAGTCAAAACAACTCTCTTCGTAACTTGAGGTTACTCTAACTTATGTCAGCTACAACCCAAAGCAACCAACATCAAGCCCAAAGTGTTTAAAAGTCTCTTTGTAGTTCTTGCTTTTAAATCCAGTAGGCTTACTCCAAACATGGCTAGGGTGACAAGGCCACCTGCCTGTACTCTAAGGACCCCTTGGATCTGGGATTTAGGTTAAACAACTCTGAAGATATATGCTGCCTTATTAATATTATGTTTAAAGACAGCTGAGGACTGTCAAAAGAAGGATGAAAGAACAAAATGGATAATTATCTAGACACCCACAGTATCTGAGTATCATGGGATTATTTGCTAACTACAGTGATTATTACCTACAGTGCCTCAAACATGGAAATCATTATAATCCGAAAGGAGGTATATGCATTCCTTCGGAGCAAGGATCATTCATTAGGACCAGATGCTGTCCCCCTCACAATAGATTTTTTTGAACCATAGGAGGTTGGATATAGGTTGGCCTTATTCTTAATTTTTAACACCTTTGTGTGATACAAAACTGGCCAACAGTATGGTGAGCTGTGTAATGTTCAGATTTTCCTACCATTGAACCCCATGTCCAACAAGAACCACCATCTCTCTAGATCTCATATACACAGCCAGCTTTGCAATGATTAGAACTGTACAGAACTTTCAGCTTTTTTGTGCTTTACAAGCAATATACAGGGTAATTACCCAAGGCCACTTCACTTATCTCTAAAAAATAATTTCCTTCCTGAAAACAGTTAGGTGATTCAATCTGCTGTGTGATACTCACCAGGAATTTATCAGTGTTTATCTAGAAATGTTTTCATTTTTCAGAATGCTTTGTTTTACATTTTAGGATATAAACTTTAAGTACCAAAATTGACAAGAGTAAGAAAAATCTAGCATTTATTAACTGGATCACAATTTTAAAACGTACGTCTAAATTTCCTCCTGCTAAAGAGAAGGGATCAGTATAATACTTGTTACCTAATTTCCCCTTATTAATTCAATTACACAAAATAGTTGCATTAAATCAGGGGTTTGTTTCAATAAGGGTTTGTTTGCTGCTGTGATTTTCTCATTTAGTGATTCAGAGTAAAGTTAGGGTATGTGCAGCTGGGAATGTGCTTCCTAGCCCAAGTAGCCAGACACTGCTATTTTTGGCAAAGCTAGTGAGTGTGGACGTTGCAGAACACAGGCACTAGGCACACATCAGAGGGACAGATTTGTTGAATTGCTCCAGTGCCCTACCATGGGGGATATAATGGAGTAGAGCTGGGTGAAAAAATTTAGCCAGCGCTTTTTCCCATGAAAAGGAAAGATTTGGCCAAAACATCTGATACCAAAATGTTGATACCAAAACATTTCATGAATTCATGCCAGTTTCTCTGAAAGGTACATATTAAAACAAATCTGAAAAAGTTTAAAAGTTCTATTTTGACATTTTTCAAAATTAATTTTAATTTTTCTATTTGGAACAACTTTTCATTTCAAAATGTCCTTAAATTTTATTCAAAAAAATAAAAAACAAAACATTAAAAACACAATGAAATTAAAAAAACCAAAAGATCCTTTGGGTCTAAAGAACTTTTTTTTCAACTTTTCACGTTGCCAATAATTAAAGTCAGGTCCACCCAAAAGATTTTAAAAAAATTCAGTATTACCTGTGACCCAAAAACCATCAGCTATTTACACACTTCTACTCTGGGGGTCCAGCCATACATTAACCCATATTCATTTTTAATTTCTTCTGAACAAATTTGGAAAACTCTGGACAAAGATTTTTTTTAAAAGGCACTGAAAGTTCAGAAGCTTTAGAGATACCTAGGTGAAGAACAGTGTTTTTTCTGGTCCGTTAACATATTTTCCTGGAAAAGGAGGGCAAGGAAAGGACAGTGGAATCACTGATGTTTTCTGATAGTATCACTGAATTTTGGAGATAGACAGCCGCAAGCATATGGCAGTGTTGTGGATGATCTGCAGCCAAGTCATCCCAAAGGGCCTAATTCTGCTCTCCATTATGCTCACACAACTCCCATTAACTCCAAAGGTAGTTATATGATTGCATCAGATGGCAGAATTGGGACTTAATGTACAGTACATGTGCTCACATTTCAGGCTTGACAAGGGTCACACTTTTAAACTATAATTACAGCAAATAGCCTGCTGAGTCAAGGTTGAGAAAGTTCTCTCCGTCAGATGTTGACTTTTGAGGACATTTGCTAACATGTGCAAGTGATTTATAAGACAGCTCCATAGTAGCAGTGGGGTTTTTGCTTTACAAACATATCTAAGGTAAAAAAATATTATATGGTGGAATTGTCATTTTTTCCATTGCTTGTCTCATTTTTAATTCTATTGTCTGGATAACAAACACAACCCCAGTTATCTATCCATACAAACAACAACACAGGCAGGAGCAGAAGCTGCACAAGCTTCCTCATACCATTTCACCATTATGCCTCATCCCTGATCTAGAAGGACCCTTCCCGTAATGCTAGTTAGGATGGTGGTTTTTATGGTGCAGATTCCTGGCTACTGCAAATGGGACTGAGATCATTAACTCATTTCAGATACAGTCATAGCTTTGAGCCACTACTGATGCTTTCTTATCATTTTGAAATTGAACTTGCTCTGCACTAGAAAAAAAAATATAGGATGTCATGTCTATTTGGGATGAAACACAACTTTGGTCTGTACAGTATTCAGGGGACTGGACTAGATGACCTCTCAAGGTCCCTTCCAGTCCTATGATTCTATGAGCCATCCTCCCCATATGACCTAATTTCAATGTGTCTAGGTGAACACTAGATTGGAAATGGGAAAGGAGTGTCCAAAGGCAATCTTCTGATTGGCTGGTTGAGCCTTTTTTGGTGAAGTCACAGTTGTGTACCAACTCCCAATTGTGTATAGTTGAGACATTCAAAGAAAAGATGAAAATGCCTATGCCTATAATTGTATGCAGTGTGATTAGCCATCTTAGTCCCAGAACATTAAAGAGGGAAGATGGTGGAGGTAATAACTTTTATTGGACCAACTTCTGTTGGTGAGAGAGACAAGCTTTTGAGCTTAAAGCCTCATCACCCCCCACCCCCAAATAATGAGCTAGTCAAGCAGTTCAATAAAACACTGAAGAACATGTTAAAGTTTAGGAGTACTTGTGGCATCTTAGAGACTAACAAATTTATTTGAGCATAAGCTTTTGTGAGCTACAGCTCACTTCATCGGATGCATTCAGTGGATTTTCCGATGAAGTGAACTGTAGCTCACGAAAGCTTGTGCTCAAATAAATTTGTTCATCTCTAAGGTGCCACAAGTACTCCTTTTCTTTTTGTGAATACAGACTAACACGGCTGCTAATCTGAAACATGTTAAAGTTTGTGACCACTGAACCTCAAAATAGGGACTGCCTGATTCCCCCTCTCTTGTTCGCCATCCACAAGGTGCCCCAGGCATCTACAGGGTTCTCCTCATTTGAATTATTATACGGACAGCTGAGGGGGGTTCTGTACCTCTTCTGCTAGACCGGGGAAGAGCAGAGAACCAGGACAAACAACATAATGAAGTATGTTATATAGCTGTGGGAGAAACTGAAGACCCTGGGGGAGTTTGCAAAAGAAAACTTACAGAAGGAGTGACTCATCCAGGAGCAGATCTATAAACAAAGGGGCCCACCTACGCAAGTTCCAGCCCAGAGACTGTATGAGACTTCTGTTACCAGCATCAGAATCCCAGTTACTGGCCTGTGGTCTAAAGTGCCTTCAAGGTGGTGAAACAGGTAGGGCAGGTCAATGATGAGATCCAGCAATCCAGGAAAAGGAAGTCTACCCAGGAGTATGTCATCAGCCTGTTGAAGGCCTGGAAGGGACAAGAGCACTTTGTTATCCTATTCCCCCCGATACAGAACTTGGCCCTCAGGCCTTGGTGCCACAAGCCTAACACCAGTACCTGTAGGGAAGGGTATGCAGCCCTACCGAGAGCAACAGGTAGACCAGGTGGTCAAATTGTTCCCAGAGGTGTTTTCAGCTGTACCTGAACAGACCCACCTGACATTCCATCTTATAGACATTGAACCAAGGCGGAAGGAATGCAAGAGGCTATGAGCGCTACAGAGGATGGTTTGCTAAGAATTTCAGACCGTGATAGAACTAAGAGTCAAAGAATCCCAGTGAGTGGAGGAGCCCCATTGTACTGTATTGACTTCTACAAGATGAAGACCATTTCAAAATTCAATTCCTACCCCATGCCCAAATTCAATGAATTACTGGAAAAGACTGGGACTCACAAAGTATATATCCACCCCCCCACTACAGCTGCATGGGTTACATTAAACTCACTGGGTCCCAGGGCAGAAAGCCAAAGCCCAAGCCCCACTGTCCAGGCCTGAAGCTGAACCCTGAGCAACTTAGCTTTGCAGGACCCCCTGTGGCCTGGGATCCCAGGCAATTGCCTTGCTTACTACCCCCTAACAGCAGCCCTGCATGGCTGCCTACATTGATGATATTGTCATCAACAGTGAGAGCTGAAGCATCTGAAGCACATTGTAGGGATATTGCAGAATCTTAAAGTGACAGGTTTGATGGCCAACTCAACCAAGTGCTGACTGGCCAACCAAGAAGTCACCTACCTAGGGTACTCTGCTGGGGGAGGTTGGCCAGCTATGATTCTTGGTGGACAAAAATCCAAGCCCTGCTGGGTTGTCCTGTCCCTTGCACGAAGAAACAAGTCCAGTTTTGGGGATTAGTGGGGTGCTATCAACAGTTCATTCCAAACTTTACTACCATCGCAGCTCCTTTGACTGATCTGGTAAAAGACACCACATCCAAAAAGGTCTGTTGGACCAAAAGTTGTGATGAGGCATTTAAAGCACCACAAAACCGGTTGACCTGAGAATCAGCACTATTCCACGCAGACTTCTCAAAGCCCTTTATTTTCCAAACAAGCACGTCTATTGTCAGACTTGGAATAGTGCTCTCTCAGGAATTCAGAGGAGAAGGATACCATTCTCTATCTCAGCAGGAAGTTGTTCCCACAAGAGGAAGCATGCTTGGTCATGGAGGAGGTGGCCCTGGTGGTGAAATGGGACATTGATGCCCTACGCTATTACTTGTATGGGCATCCCGTCCGCCTGTTAACTAATCATGCACGCCTCCAGTGGCTGAACTCAATGAAGGACTATAACCCATACATCATGTAGTGGTACCTGTCATGTGCAGGCATGGAAAATAAAAGCAGACTTCTTTTCATGAGATGGTGGGGACATGAATTCATCACAGGGCATGACATCCCAGGGTCTATGGGAGAGGTTCTGTGATGGGGTATACAAAGCCCACACTGTTACCTATCAACTCTGTGTTCTTGGGGAACCAGGGTGGAGTACCCATCTTATCTGACTCATAAAAGTTCTTCCCCCCCCCAGCCTCTTCTTGAGCCAAAACCGACCATTGTTGTTTCTCTACAAAACCCCCTACCCATGCTCAAGTAAGCGTTTCGATTCCTGCATCCAAAATTTGCATCAGTTCCATTGGGACTTCATCTTCTCCTGACTGATTGTGCTGGGGGCTCTGCCTGTCTCCAGCACTCCAGCCCCTCAGCTACCACCACCACCTGGGACCCCCGATCAATTCAAGCTTCACAGAGTGGTGAGAGCCCAGCATGCTCTCTCTCTATAGCCTTCTGACCCTGGCTTGTGTGATCAGTTATAGTTTTCCTAAACCTGACTTTTATAATCAAATTTAAGTTAGATTTAATATGATCACTGTTTTGTTTGTTTGTCTCCCTTATGGTTATTACCTGGCAGTAAATTACTTTCATGATTAAGCTGGTTGCTGCTCTCTCTCTATCCCACCCCCGGCGGTGGTTTTTTGGGTTCCTCATTCGCTCTGCAGCAACGCTCTTTGTACCTAAGCTAAAAGATCCCTGCAGCACCCAAAAATCCTGTGGGGTTTGCTCATCAAGTGGGTGACTACCAGAACAATTGTAATGTGAAATGGCGGATAGGGACATGCTGAACGTGGGACATATGAGGGTGGCGGCTTGGAAGTGCTGCTCAACCCAGGCTGCTCAGGGGTACTCTATTCCAGTGTGGTGCCCATGGCGTATGAGGGTGACAGCTTGGAGGTGCTGTTCGACCCAGCTACTGAGTCCAAGGACATATAAGGGGTCAGCTTGGGAGTGCTGATTAACCTGGTCCCCTCAGACATGCTCTGTTAATGTGTGTGTGTTCATCTGATTCTAGGGCTGGAAGAACCCAGCCCTGGGGAACCTACGTCCTGCAGGATAGCTCCACTGGGAGGGAACTTGCAGCAGGAAGAAGTAGAGCTCCGTATGAGAACACAAGTGACACAAGCAGTACACTGATAGAAGTAAAGACACTACCACCCCAGAAGAGTAACCCTAATAAATGAGCATACCCCAAAGTAACAGGCAAAGCTGGTAACAACACTGGGCTGGAAGGGGTTAAAAGACAGGCCTGGAACTCATGTAGTTCCACCCCTCCAGCCCTGCAGTGCATGCTCCAACTGGAGAAGGGATTGAAAAGGGAGCAACCCACCTCAGAAGGGGTGGAGGACAGACCTACCCTGAAGTCTCCTGACAAAGGGGCCAGGGGAGCCTCCCTGAGGTAGTAAGACTGTATGCTGATCCTGGTTGAGGCTAATGGTTTGGTTACCTTTTATTTTAATTTTCACCTTATTGGGGCCTGAAATCTGAGAGAGGAAAGTGGTGATAGGAAGTGACCCAGGAAGGGTAACTCAGGGTACATTTAGGGGCCAGGCATAGTTGGCACAGTTGACCCTTTCAGGGCGCTGGGTTGGAGCATTGTGGAGTGGATGGGCCTGGCCTCCCTACCACTGCTCCCACTACAGGAGGGACTAACTACCTGTACTCTGTACTGCAGGTCTGAGTAGAGGAGAATCAGGACTGTAAGACTGAGCACCAGGAGGCACTAGGTGCGCTAATGACTACGCCACCGAACCCACCAAGGACTCTGTTACAGAGCCAGTGAACAATTTAGTGTTGGAGAAAATATTTTCTCCAACTCTAATATTAACTGTAAACCTAATGTAAACTGTTTACCTTTAAACATAATCAGATGGAGTAGTGTTAGCCCAATGTTTTGATATCAGCTCTTAACATGTTCTCTGTGAAGGGTCTCTTACGTCTTTTTAAAGTCAACTTATCTGTGTCAACCTCATTTCTTAAGTACAGGAGACAGCAAAACAGGTGTCTTCACTTTGCTGTTTAGTACAGTGAAGATATTAATGCAGTGATGTGTAGGAGGCACTACCCATGGCCTCCTTTTTAAAATTCCAAAAGTACAGCAGAGGCAAGTTTGAGCCAACTAACTCTGATGGAATTTTCCAGTACCCAGAAAGGGGATGAATTCCATCAGACTTAGGGAATAAAAATACTTCCAAAGAGCACAGTTTTCACCTTTTTTGATGGACCAACTGCACACAAAGTAATGTACAGTACTTTCAAACAAAATTTATTAGAGAATGTTACTTCCCTCCCATGCAAGACTTACAACAAGATCTTCATAGGTGGGATACCATGGTATATCATCAATATAATCCTCACGGTTTCCAGCAAATACACTTAATATAAAAGTTTGCCAAGTGACCTTGCCTCCTACTATGCTGATTGCAGTGGCCCTGAAATAACTGCCGCCCCCCCCCCACCAGCTCCCCGCCCCACCTCACCTCCATTCCACCTCCACCTCCTCCCCTGAGCACGCTGCCGGGTCCTGCTTCTCCCCACTCCCTGCCAGTGCTTGTGCAAGAAACAGGTTCGCGAAGGAGGGGGGAAGTAGGGGGAACGCAGCGTGCTCAGGAGAGGAGGTGGGGCTGGGGGAGGGGATTTGGGGAAGGGGACCAATAGGGGCAGGGAGGGGGTGGGAAAGGGGGGCAGGGAAGGGATGGAGTTGGGGTGGGGACGGAGGCCACGAACTGGTGCCTGGGGAAGCAGCTTCTGACTGTTATTATAAATTTGCTGCCCCTGCAATTTTGCCGCCCTAGGCCTAGGCCTTGGCCTTGGCCTTGTCAGCCTAGGCGTTAATACGCCGCTGGCTGATTGTTGTAAGAAATAGTTTTGTTTAAATGGAAAAACAGAATGATTTCCAATCACAATTATTACCTCTCCCCACCCCATCACTTCAAGAACACACATTCCCAGCAGACAGCATGGAATGCAGCTTGTCAATTTCAAAAACATGTTTTTGATATTGAGATAGATCTGTTGAGTAGTACTTTACCCAATAGGACTACTCATGGAGTACAGTGCAGCTGTTTGTGGAATAAGATACTATGGCAACATGAGTAATGTTGGAAGAAATTTGACCTATTAGTAACTCATCACTGTCCATATTGAAGAAAGAAAACACCCATCCTCTTTTTGATCTGGCTGGTTACTGCTGTTCCAGATCCTTGTTCACAGCACACATTTGGGAATAAGCAAATTTTGTTCCATGAATTTAGCTAAAACTGAGGCCAGATGTTAATGACATATTTAAAAGTCCAAAGAACAGCGTACCCATCTCTATTAAATGGGTAGTGTTGCACTGGTAACTCACTTCACAAATAAAAAATGGTTTTGGTAATGTAATGCATACAATGCACTTCAGGTATAATTACAGTAGATGGATCAGGCAATGTTTGCTTTTCATATTAAATCATTATTTCCCCTGCTTTGGAATAGAGGAGTTTCCTTTTTTCCTGAGCAAGAGAATATGTACACTGTCATCAAGGTATAAAGATATTATTATTTGGATTAGCTGTTGTATAATGAAAGGTTCATTAGTGCATTCAAAAACAGGGAGCTTTGCCAGGAAAGGCTAATTTGTCATCATGAGGAATATTTATCCACTTTACTCCTTTTCACAAGACTAACTTAAGTTCCGTCGAGGTGCAATGTAACAAAACATGAGCCAGTCATCAAAAAATAAACCCAGATCTTCTAGAATAAGAAAAATATGAATATAGCCAAAGAACTTTATATTCTAGCCATATCTGCTAAGTAACTGATGCTAGATTCTATATAGTGCATAACAAATTAGTTTATTGCCTCACCACCTATCCGGGTGAACATTTTCTGCTTCGCCCCCACACTTTTTTTTTTTTTTTTTTAAACACAGAATACTGATATCACCGTGTCTTGCTGCCTTCAGTTTGTTTGTTGCTGTCTGAAGAGAATTCCCTGTCTTACATATTGGCTCACATCCAGCCTTGTAGTGAACAGAGTCTATGCAGGTTAGGGAGAAAGCTTAGAGGGGTATGGTTGATGTCTGAGTGACCAGTAATAATAATAAAAAAGCCATAGACAGGGGTAGATCTGGAGGATATTCAGTGAATGTGTTTGGAACACAGTGGGACCTAGACCTGCTGACATGGGTATGTAATGTTATTTTAAAGGAACACATTTACAATGTCATGCTTCTTTATGCTAATCACAGAAGAGTCAAAACCATAGAAGCATCATGTCTTTTGTGCTGTGTTTGAGTTTGTCATTATTTAAATGGAAGTAGGATCCGAAACCTAAGTAGCTAGTGTGAGTTATCAGGCTGAATGTTTACCATTTGAAAATTGCTGGGCCGAGCAAACAAAATAGTTTCCCTTGGGAGCAGGGGTGAAAGTAAAATTGAATTCTTACTGGTACGGGGGCTGGCTCCGTGCCTCCCCCCCTCACTGGGGTGGGGCCTCAGGCAGAAGAGGAGGGGTGGGGGTTCAGAATCTCCCAGGCAGCTCATCCGCACTGCCTGGCCTGCGCTGCCTGGAGCTTCACCGGTGATTTAAAGGGCCCGAGGCTCCGGCCGCTGCCGTAGCCTGGGGTGGGGGCCAAAAGGGGCAATGATGTTAAAGCCATGGCACTGCTTTAAGCAGGGTCCTTAAAGCGCTGCTTTAAAGTCAGCTGAACGGGCCTGTACCGGCAGCAACTTTTTACTGGCATGCTGTACCCGCCCATACCGCCTTAGTTTCACCCCTGCTTGGGAGTAATGGTTTTGGTGTTGCTCATTCCTTCTCTTTTCTTTGGGAGTGGCCCGTGGAGAGAGAGCACGCACCCTTTTGATCTGTTCCTTTTGTTTAAAACTCACCTTTTTCTTGCTGCTTGTCTTCACCAAGCCTAATGTTTGGTTTGGATGCAAGTGGTGGACAGTCAAATCTTTCCCACAAGCAGGTTTATGCCGATGAGGGTAGATGCAGACCTGGGGACCTCTATATATTAAATAAAATCCTTCACTTAAAAAGCCATCTAAGATTACCCAGTGACAGTTTATTTGCTTATCACATGATTTACAAAACCTCACACTTAAAAGCAAGAAATTAGTTAACATCTTAATGCCCCACTAATCTCTTTGAGCATGTCAAAGCAGTAGTAAGTAAATGAGAAACAGCTGACAATTTATTTTGACTTCAGAAAAGTCTTGCACAAGTGGCTCCTAAAGAAGTTCAGTGGTCATGGAATCAAAGGCAAAACATGCCATGGATCAAAACCTGGGTAGGAGACAGAAAGCAAAGAATGGATAAAATGGTATATTTTCATGACGGCAAAAGGTTAACAGGGGTGTCTCAAAGTTCTGTACTCATTCATGTGTTGTCTAATATATTTACTACTGATCTGGAAATGGAGGTGAGCAGTGAGGCAGCAAAATTTGCAGATGACACAAAGTTATTTAGGTTACTTGGGACCAGAGGGGACTGTGAGGTAATTTAGAGAGCTAAACAAGGTAGGAGGATGGGGGACACGTGGGCAGATGAAATTCATTGCTGACAATTGCAAACTAAAGCACATTTGAGGGAAAAAAATTAGACTATCCAGACACTTTACTGAGTTCTAAATTAACAGTATCAATTCAATAAAGGCATTTGGAATCACTGTTGACCACTCAATGAACGCATGTGCTCGATACGCAGTTGCTGTCAAAAGATCTAACAAGAGGTTAGGATGCATAAGGAATGGGATGGTGAATAATAAAAAGGCTATTATAAGGACTTAATATAATCAATGGTGCAGCCTCACCTAGAATACTGTGTGCAATACTGGTCATCCCATCTTGAAAAGGATATTGCAATACTAGAGGGGGTTCAGAGAAGAGCAATGAGAATGATCAAGGGAGCGGAAAAAACATTCATAAGAGGAGATTGAAAAGACTGGGATTGTTTACCTTAGAAATTAGATGAATAAAAGGGGACATGATAAAAATAATGAATATAGAGATGGTAAATCAGGAACTTTTGTTCTCCCTGTCCCATAACGCAAGAGCAAGAGGACATTCAATTACATTAAAAGGTGGGAAAATTCAAAGATGATAAAAGGAAATTAAACTGTGGAACTTGTTACTGCAAGTAGTCATTGAGGTCAAGATTTTAAAAAGATTCAAAAAGGTTTCAGATAATATATGGCTGTCAGCTATGATTAAAATATGTCTCCCACCCTTTCATCCTTTCCTCCACATGGTTTCCACAGTTTAGAAAACATACATAGTAACCTCAATAGTTCCAGAGAATCAGGACTTGCTTTGTTTTAAACTACCTGTTGAGTAAGGACCAGATCCTGTAATCAGCATAGTTCTACTGATGTCAGTGGAGTTGTCCTAAACTACCGTTCCTATATATTTTACACAAAGGATAACCAGTCCGTATTGCATCACCACACACCTATAGGACTTGGGATGCCTTGAATGATCTATAAAATGTTTACTTCTTACCACTTTCAGGTATTTGTGTGTTTTTTGTTAGACACAGGAATCCTTTAGATCTTGCTTATAGAAAAAATATTTATATGGTGCCCAAAGCATGCTAGATACAAGTAAAGGTACAAGACAAACAAGTAAAAGACAGGTCTCTGCCATGCAGAATTTAGAACATAAATAAAGAAAGATAAATGGAGAATGGATAAAAAGAGCAGGACAAGCTTTACTATTAAAATATCATGGCTTTACTTCCATGGTTCTTTCTATGGCCTGATTCAGACACCACTGAAATCAATGGGAGTTTTTTCATTGATTTCAGTGGGCGTTGGATCAAGCCTATAGCTATTATAGTTTGGAAAAAATGTAGCACAATCACAGAAAAGTGGATCTTGTGGGATTCAAAGGTATCCTTGGAATGCAGTGTTTGATTTGCCTCCTGCTAAAAGATGAAAAATAAGAAACTCTTCCCTAAGACTGTTCTGCAAAGAGGATTGGTATGTATAGGGACTGGGGCTCAGGTGAGGGGAGGACGAAGATCACTCAAGTGAGAATATCAAAAAGGTTGGGTAATTCGGTTATGCTTTGGATTCTTACCTAAACCAAAGAGAGCCTCCCGATCTTTTCAGGTTTCCATTTTGCTTATTGCAAGGCACCCGTATGTTGCTGTCCATGAAACACAGCGTATTAGATCTAGAAGGGCTCTCTCTAATTCTGTTAATTTTAGGAACTTCTGCTCTAAGTCACAAAAAGCAATTGTGATTTACAAGGTTAGCTACCTAATCAGCTTGGTTCAGACAGGAATGTCGATCCTCATTTTGATTTTAAAGACTAAGTGATATGCTAAGGTACTTAATCCAGACCCACTGAGTTTTTCCATTTATTCAGCTAAGTCACCAAAGTAGCATTCCGTCTGTCTTCATTTCACACTATTTGCATTTGGATTATATAACATTTAGAGAAGACATTCAGTGCGGATACATTACCATTTACTGCAGGTGCTCCTTCCCTCCCTCTGTTCCACACACATTTCAGTCTGTTTTTGTGTGCACTACTTTTCAAAACAGAATCATCATAAGCCATTGGGCCTGTGCTTCTAATCAAAACAGGGTAGAATTGTGCAGGTGTGTCATTGCAGGAGGGACCCCAAAATATAATTTAGCTCTTGGAATACTAGCATTTTCCAGATTCCTGAAGATGACATGTGCCCTTCTCTATTGATATTAAAGAACATTTTGCCATTTAATTCAAGGCAGGATCAGAATTATAGGACTTGATTCTCATTTATACAAAGGTGTCACAGATCTTGTCAGGCTCCCCCTGCTGGTGGCTAACCAGTTTGCTGTGATGGGATCTAACCACTGCATTCCTTGTGTCCTTTTAAGCTTCCCTGTATCCCTGCAGTACTGTTTAGTCTCTTGGAGCAACTGACACATTGCCTGGGCACTGACTCAGTCTTTTACCCATATAGATCAGCTTCTTCTGTTGGGTGACTCCTGCATCTACCTCCTCATGTGATTTTACTGCTAGGTAATTTTGTTCCTATGACAAATTAGCTATCCTAGATAGAAGCCTGACTACTGTCTCAGGTGTTTGTATTTAACTAGAAGATCATCCAGATTTAATGACCCTCTATTCATAGATTTGTAGATTACAAGGTCAGAAGGGACCATTGTGATCAATTAGTCTAACCTCCTGATAAAACCCTCCACAAAATAATTCCTATTTGAACCAGAGAACGTCTTAAAAAAAAGACCATGCAACACATCCAGCCTTGATTTAAAAATTGCTGGTGATAAGGAATACACCAAACCCCTCAGTTGTCTAAATGGTTAATTACCCTCACTTAAGCATTTACACCTTAATACCAGTCTGAATTTGTCTAGCTTCAACTTCCAGCCACTGGATCTTGTTACACCTTTCTCTACAAGAGTGAACAGCCCTATCAAATGTTTGTTCCCCGTGTAGGTACGTATTCACTGTGAACAAGTCACCCCTTAACCGTGTCTCTGTTAAGCTAAATAGATTGAGCTCCTTGAGTCTATCACTATAAGTCATGTTTTCTAATTCCTTATTGTAAGCCTGTATCATTACCCCTTGGAATTTCAGTCCAACCTGGAGGTCACACGACAACAGAGAAGGTAAAGAACACCACATCCAAAATGGTATCAGCAGACTGACAGAGATACATAAAGAGAGCCTCTAATATGGAACAGAAGTAATAAATTGTACATACAGATTCCCCAAATTGTCACATAAAGGTCCATTAATACTACCATAATGGTGTTAAGGGGTCTTAGTTTTAATAAGAATCAAGACCATAGTGTGTATGCCTTGCTTGCCCACAGCCTCCAAAAAGGTTAAAGTGTGTCTCAATGCAGCAAGAGAAAAATCTAAGAGCCTGCGTGAGTAACCTTTGGAGCTTTTATAAATATAGTATCTGGACAAAAACTTTGACTATCTCCTAATTAAAGGTTAAACTGTGGGTTTTAAGACCAAGCCCGTCAGTAAGGGAAGCTAAGAGAAGTAGGATTGCACAGGGAGCTCCTTGAAGGCAAAGGAGTTGTGAAGGCAGCTCCTAGTGCCTTCCAGAGCAAGAAAGGGAACACACCCATTGCTACGCACTCCATAAAGGACCTGGATGTGTGAAGAGGCGGGTAGGGCCACTGACCCGTCCCTAGTCCCCTCTCTGTTCCATTTGGATTTTCCAGAAGCAGCCCTAGAAACTACAGGCCCTTCTATAAAAAGAAGCCCAAGAGCTGGGATTTTGCTTCGGATCCTGTGTAGGGATGTAAGGGGGAAGGGCAAGGTGAAAGCACTCTTACCCAGTCACAGTCTCACATTTACTATAGTCAGTGCTCAAATGGCTCTGCTAATGTATGCATGTTTATGCAATTCTCATTAATTTTACATAAAGTGGGAGTGATAGCACATATACATTTGAGGTCCTTGTAATTATTAGAGCACCTGATTTCTCAAGAGAAAAAGCTGTGTTAATCCTACCTACCAAAATTCACATTGGAAAAATTAGCATCTGCTTATCTTATTTCCCCCCTGCAGCATCAACTGGAGGTGAATTCTACCTCACTTCCTGCCCAAGAGCGTTATGTAATTTTGCTGCTTCAACTGGCAGCTTGAGTGCACCTCTGAGTTAGACACACACTGCATGCGCCTCAGAACCCTAAGTGGCTACGTGATCGTGTATTTGAGCTGAAATAGAAATTAATGAGACTTACTATTTTGTTCTGCTTCTCTGCCATCAGTGTTCTTTTCACACACAAACACCAGACTTTTATTAAGAGAGTGATATATAAACTCTCCCAACAGCTCAGAAAATTAGGAAAATTTTTAAATTGTAATAAAGTTTGGATACACTGTAACGCGGCAAACTAATGTTGATGGTATGTCCTGTTCAATCAATGTCAGTGGGATTGCACAGAATTTGGCCCATCAATTTTTTTTAAAAAGGATTTAGTTAGCTAAATTGCTCTCAAATTCAGGTTTTATGGGGATATTTTGAATACCCAACATTTAAAAGCATGATTGTACTGGTATGAAAATAGACAAGAAGCAACAATAAAAATGAATAGTCTGTGTTAGGCAGAGCTAAATAGAATCTATATTATTTTCAAGGTTTTTTTTTTTTTTTTTTGGTGTGGGAAGTATGCCTCTTGTTTTCCTGTGACAATTGGGACTATTTGTCTGAAACATTATCCTCTATGCCTACTAGATTTGTCCTTATTATCTAAACAAACAAACATATTTCATAGGTTTAGAGATTAATTGAACCTCTAACTTTATGTAAAAACATAAGTTCCCATTACATTAATGGAATGAAAAAGCCTCAGACTGGAAAAATACTGTTTATTGAAGTTTTCAGTGAACTTTCTGGAAAACCAGCCAAGACACTGAGGTTCACTGAGCCTAAAGTGTGGCACCCACCTCTTTTTTAATGAAAATCTAATCTAAACCTAATCCACAGTAACTGTCTAGCAACAATTGTTAACTCAAGTAATTCACTTGCTGGACACATTATTCTCTTCCAAAAGAACTGCAACATGATTAACACCATCCTTGAAAAATATTACTTTTCACAGAAAACCCACATATAGTGTTCTTCAAAAACTTCCCATTTGCCATCGATTACTCAGAACCACAGCCTGCCCACCTTCTTCATGTTGAGTAGTATTTTAGGCTTGATCTAGACTTAAGCTAGGTTGATATAGCTACACCAGTCAGTGACAGGATGATATTAGCAGAGATAAATAGAGTCCCTCTCAGAGCCAGCAGCCTGGTCACTTAGGGTATGCCTACGTTATAATACAAGACCCATGGCATGACCCTGGCTAGCCAGGGTCAGCTGACTTGGGTTTGTGGGGATTGGGCTGTGGGGCTAAAAATTGCAGTGTAGATGTCTTGTCCAGGGCTAGAGCTCAGGCTCCGAAAGCCTGTGAGGAAGGTGTCACAGAATCCAGGTTCCAACCCCAGCCTGAATGTCTACATTGCTATTTTTAGTGCTGCAGCCCTCGGAGACCGCAGCAGGGAAAGCACTGCTGTGTGTTCACACTGTCAGCTGCGAGCACAGTGCCATGGCCACATTAGCAGCTCTTGCAACATCACAGAGAGCAGGGCATTGTGGTAGCTATCCCAGTGTGTAAGTGGCTACAGTGTGCTTTTCAAATGGGGTGGGGTGTGTGGAGTGTGTTGTGTGTGTGGGGGGAGAGACAGTGTGTTTTGGGGGCAGAGAGTATGTCAGCGTGCTGTCTTGTAAGTTCAGACAGCAGCAAGGGGAAACCCCGACATCAACCCCCACCCCCTCTCTCTCACGCACACACAGGCCTGCCTTTGCAGCAGCAGCATTCCACAATAATAGTTTGCTTTGTGTGCCGGAGCAGATAAGCATGTTGGATGTCAGAAATGGAGCTTTGAAAGGGGATATCTGCATGCCTGCAGCTGAGTTCAAAATAATGACCAGAGTGGTCACTTGACTTCAGGGGATTATGGGACGTTTCTGGAGGCCAGTCACAGTGCAGTAATGCAACACGTCATCCACACGGACACCCGGGCGTTTCAGCCAGGGCACAGCAAGCTATGCCGTGCTCTATATTATGCTCTATGCATCTCATGGAGGTGGATTACCAGGGGTGCTACAGCTGCGGAGTCCAATTGTGCCTTGCCAGTGTGAACACCTCAGGAGTTAGGGTGGCCGGGGCTGATTTAGTGCACTCTAACTTGCAAGTGTACCCAAGCCCTAAATGAAGGTATTCTGGTGCAGTGAGTGTGTGTTTCCTGGGCTGGAGGGGTAACCTGCTTACATAGAGGGGTGAAAAAAAAAAATCACACCCCTGACCAACATAGCTATGCCAGCCTAACCCCCAGTCTAGTTGTAGCTATGTTGATGGAAGAATGCTTCTCTCAGGGTAGCTACTGCCATGGGGAGGTGGTGTTCCTACACTGATGGAAAAATCCCTTCCAGCATTATTGGCTGTGTCTACACTATAAGGTTATGCTACTGGAGCCCTGGTGACTTATCTATGCTGGTATGCTCTTCCCATTGTAGTCATACCCTTATTCTGCAAGCAGTCACACGGATTTCAAAGTGGAGTGAGGTGCTAGTCAGCCGGAATAAAGCTGGCAGAATCTAGCCCTAAATAAGGTAAATCAGTATTTTGCTATAGAAAATGCAGTGTACAGGGGGATAGCTAGGTAATAATTCAAGTATGGAGGTAACTTTATCTAAGGCCAAACTGGCAAGTTTTAAAAAAAGCAACCACTCTAATTTACTCAGAATTGGTCATGGTCTTGAGCTGGAAGCTTTTATGATCTGAAAATGTGGGCAAATGACCAATGGTTGGGCAATAGCCTATAATTGATAATACAGTATATGAGCAAAAAGAAAAGGAGTACTTGTGGCACCTTAGAGACTAACAAATTTATTTGAGCATAAGCTTTCGTGAGCTACAGCTCACTTCATCAGATGCATCCGATGGTAAGTTCCAGTTGGGGTTAGGGACAAAAAAAAAAAAATCACGTAAGGAAAAATCACTTTTGATAATTTCATAGGGAATAATTATAGGAAGATTGATACATTTCTAGCAATACTAATAATAAATAATAATATCATCTGTTGGTGATCATTGCAGAAACAGAATAATGTGATGCTTTTCTGAAAAAAAAATATTGTCAGCTATGTAACCTAATTACATGTCTATAACATGTCCATCACCATGGTATAAAGCTCCTTTTCTATGAAGGTTCCTATACTGGGCTCATCATCAAAATATCTGAGTGCCTTCCAGCAATGCATTAAGCAACACAGATACACATTTGTCACGTTTGTTCTGTCATCCTCACCCCAAGGGAAGAAGCATGCACTGTGGAGTGTTTTGTTTTGCAGTTTTTTGCTTTTAAATATTATTGTGCTTCACCTGAGAGCTTTTCCACTTAGTTCCCTAAGAATTCAGTCCAACTCCAGTCTGGTCACTCAGGTTCCTTTATCTGGCATCAGTAAAGGTATGCTGAGTTGATCAGACTCAAGTGTAATGGGTGGGTATAGGGTATACCACACATCCAAAGTTACACAGCAATTTATATACATTTACATATTTACTATACATTGAATTACATGTTTCGGGATTACTCTTTACCTCATCTTATCCATTATTACCTTGTCCATTGTAAATGGCTCCCTGGGCATCCTCCCCTTACCTTAGCAAGTATAGACATTATGTTTCCAGCCTCCTGATCCTAATCCTGTCTCCCAAGAAATGAAGCCTCATCCAGGTTCAATTACTCATGTCAGGCCAGGCCTACAATACTCATTGCTACTTATTTATGTTGGAGAAGGCAAGGTAATGGAATGCACTTGCCTTGGAATGGAAGATGGTAAGGTTTGTGGCAGTGTCATAGGGCATTCTACTCACATCCAGGGTGCCTCCTTCTGGCTGCATCTGGGGATTAGCTCTGCCAGGCCAACACTGCTTCCTGAAATTCTGTCACTCTGTCTCTCCTGGGACTTGACTGCCCCTGCTTCATGGCTTGGTCTTCCAGCCAGGTCACTGTAGTTTTAGCCTTTCAAGGGTGTGTGTATCAAAATCTTTCAGGACCCAACATCCCAGGCAGTCTTCCCATTCACTGGCTCTTGAAGGTGCCACTTCCCTAGTGACTGGTAAGGGAACCCAGGCCCACCTTCTATACTGAATTCCAGCCCAGGGACCCTACAATAAGCAGTTAAGGTCCACACACTTCTAAACCTTACTGCTATGTCCCCAAGCTCCTCTCCTCGCCTTGCCTTCTCTCACCCTGAGAGCAACTGCAGCCCACAGCTGATCTCAACTACTGCACTTTATTCAGGTCCCTTCTGTTCCTGTCCAGCTGACCCTCATCTCTGATTAGTCCTTGCTGCTTGGCTTCTCCTCCACGTGCAGCCTAGGTGGTTAACTGGCCCATTTTAACCCTTTGAGGCCTTGTGTGGGGTGGACACTCCATCACAGGTGGTTCTAATTTCCTTTGGGAGTTCATTCCACATTCTCAGCCCAGCCTCGGAGAAAGATCTGTCTCCTGACAAGAGGAGCTTTGCTCTTAGTGTAGAAAGTTCCATTGTGCCAGAGGAATATAGCTGTTGACCCTCATCTTCTCCTAGACCTTTAGATGGTCTTTTAAATATCCTAGGCTCAGCCTGTGGAGTGCTTTGAAGATAAGGACAGATCTTGAACTTGATGAAATCTATCAAAATTTGGATGACTGTATGTTGATATTACAGTACATATGCAGTGATCACTCTTAAAGTTTTTACCTTTGCAAATTAGTTACCATATTTTCACATTTTCTATGCTTAGTAATAGGAACATTTCAAAAATGAAATTAACATTAATTATTAGCAAACATTCATAAGATATATTTAGGGTATCTACTGTTTGTGTCTGTTTCAAAGCAAGGATAAAAAAAAACACATAAGCTAAGATTTTCAAAGACAATTAAGGGACTTAGATGTATTAACTTTAGTGAAAATTGGACATCCAAATCTTTTAGGCAGCTTTGAAAATCTCAGGCAGTGTCAATACAAATACGTACACTCTTGTTCCTGCTAGGCCTGTTCCTACTATAGTCATTGGTAGCTTGGCCAGCAACTACTTTGGAAGCAGAAGCAGGACCATTCCATAATGTATTGGTATTAAATTGTAAGCTTTTGGGGGCTGAGGCTGTCTTTTTTGGTTCTGTGTTTTTAATAGTGCCTAGTACAAAGGGGCCCTGATTCATGACTGGGGCTCCTAAACGCTAACACAATACAAACAACAAATAGTAATATCATCAGTGGATGAAAGACTAGTTGTGCAAATACAGAATGATAAGTAGTAGCATCTGTTGAGATTTTCTGAAAATATAGTCTCAGTAAAATCAAGCTCATTATTCCTCCCAACCTTTTTGAGGCTGTTTTTTTCCCCCTCTTTACATCTAACTAATTTCAGGCATGTTGCTCATTAGTTATACAGTTTTCTTTTCTTTTCTTGCTTGATCAGTTGGAAACACACAAGATAAAACTCCACAAGGAGATTGTAAACTTAGAAGTAAACTATTGTCAAGGTACAAGTTAAAAACCTTTGGAATGAGGTAAGCAGACGATCCCTTTCTTGGAGTTCAGCCCTGCAAAATCTGCAAATGTTAAGACAACAGCTAGAAAATGAGGAACATATGCAATTAGTTTTTCCACAAAGGTCTGATAGCTGGTATTATGGGTAGATATTGTGTATTGTAAATGGAACAAAGTAGACTAGAGAAATTGTAGTCCGAGTTTCAGAAAGTGGGATAGGAAATCATGCAAATGTATAAAAAAAGAGATGTATTGTTAAACTGTGGTTTAACGCTCTCCATGTGGGATGGATAAAGAACTGTTATGACCACTCACCAAGAGAATAATGCAAGTAATCATTAAATCCCACATGATCCTGCAGTTAAATTGCCCTGGGGATCCCCACAAACCTCCTAAGCTAGAGATACCTCATAAGCTAAAAGATAGCTTACAGAACACAGGCTGCCACTTCATTAAATATACACAAATGAAGGAGGGAAATTAATATACTCTTTGCAATAACGTCTGGTGGTAGCCATTCAGTCTGACATCAGCCATTCTGCGGCCTAATTTGCAGGCCTCAAAGTCAAATGGCTACCCAGCCAGGAATACTATCTGGCCCCCTATGCCTGGGCATATCACTTGCACCAAGCCATGCTCCACCCTTGAAGTGAGGATTAAAGCTGAGTTAAACTACAGACAGTCTCTGCCACTGAGTCTTTTTTGGCCCCAGCTACCCCCATTTCTGAATATATCACTATAGATATACTCCTCTCCCTTCTTACGATCTCAGCCCAGTCAAATATATTTTTCCCTCCTAAAAAGACTAAGTCTGCCCCTGGAGTTGTGACGCAGTATAATGGAACATGTGGAAATTCAAATGCAATCCTGGCTTGACCCAAACTAGGGTTGACAACCATCCAGGATTGTCCTGGAGTCTTCAGGAATTAAAGATTAATCTTTAATTAAAATATATGTCATATGATGAAACCTCCAGGAATACATCCAACCAAAATAGTAAAGAAAATTCAATGGTTAATCAACATCACAACAACATTCAACAATTGAACACCAATCTAGTTTCAAGGATAAGAACCAACTCAGCCTAAGCCCTGTACACAACACATAGAGGCAGAGGAGTTGGCAGGAAAACCTTGCTGAAGCAGAAGGAGATGAGCCTGAGTGGCCCTTTCCTCCTTTCCCAGCCTAAGTGGGGAGAGGGCATAGCTCCCTCCCTCACTCCTAGCCAATAAGGCAGCTCGTTTGAGCCAGAGCCTCAAATTTTGGCATGGCCTGACACAAAGCAGGGCTGTGACTGGTTGTGAGGAACAAGCAACCCCTGGAATACAGGTAGGGAAACTCCCACCAAATCCAGACCAGCTTTCACTGCCTAGACAACCTATAAATGGGGTAGTGGGGCTAAAGAGGAGATGAGCCAAATTTTCATAGTATCATAGAATCATAGGCTCTAAGGTCAGAAGGGACCATTATGATCATCTAGTCTGACCTCCTGCACAACGCAGGCCACGGAATCTCACCCACCAACTCCTGTAACAAACCCCTAACTTATGTCTGAGCTATTGAACTCCTCAAATCATGGTTTAAAGACTTCAAGGTGCAGAGAATCCTCCAGCAAGTGACCTGTGCCCCACGCTGCAGAGAAAGGTGAAAAACCCCCAGGGACTCTGCCAATCTGCCCAGGGGGAAAATTCCTTCCCGACCCCAAATATGGCGATCAGCTAAACCCTGAGCATGTGGGCAAGTCTCACCAGCCAGACACCCAGGAAAGAATTTTCTGTAGTAACTTAGATCACACCCCATCAAACATCCCATCACAGGCCATTGGGCATATCTACCGCTAGTAGTCAAAGATCAATTAATTGCCAAAATTAGGCTATCCCATCATAGAATCATAGAATATCAGGGTTGGAAGGGACCTCAGGAGGTCATCTAGTCCAACCCCCTGCTCAAAGCAGGACTGATCCCCAGGCTGATCCCCAGCCTGACCTTAAAAACTTCCAGGGAAGGAGATTCCACCACCTCCTTAGGTAACGCATTCCAGTGTTTCACCACTCTCATAGTGAAAAAGTTTTTCCTAATATCCAACCTAAATCTCCCCCACTGCAACTTGAGACCATTACTCCTTGTTCTGTCATCTGCTACCACTGAGAACAGTCTAGAGCCATCCTCTTTGGAACCCCCTTTCAGGTAGCTGAAAGCAGCTATCAAATCCCCCCTCATTCTTCTCTTCTGAAGACTAAACATCCCCAGTTCCCTCAGCCTCTCCTCATAAGTCATGTGTTCCAGTCCCCTAATCATTTTTGTTGCCCTCCGCTGGACTCTTTCCAGTTTTTCCACATCCTTCTTGTAGTGTGGGGCCCAAAACTGGACACAGTACTCCAGATGAGGCCTCACCAATGTCGAATAGAGGGGAACGATCACGTCCCTCAAACTGCTGGCAATGCCCCTACTTATACATCCCCAAATGCCATTGGCCTTCTTGGCAACAAGGGCACACTGTTGACTCATATCCAACTTCTCGTCCACTGTAACCCCTAGGTCATTTTCTGCAGAACTGCTGCCGAGCCATTCAGTCCCTAGTCTGTAGCGGTGCATTGGATTCTTCCGTCCTAAGTGCAGGACTCTGCACTTGTCCTTGTTGAACCTCATCAGATTTCTTTTGGCCCAACCCTCCAATTTCTCTAGGTCCCTCTGTATCCTATCCCTACCCTCCAGCGTATCTACCACTCCTCACAGTTTAGTGTCAAATCATATCATCACCTCCATAAACTTATCAAGCTTTGTCTTGAAGCCAGATATGTCTTTTGCCCCCACTGCTTCCCTTGGAAGGCTGTTCCAGAACTTCACTCCTCTGATAGTTAGAAACCTTCATCTAATTTCAAGTCTAAACTTCCTAGTGGCAAGTTTATATCCATTTGTTCTTGTGTCCACATTGCTACTGAGCTTAACTAATTCCTCTCCCTCTCTGGTATTTATCCTTCTGATATATTTATAGATAGCAATCATATCTCTTCTCAGCCTTCTTTTAGTTAGGCTAAACAAGCCAAGCTCCTTGAGTCTCCTTTCATAAGACAGGTTTTCCATTCCTCGGAACATCCTAGTAGCCCTTCTCTGTACCTGTTCCAGTTTGAATTCATCCTTCTTAAACATGGGAGACCAGAACTGCACACAATATTCCAGATGAGGTCTCACCAGTGCCTTGTATTTATGGTACTAACACCTCCTTATCTCTACTGGAAATACCTTGCCTGATGCATCCCAAGACCGCATTAGCTTTTTTCACGGCCATATCACATTGATGGCTCATAGTCATCCTGTGATCAACCAATACTCCGAGGTCCTTCTTCTCCTCTGTTACTTCCAAGTAATGCGTCCCCAGTTTATAACAGAAATTCTTGTTATTAATCCCTAAATGCATGACCTTGCACTTTTCACTATTAAATTTCGTACTATTACTATTATTCCAGTTTACAAGGTCATCCAGATCTTCCTGTATGATAACCTGGTCCTTCTCTGTATTGGCAATACCTCCCAGCTTTGTGTCACCTGCAAACTTTATTAGCATATTCCCGTTTTTTGTGCCAAGATCAGTAATAAAAAGATTAAATAAAATTGGTCCCCAAACCGATCCCTGAGGAACTCCACTAGTAACCTCCTTCCAGCCTGACAGTTCACCTTTCAGTGTGACCCGCTGTAGTCTCCCCTTTAACCAGTTCCTTATCCATCTTTCAATTTTCATATTGACCCCCATCTTTTCCAATTTAGCTAATAATTCTCCATGTGGAACCGTATCAAATGCCTTACTGAAATCGAGGTAAATGAGGTCCACTGCGTTCCCTTTGTCTAAAAAAATCTGTTACCTTCTCAAAGGAGATCAGGTTGATTTGACATGATCTACCTTTTGTAAAACCGTGTTGTATTTTGTCCCAATTACCATTGACCTCAATGTCCTTAACTACTTTCTCCTTCAAATTTTTTCCCAAGACCTTGCATGCTACAGATGTCAAACTAACAGGCCTGTAGTTACCCGGATTGCTTTTTTAACCTTTCTTAAAAATAGGAACTATGTTAGCAATTCTCCAGTCATACGGTACAACCCCTGAGTTACAAATTGATTAAAAATTCTTGCTAACTGGCTTGCGATTTCATGTGCCAGTTCCTTTAATATTCTTGGACAAAGATTATCCGAGCCGCCCGATTTAGTCCCATTAAGCTGTTCAAGTTTGGCTTCTACCTCGGATGTGGTATTATCTACCTCCATATCCTCATTCCCGTTTGTCATTGTACCATTATCCCTAAGCTCCTCATTAGCCTCGTTAAAGACTGAGGCAAAGTATTTGTTTAGATATTGGGCCATGCCTAGATTATACTTAACTGCCACTCCATCCTCAGTGTTAAACAGGTCCCACTTCTTTGTTTTCTTCTTATTTATATGGCTATAGAACCTTTTACTATTGCTTTTAATTCCCTTTGCAAGTTCCAACTCTACATGGCTTTTGGCCTTTCTCACTTTCTCCCTACATGTTCTGACCTCCGTAAGGTAGCTTTCCTTGCTAATCCCTTCCAACTTCTACTCCTTGTAGGCTTTCTGCTTTTTCTTAATCACCTCTTTGAGATGCTTGCTCATCCAGCTTGGTCTACAACTCCTGCCTATGAATTTTTTCCCCTTTCTTGGGATGCAGGCTTCTGATAGTTTTCTGCAGCTTTGACTTGAAGTAATTCCAGGCCTCCTCCACTTTTAGATCCACAAGTTTTTCAGTCCGATCCACTTCCCTAACTAATTTCCTTATTTTTTTAAAGTTAGACTTTTTGAAATCAAAACCCGAGTCACAGATCTATTTTTGTTTATCCTTCCATTTAGTTTGAACTGAATTAGCTCATGATCACTCGAACCACGGTTGTCCCCCTACAATAATTTCTTCTATGAGGTCCTCACTACTCATGAAAACCAAATCTAAAATGGCATCCTTTCTTGTCGATTCAGCAACTACTTGGTGAAGGAATCCATTAGCTAGTATATCAAGGAAAATCTGAGACCTATTATTATTACTAGCACTTGTCCTCCAGTCTATATCTGGGAAGTTAAAATCTCCCTTGATCGCACAATTCCCATTAGTATTTACTTTTTAAAAACATTAAAGTGGTCTCTATCCATATCCACATCAGATCCCGGAGGTCTATAGCACACCCCAAGCACTATCCCAGGGCAGGCTCTAGTAGCTTTCTTCCCCAATATGATTTTTGCCCAGACAGACTCTGTCTTATCCATTCCATCACTTCTTATTTCTTTACAGTCTACCTCATCATTAATAATACAGTGCTATTCCACCACCTTTGCCTTTATTTCTGTCTTTCCTAAACAGCACATACCCTTCAATACCCATACTCCAGTCATGACTACTATTCCACCATGTTTCTGTTATCCCTATAATATTTGGTTTCGCTTCCTGCACCAGTAGCTCTAGTTCCTCCATTTTGTTACCTAGGCTCCTCGCATTAGTGTACAAACATCTTAATTTTTGCTGTTTGGCTTCTCTCACATTCTTTACCCGATTGGGCACAGACATTCCACAGCCAATATTACCTATTAGATTGGTATGTATACTGCCCTTCTGCCTTATGTCCATTCTCCTACCCAAGGCTGTATCCTTTCTTACTTCATTTTCTTCCCTCTCAAAGAGAATAACTGGCATGGAGATTACCTGGATATCTCCCAACCATCTCCCCCGAATTCCTAGTTTAAAGCTCTCTTGATCAATTCTGCCATCCGCAATCCTAGAAGTCTATTTCCCTCCTTACTCAGGTGAAGTCCATCCCAAGAGAAGAGTCCTCTGTCCATGAATGCTTCCCAGTGGCCATATATCCCAAAGCCTTCCTTATAGCACCACTGCCTGAGCCATCTGTTGAGCATCATAATCTTGTCACACCTTTGTTGCCCTTCTCTAGGAACAGGCAGAATCCCACTGAAGATCACCTGAGCCTCGATTTCCTTTAGCGTCTTCCCCAGCCTGGCATAGTCTCCCTTGATACATTCCAGCGAGAATCTAGCTGTGTCATTTGTTCTCACATGAAGGATAATCAATGGATTCTTTCCTGCTCTTGTTAGGATCCTCAGGTCCACATCCCATATCTTAGCACCTGGCAGACAGCACACCCTTCTGTTCTCTGGATCTGCTCTTGTTACAGGCCTGTCTATTCTTCTCAGCAATGAGTCCTCAATCATGTAGACCTGCCTTTTCCTGGTGATGGTGAGATTCTCGAGTCTATCCCCTGTTCCATCTGGCCGCAAGTCCTCTCTATTCCTATTGTCCCTTGCAATCCTCTGCAACCCATCCCGTATCCTCCTGGGGCTCATATTTGGTGTTATCTCCATTGATTCTTGCCCTCTTCCAATAGGACTATCTGCTCTTCTCTTTTTGCTTGCCCTCTCACCTTCAGTGACCACCTCCTGTGCCCCTTCTTCATTTTCCAACTCCGCAAACTTGTTCCTGAGCTGTTTCTCCTTCACTAGCCCGTCTTTTCCTCTTCCTGGTTCTCTTAGTCACATGCTTCCACTGTCCACTTTCCTCACCCAGCAGTATCCCCTCAGAGTTCTTCGGTCCTTATTCCACCTGAAAGTCTGAGCTTTTCCCTTCAGCCTCCTCATGTCTTTGCTCCATCATCCGCTCAAACCCTCTTCTAAACTGAACCAAAGTCTCCACCTGCATCTCCAGTTCTAGGATCTTCTCTTCCATCAGCTCTATCAGGCGGCACTTCATGCAGACGAAATTCTTTTTGGGTACCCCCTCCAGGATCATGTACATGCCACAGCTTCTACATCCAGTCATCTTCATTGTGTCTTCCACTACTTGGGCCACTACCTCTGCTGCCTCTGTGTCTGTCATAGCCTTCTCACCTAAGTTCTGTTAGTCTGGGAAACGCAAACCAAACCAAACCACCACCACCCACAGCAAAACAAACCCCCAATGAGCACAAAAACACTACCAAAACACCACACACTCCCTTCACTAGCCTGTCTGTTCCTTTGCCTGGCTCTCAGTATTACCCCAAAACTCCCCTGTTTACAGCTCTGTTTGCTGACTCCTGTGCCGCTGCCTGACTGGCTGCTACCTTTATAGGACCCCTAGTCAGAGAAGCCCCGCCCCCTAATCAGGGCTCAGCTTCTCTCCCAGCACACTGCCCCTACAAGCCTCTATAAATACCAATACAAATAAAAATACCTTCTCCTCCAACAGAACTCCCACACAAACTCCCGTTTACTGCTCTGTTGGCTGTAGTACAAACGTGCCTCAGAAAAAATATTGTGCATACATAAATCTATATTGCTACAACATATGTATTAATATATGCTACAGCATATGTATGCATTGGGCTCTTGCTTGTGGTCCACTCGAGAAATCTTATTTACATTGCCTCACTGCAAGGGCATAATTACACAGCCAGTGAAGCACGGATTTGTAACAAAATGACACTTGCCAAGTTTTGCAGTTCTATTCAGTGGCTATCACCCAGTTTTATGACTGTGGTAAGTATTATATTGTGAAATGGCTGGAGGTTTCCAGTCTGAAGTGGGAAAAGGATCATGATAAGGAGTGAAAATAAATTAAGTTAGAGGTTTCAAATTCAAGTTTGGACTTCATTTACAGAGAAAGAGCTGGTGGATGCAACAGCAAGTTAAGCATGGGATGTAAGCAGCAGACAGAAACAGCACAGATGGATAAACAGGTGGTGTGTGCACAGCATGAAGAGAAGATGGATGGAATACTGATAGTGGAAAAATATGACCAGATTCAATAAAAAGTCAGCTGAATTTCAGTGCAGGATACTAAATTTTGGAAAGCAGAATCACAGATCCATCTGGGGCATTTACTGTTGATTCAGGATGGTTGCCAACACTTGGGACTAAGACAAGAAAAGCAATAGATGAAATAAGATGGCTATCAAAGATATTGATGACGGCTTCACTTTAGCCTAGGATTTGAGTGGGCAGTCTGATGGTTGCAAATCTAGGACAGTAGCTTTTCAGTAATTGCCAGGTTATTTGATAATCCAGGACGTAAAATTTTCAGATAGATAGAGGCCAAGAAACCCATTCATTTCCACCCCCTCTTACCAGTTAGTTCGAATGCACAATATGTTTTTCTTCCAAACAATTGTCTTAACACTTTTAGAAAATGAAGATATTAACTGTAAAAGCTGTTGATGTAGCAATGCAATCAAAAAATGCTGAAAAGCTTTTGTGGAGGCCTTTATTCAGAGTTAAAAATCAATTCCCATAGTTCGTTGGATAAAAAGATACAAAGACAAACAGTAGAAATAATTGTATTTAGATAATTATCAGAGTTTTTCAAGAAGGCACGGAGGTGGCAGCCATAGACAATTGTTTCTTGAAGGCTAAATTTCCTGCCAGTTATGCTGTGGGAAAAATCCTGCTCACCTGATTCATGTGAGTAGTCTATTTAAGTCAATTCTTGCTTAGTCCCATTTAAGTAAATATTCACTTGAGTCAGGAGTTAGTTCTGTGTGTGGTTATTGTTTCTGGCATTCTGATTGTCTCACTATAGGGTTCATGTGAGCATTATATTTTGCTCTCTGGAAGGAATCTCAAGTTTTGTTCTAACTGATATTCTTAACTTTACAGTTTCCTTCTGTTGTAGATTTATTAGTTATAGTCATATATATAAATAAAACAAGAGGAATGGAAGCCTCCATTGTATTTTGAAACCACAGGACTGCAAAGTCAATACAACCCATGTTGTTATCTTATGTTGGAACTGTTTTGAAGGACCTTGTCTATTTTAGGGTTTGTACAGGTGCCCATCACCCTAGTACCTCTCATTCCTTTAGTCTTGAATCTTGCACACTTGAGTTTATAGGAATTTGTTTGGGCTTTTTATTAAGCAAACAAGTTACTGTAAGATTTCTGATTTAAATAGTACACAAAATGTTACATTTAGCCTTGTCCATTTCACGAGTCATGACTAGCCAGCAAAAGATCTACCTTATCCGTGCTGTTTTGCCCTTAAGATCCTTGCTAAACACCATTCCACTAAATGGTAGATCATTTTCAAGAGGTTGAACCCAGATTTAATTTCCCCAAATACTGGACTAATGGTGGCAAAGAATCCTTTACTCTAAGGCAGTGGTTCCCAAACTTTAACAGCCCGCGAACTCCTTTCACTAAATTGTGAAATCTTGTGAACCCCCTCTGAAAAATGAATATTTCCAGGGATTTAAGTTTAAATTTCCTCTGCACTTTGCACTCCGTGGGGCTCCTGCTGCTGGACCCCGTTGACCGGCCCGGTCAACTGAGCTTGGGCTGCAGGTCCCGCTGACCACGGGGGCTTGGGTTGCCAGCCCTAACTGCCCTGCCCCGCTCTACCTGGGCTCAGGCTGCCAGCCCCGCTAAGAGCCCTGGGGTTTGGGCTGCCGGCTCCCCTGCTGATGGGGGGCAGGGCTTCGGCTGCAAGCCCCAACTGCCCAGCCCCGCTCTCCCTAGGGTTCAGGCTGTCAGCCCCGTGCGGAGCGCAGGGGTTTGGGCTGCCGGCTCTCCTGCCCACGGGAGCAGAGCTCAGGCTGCCAGCCCCAACTGCCCTGCCCCACTCTCCCTGAGGCTCGGGTTGTCTTCCCTGCAACTGGGTCCCACCTCCTGCCTCCAATGCCCAGGGTCCTCTGGCCACCATTAGGGAAATTTTTCTGGTGAACCTCCTGTAATGTTCTGTGAACCCCCAGGGGTTCGCAAACCCCAGTTAGGAAACCACTGCTCTAAGGCTAACAAATGCCAGTAGTGCCGACTGCCAAAAGTTTGCCTTCCTTTTTGTAGACTATCCTTTGAATATTAAGAGAATGAGCCTGATTATCTTCTCATTTACACAACCTACATTTAATCAATGGTGTTTTACTCCAAGTTTACACTTATGGCAGCATGCAGAGTACAGGCACTACATGTGTAGTTACATGCTGCAGTGAAAGGCAGGCGGTGTCCACACTTGTCACTATGGTGTGTAGATTCATGCTGCAGTAACAGTCTCAAGCAGCAGTGAAAGGCTCGGGCAGCAGGGAGCTGCCAGAGCCTTTCCCTGCTACCAGAGCCTTTCCCCATGGCCAGAGCCTATCCCAACTGCAGGAGTCTTTCACTGCAGTGGGGGAAAGGCTCCAACAGTGGGACATTACCCTACTCAAAATAGCAGTGTAAATGTGGGATGCACTCCTTGGCCCTATAGAGAGCTGTGTGAAATATGTACCCTGGGGGTTCAGGCACGCAGGGCACTCTACTAACCTAAGTTGTGTCTCACTGTTTACATGTGCTTGCTGGGCATGTGGTGTCCATACTCTACAAGCCACCATAAGTGTAGAGGAGGCGTCAGACCCCTTGGCTCTTCTTATTATTATAATGAAACCTATAACCTGAAATTTAGAACTTTAGGCAGTAAGGACATTATTTATTAACCAAAGGAACAGTTTACCAAGGGTTGTGGTAGATTCTCCATCACTTGAAATCTCTTTGAAAGGCATTTAGAGATATGCTCCAGTTTAAACACGAGTTACCAGGCACGATGCAGAAACTGCTGGGTGAAATTTTATGGCTTGTTATGCAGAAGACCAGATTATAGGATCATCATAATCCCTTTTGGCAAATTTCAATGATATATATCTATCTCTGACTGCTCACGTTGCCCTTCTGGTGGACTTTAAAAACAGACAAAGAACGTAACATAAACAGTCCCACTGGCTCAGCTAATGTTCTCTACAAAAAATTGTAATGTTTAGCCCAGCAATGTTGGTTTTTAGCTAAGGTTTGAAGCCAGTTTCAATAGTTCAATATTGCCTGTTTGCAGCCTGTGAATAATTTTATTTTTGGGACTGAGTGTTATTGGTCCTGAGGAATTCTGTGGGGATTGAAGCAGATTGATTGCTCCCCTTCATCCCAGACCAAGCGCTATTAGTAGACCACCCCCAGTCCAAGGAGTAGTAGTAGAACTACTCCACAGACACTACTGCAGGATCAGAACTGCAGTATCTCCCTAGCAGGTGTATCAACCTAATCAAACCTCTGTGAATCAGTGATACTTCCACTTGCATGTTGGGGTGCACAATATGGACCCACTTAAGAACTTAAAAGGTTCTACTGCCTATCAGTGGTATGAATGATCTGGGAGTATTACTGTGTGCCTGGAAAATGTGAATATCATTTTAGAAACAATTTTTGCAGACGGCCATTATTAAATACCACTCCTGAATGCATCCAATGAAGTGAGCTGTAGCTCACGAAAGCTTATGCTCAAATAAATTAGTTAGTCTCTAAGGTGCCACAAGTCCTCCTTTTCTTATTAAGGTGCTTTCTTCAACAAGGGAAGCCTGTTTACTACTTAGGCTGAAAGTTACTCAAGCTAGGCACTGCATCATCTTCTGCCTTGTAAAACACTGAAGCTGGTTCTTCCAAAGGAAGAGTTTTCTTTCAGAAACTGCTGATTCAATAAAATTGAAACATTTCAAGGTAACATATCAGTTGTCAAAATTTTCCATGGGAAATTATCAAAACCTTTTGTTTCAAAGATTGAAACATTTCATCTTAAACATTGCCTTTTATTTTGTTTTGGCTTTGTTTCATATTTTATTCAAAGGCAAAACAAAGGTGAAACAGAACAGAATAATTTGAAACATTTTGTTTTGGGACAAATTCTGAGATTTTGATTTTTTGTTCCACTTTGGAATGAAGGCAAATGTCAAAATATCAGAATTTCTCCTGGGATGGAAATTCTGTGTTTTGCCCAGCTCTTTACAGCACTGAACACACTAGAGATGCTTAATACATAATAAAGAAGGAAGGTGGCAAAAGAGTTCTCAACCTTCCCATCTTCTTCTCCTCCTCATTCCCTCCTTCACTCGGCCTTTCCCACCAAAATCAATTTGTCATATTTCCTTTGCAGCAGCATAACTCCTCCCACTTTCTAGCTGCTTCTCTCCCTCTTATTTCCTCCTCTTCTATGGATTGCTCCTTCCTCTCCTCTCTTTAACTCCCAACTCTTGTGTGTTTGAAATGTCCTCTTCACCTCCTCAGTTCTAATTGGGCACTTTGGGATGGATGATGTTTGCTATAGAGCTCCAGGGAAGAATGGTAGTTAAACCTCTCACCTCATTCACATTTAAACAATGGACAGCTGAAACCAAAAATATGACAACTTTTCATTAAAAGCACATAGTTTGCTCTGTTATACCTCCTGTATGATTTTACTGCTGCCATCTTAATTACCTAGTAAAAAAATCCTCCTAAATTGTCCAATTGTTTCTTCAAACCTGCATGTATTAAGGGGGAGGCTTGGCCTATCAATAAGCATTATGTCTCAACTCAGCAATCCAGGACAAGATAATTATATTTATTTCAAGATGACTAGAAGTTTTTGGGTTGCTTCGACTGTAATTTTGTGTATCTATAAGGTGGCTATGTTATTGATATTATATTTCTGAATCAGAAAGCACATTTGAATCAGAAAGGGGAGTAGATAGCTCAGTGGTTTGAGCATTGGCCTGCTAAACCCAGGGTTGTGAGCTCAATCCTTGAGGGGGCCATTTGGGATCTGGGGCAAAAATTGGGGATTGGTCCTGTTTTGAGTAGGGGGTTGGACTCGATGATCTCCTGAGGTCCCTTCCAACCCTGGTATTCTATGATTTAAATTTGTTTTGGGCATGTTTTTAATGCACTTTGGATGAATGGATACATTACTGATCCACTCAATGTTCTACGAACTACTATAGATGCAGAAATAGTATATAACTATTGTACCTAATAAAGAATAATGAATACTAAATCCTGTCAGTATTGTATATTCCGTCAACAGTCTGAAGATGATCTGTTTTATGTCATAAAAATATTTTTTGGAATCTATGTTCTCCAATGTTTTCCTACTGTTTAGTTCAGACTATGGAAAATGGTGGGAAGAAGTGAGAAGGAAAATAAAATAAAAACAAAAACAACCCCCCTCCCCCCAGTCTCTTAGTATAAGCAGCAGAATCAGAGGATGTAAAGGGTAGTGTCTCCTTGAAATTAATTGTTATATTAGTCATCCTACTATATATGGAGCCTAGATATTAGGACTGATGCTCTATCAGTGCAGTTCTATAGGTGGGTAGATATGTGAACAGATGACTTCTTTCTATAGTCATAACTCAGACCAGCATTCCTAGCACAGGTAAAATTCCCATTGGAAATGGAAATTACTTATTTGTCACTGGAGTTCTTTGAGATGCTCTCTGCATATTCACATTCTTGGGATGTGCTGACTTGGTGCAGGTAGGATGGTGGAACCTTCTATTAGCAGTTGCTGTTAGAGGTGCCTCCCCCGCCCACTCCTGTCTCTAGTGCTTGCCCAGTCAGGGGTGTGGCCCTAAGGGGAGCATTGGCACCATTTCTCCTTCAATTCCTTCCAAATACTAATGCAGAATACCAAATGATGATACTATTAGGACTCTGCAGAGGTGGGGAAGTTGGGCAGGGAGAACTCCAGTTACAAGAAAGTAACCTCTCTTTCTTCGAGTGTCCTCTGCATATTTCCACTCTTGTGAAAGCTTGGCGAGCAGTGCCTCAATAAGGAAGGAGGGGGAAATCGTAATTGAACAATGATTGAAGTGCCACCCTGCCAAAATGAACATCAGACTTGGATTCCAAACCTGGTGCATAGTCAGATGTAAAAGTGTGGCAGCTTTGCAAATGTCAATGATGGGATTGTGCCTGAAAAATGCTGAAGATGCGGTCATTCTCCTGGTACTATGAGATCTAATGGCAGCTGGAGGGGAAAGCAAAGCTGCCCCATAACATTCCTCACTACAAAGTCTGACCTATCTAGATAAGGATTGTGCTGAAATGGCCTTGCCATTTGAAGAGCCAGTATCAGAGATAAACAACTTAGTAGAAGGTCTGAAGTCCTTAGTTCTATCCAGGAAATATGAGATTACTCTTCCCCCCCCCCCCTTCTTCCTCCTCATCTAAAGAATGCAATTTAGTGTCTCCCTTACTTACATGAGCTTTCAGAAAAAACCCCACAGGAATCTGAAATGATTTGTGGAATGAATTTACACTGTGGCCTAAGGACCACTTTGTCCATATGGAAAATAGTGTAGGGGAGATCTGCCATAAGTGCATGCAATTCACTAATCCTTCTAGTGGAAGTGATTGCTTTATAAAAGCTGTTTTTAAATGGAAGATGAAACATGAAGCAATCTCATAATGGCTCAAAAGGGAAAACAAAATAGGGTGTTGGGGGTGGATCTAGGTCATGCATAGGGGCTGGGTGTGGGAGGCAGAGTAGATCTGTTTGAGGAATTCTGTGTCTTCATATAAGGTTTAAAGGGTTTTTTCCTGTCCTGAATCTGAGAATATGTTTGTTGGTGATGGTGCTGTTGATGGTATAGTTGCTTCCTCTGAGAAGAGGTGGACAAAGAAGGCGGTACGTAGTGCCTGTTGTATCTAAACACTGGGGTAAAAGCTCTTCTCCTGTAAGATGGCATGAGCCCTAGAGACCTAGCTATAGACTGTCTCCTTCAGTTTAAGCAAGGTCTCATCAGTCTTAACACAAAATAAGCCCTCTCCTTTGAAGGGTAAATCTTCTATTTTGGCCCTAGTATTTTATCAGAGAGAAAATGCACATAGCTACACATGTCTACATAGAAATAGTGTTATTGCCAGTGATCTAGAGGCAGTTTCAGATACATCAAATGATGCTCTAAGGACATAGAATCATAGAATATCAGGGTTGGAAGGGACCTCAGGAGGTCATCTAGTCCAACCCCCTGCTCGAAGCAGGACCAATCCCCAACTAAATCATCCCAGCCAGGGCTTTGTCAAGCCTGACCTTAAAAACTTCTAAGGAAGAAGATTCCACCACCTCCCTAGGTAACACATTCCAGTGCTTCACCACCCTCCTAATGAAAAAGATTTTCTTAATATCCAACCTAAACCTCCCCCACTGCAACTTGAGACCATTACTCCTCGTTCTGTCATCTGCTAACACTGAGAACAGTCTAGATCCATCCTCTTTGGAACCCCCTTTCAGGTAATTGAAAGCAGCTATCAAATCCCCCCTCATTCTTCTCTTCCGCAGACTAAACAATCCCAGTTCCCTCAGCCTCTCCTCATAAGTCATGTGTTCCAGTCCCCTAATCATTTTTGTTGCCCTCCGCTGGACTCTTTCCAATTTTTTCACATCCTTCTTGTAGTGTGGGGCCCAAAACTGGACACAGTACTCCAGATGAGGCCTCGCCAATGCCTAGTAGAGGGGAATGATCACATCTCTCAGTCTGCTGGCAATGCTCCAACTTATAGAGCCCAAAATGCCCTTAGCCTTCTTGGCAACAAGGGACACCTTTGACTCATATCCAGCTTCTTGTCCACTGTAACCCCTAGGTCCTTTTCTGCAGAACTGCTGCCTAGCCACTCGGTCCCTAGTCTGTAGCGGTGCATGGGATTCTTTTGTCCTAAGTGCAGGACTCTGCACTTGTCCTTGTTGAACCTCATCAGATTTCTTTTGGCCCAATCCTCTAATTTGTCTAGGGCCCTCTGTATCCTATCCCTACCCTCCAGTGTATCTACCTCTCCTCCCAGTTTAGTGGCATCCGCAAACTTGCTGAGGGTGCAATCCACACCATCCTCCAGGTCATTAATGAAGATCCTGAACAAAACCGGCCCGAGGACCGACCCTTGGGGCACTCCGCTTGATACCGGCTGCCAACCAGACATGGAGCCATTGATCACTACCCATTGAGCCCGACAATCTAGCCAGCTTTCTATCCACCTTATAGTGCATTCATCCAGCCCATACTTCTTTAACTTGCTGGCAAGATTACTGTGGGAGACCGTGTCAAAAGCTTTCCTAAAGTCAAGGAACAACACGTCCACTGCTTTCCCCTCATCCACAGAGCCAGTTATCTCGTCACAGAAGGTAATTAGATTAGTCAGGCATGACTTTCCCTTGGTGAATACATGCTGACTGTTCCTGATCACTTTCCTCTCCTCTGAGTGCTTCAGAATTGATTCCTTGAGGACCTGCTCCATGATTTTTCCAGGGATTGAGGTGAGGCTCACTGGCCTGTAGTTCCCAAGATCCTCCTTCTTCCCTTTTTTAAAGATGGGCACTACATTAGCCTTTTTCCAGTCATCTGGGACCTCCCCCAATCCCATGAGTTTTCAAAGATAATGGCCAATGGCTCTGCAATCACATCCACCAACTCCTTTAGCATTCTTGGATGCGGTGCATCCGGCCCCATGCACTTGTGCTCATCCAGCTTTTCTAAATAGTCCCGAACCACTTCTTTCTCCACAGAGGGCTGGTCGCCTCCTCCCCATGCTGTGCTGCCCAGTGCAAAGTAGTCTGGGAGCTGACCTTGTTCGTGAAGACAGAGGCAAAAAAAAGCATTGAGTACATTAGCTTTTTCAAAATCCTCTGTCACTAGGTTGCCTCCCTCATTCAGTAAGGGGCCCACACTTTCCTTGGCTTTCTTCTTGTTGCTAACATACCTGAAGAAACCCTTCTTGTTACTCTTAACATCTCTTGCTAGCTGCAACTCCAAGTGTGATTTGGCCTTCCTGATTTCACTCCTGCATGCCCGAGCAATATTTTTATACTCTTCCCTGGTCATTTGTCCAATCTTCCACTTCTTGTAAGCTTCTTTTTTTTGTGTTTAAGATCAGCAAGGATTTCATTGTTAAACCAAGCTGGTCGCCTGCCATATTTACTATTCTTTCTACACATCGGGATGGTTTGCCCCTGTAACCTCAATAAGGATTCTTTAAAATACAGCCAGCTCTCCTGGACTCCTTTCCCCTTCATGTTATTCTCCCAGGGGATCCTGCCCATCGGTTCCCTGAGGTTGTCAAAGTCTGCTTTTCTGAAGTCCAGGGTCCATATTCTGCTGCTCTCCTTTCTTCCCTGTGTCAGGATCCTGAACTCGACCATCTCATGGTCACTCCCTTCCAGGTTCCCATCCACTTTTGCTTCCCCTACTAATTCTTCCCGTTTTGTGAGCAGCAGGTCAAGAAGAGCTCTGCCCCTAGTTGGTTCCTCCAGCACTTGCACCAGGAAATTGTCCCCTACACTTTCCAAAAACTTTGTGGATTGTCTGTGCACCGCTGTATTGCTCTCCCAGCAGATATCAGGGTGATTAAAGTTTCCCATGAGAACCAGGGCCTGCGATCTAGTAACTTCCGTTAGTTGCCGGAAGAAAGCCTTGTCCACCTCATCTCCCTAGTCCGGTGGTCTATAGCAGACTCCCACTACAACATCACCCTTTTTGCTCACACTTCTAAACTTAATCCAGAGACTATCAGGTTTTTCTGCAGTTTCATACCGGAGCTCTGAGCAGTCATACTGTTCTCTTACATACAATGCAACTCCCCCACCTTTTCTGCTCTGCCTGTCCTTCCTGAATAGTTTATATCCATCCATGACAGTACTCCAGTCATGTGAGTTATCCCACCAAGTCTCTGTTATTCCAATTATATCATAATTCCTTGACTGTGCCAGGACTTCCAGTTCTCCCTGTTTGTTTCCTAGGCTTCTTGCATTTGTGTATAGGCACTTGAGATAACTTGCTATTTGTCCTGCTTTCTTAGTATGAGGCAGGAGCCCTCCCCTCTCGCGCTCTCCTGCTTGTGCTTCCTCCCGGTGAACCTAGTTTAAAGCCCTCCTCACTAGGTTAGCCAGCCTGCTTGCAAAGATGTTCTTCCCTCTCTTCATTAGGTGGAGCCCGTCTCTGCCTAGCACTCCTTCTTGGAATACCATCCCATGGTCAAAGAATCCAAAGCCTTCTCTCTGACACCACCTGCATAGCCATTTGTTGACTTCCATGATTAAACAGTCTCTACCCAGGCCTTTTCCTTCCACGGGGAGGATGGACGAGAACACCACTTGCGCCTCAAACTCCTTTATCCCTCTTCCCAGAGCCACGTAGTCTGCAGTGATCCGCTCAAGGTCATTCTTGCCAGTATCATTGATGCCCACATGGAGAATCAGGAAGGGGTAGAGATCCGAGGACTTGATGAGTCTCGGCAGTCTCTCCGTCACATTGTGAATCCTAGCTCCTGGCAAGCAACAGACTTCTCAGTTTTCCTGGTTGGGGCAACAGATAGATGACTCGGTCCCCTGAGGACAGAGTCCCTGACCACGACCCCCCGCCTCCTTCTTTTGGGAGCGGTGGTCTTGGAACCCCCATCCCTAGGACAGTGCATCTCATGCCTTCCAATCGGCGGAGTCTCCTTCTGTTCCTTTCCCTCAGATGTATCATCTCTGCACTAGTACCTGTGGAGAGAACATGAAAATGGTTGCTTATCTGTATCTGCATTGCTGGTACGTGGACGCTCCACTTTCATGTTTAGCTACATTTTGGCCTTTGTTAATAAAGGCTGTTGTCAACTTCCTTTGGTCCTCTGGTGGTGGTTGGTGAAAAGGGCCATCTTTTCCCCACCACTGAAGTGGATACCTGGCCAGAAGTAGTTGGCTATACACCTGTCTAAGGATGCAGAAGAAAATGACTACCTGCCTAGAGAATCTAAGTTCCTTCCTTCTTTATCCATTGGAGTAGAATGTTGAAAACCTGATCCTGGCTGTTGAATTATAGCTGCTATGACCAAGGAATTCAGATGTGGATATATGTGAAAGCAAGATAATCCCTCCTGTGGGATTTGATATAATTTATCTGCCTTTTTAGAAACTGGCTGTAATGAAGATGAATTGGACCAAAGTGACTTTGCTGGTTGCCACAACCGTCTAATATGGGTAAAGAGATTTTAGGTTTCACTGTCGATCCTACGATATCACATACGGAGTGTGACGTCTTCTCTAATGCTAAAGATGGTAAAGTCAGGGCTGATGCCATCCAATCCACTAACTTGTGGAACTGAATTGTGTCGCCAGAGGAAGATGAAGCTGTCACTACTCCCACATTCTCCACCAGGGAGGAACTGCTCTGTAACTCCCCTGAGTCTTAAGGAAACTCATCCTGTGGAGCTGCCACTTGATATTCCTCTTCTGAGATTATCTCCTCTTCTGCAGGAGGGGGAACAGTCCAATGGTCTTTGATCCATAGCTGAAGGATCCAGACATGTCTGCTCCAGTGAACACATTGGAATTTGTTCTGGCCCTGGAGAGTGTACTCTTCTTGCATGTAAAAAAAAGGAAAAAAAATGGAGAGGGAGTTGGCCAATATGGTCATGGCATCCACAGAGGAACAGGGTAGTCCTGTCAGCATGGCCAGTCTGATTTCATAGTCTCCACAAGATAGCCAGGAAATCTGGGCTCCTTCCTTATCTGAACACTTCTTCCGCAGTAGGAGCATCCTGTCAAAACCTGTCTGTCTTTGGCTCCGACCTCTGATCCGATCCCAGATCCAACACTGAAGCCATCATTGAGATCTATTTTGTAGGAACACTAAACAGACAGGGAAAAGATCTTTCCTGGTGACCCAGTAGGAGTCTGGGGTGGAAGTGAAAGAGAAGCCGAGGGTTTCAGGGAAAGGTCTCCTTGTCTTGGTCTTTTATCCTGAGGGGACTGAATTTCAGTCCAGTCCATATTACTATTTTCTGGGCTACAGCATTAGCTACAGAGAAAAATAGATGTAAGGTGGTTCACATCCTAATTCTGTGGCAGTTGGAAAGAACTGGGGTAGCAGTGGTGCCAACGTCCCGCCATGGGCAACACCACTGACTGGCACAAGTGCTAGAGGCTGGAAGGGAAGGGCAAGATCTCTGTATCAGCCACTATTACAAGAAGGTTCCACTGTCATAGCTGCACTGGGTTGGGTGCATCTCAAGAGCAGGAATATGCAGAGGGCACTTGAATTTGGACGGCATGATCAGCCCTTATGTGAAGTGTTCCAATTGTGTTGCATTTCTTAACTCTAAGCTTTAAATTATGTTTTACATAGGTACTTCATAACTTTTAATATTTGTACTGAGGTAGCACCTAGGAGCCCAAGTCTTGGATCATGACCCTATTGTGCTAGCTACTGAAGAAACACATAAGAAGACAGTCTCTGCCACAAGAGTTTACAATCAAAGTAGTTTTTGACTTGTCAGGATGCCTGTGATGCTGGATTGCGAACTATAAGTCCCAAAAGAATAGCTGCAAAGAGAATCAAGTAAATAATGGTACATGTTTCATAGAGTCCTGTCATCTAGTTCTCCTGCTTTTCTCATAGAAAGGAACATGCCTAAACAAAAATGTGCACTGAGAATTGCAATGCAGGATCAGTATTACTGTCTCTTTCAAAATGTGTCCATATTCTTATTGCTACGATGTGCGATTGTTGTTCAGCTAGCATAACCATAAAGCAATGAAAATGAATATGTTGTGAAATGTGATTTTGCAGTTGTGACTCCAAAAAGATAAACATAAGAATATAAACTAAACATTTGGGGCCAGATCTGTATGTGGCACCTCAGAGAATTTAGCACGGGTGCATGCAAGTGGTTGGAAGCCACTAATCCTGGGATGAGTTTAAATTGTGCCTGCTGTCAATAGCCCCCAGAGCTATTCCTGTAGTCAAATTACTTGAGTGCAAAGGTGCTCTGACTCTTTCTCCTGGCCATTCACTCTATGTAAGAGTAATGGCAGAAGAGGGTTGCATAGGAACTGCTACTCTGGCCCTACATCACGCAGGAATTACTCCAGACCCAGAAATCCCCATCTGGACACTTTGCCCACCTTCAAGGCTGTTTTGGCACCACTAAAGCATTACAAAGCAGCTTTATCATGACAAATGATTCAACCCTTCATTTTAAATGCAAAAAGACATAATGGGGAACAACTGGGTAGAGATTAGCAGTGCAGAAAAGGATCTGGGGGTTATAGTGGATCAAAAAATTTAATATAAGCCAACAACGTCATGTAGTTGCAAAAAGGGCTCACACATTCTGGGATGTATTAATAGGAGGGTTGTGTCTAAAACAAAGGTGGTAATTGTCCATCTCTATTTGGGATTGCTGAGGCTTCAGCTGGAGTGCTGTGTCCAGTTTTGGGCATCAGGCTTTAAGAAACATGTGGACAAACTGGAGAGAGTCCAGAGGAGAGTAACAAAAGGATAAAAGGTTTCTGACATACGAGAAAAGGTTTAAAAACCTGGGCATGTTTAGTCTTGAGAGAAGACGACTGAGTAGGGACTTTAATAGTCTTCAAATGTGTTAGGGTCTGTTATAAATAGGACAGTGATCAGTTGCTGTTCATGTCCAGAGAAGGTAAAACAAGTAGAAGTAATGGACTTAATTTGAGGCAAGGGAGATTTAGGTTAGATATTAGGAAAAACTTAACTATAAGGATAGATAAATATTACCTAGGTTACCAAGGGAGGTTGTGAAATCCTCATCACTGGTGGTTTTTAAGAAGAGGACAAACACTTGTCAGGGATGATCTAAGAATCTATTTAGTTTTCCCTCAGTGGAGGGGAGAGGGAGGAAAGACTAGATACCATCTTGAGGTCCCTTCCAGCCCTAATTTTCTATGAAGTTTAAGAAATTGGATTTTATTTATCTTTTCTAGTGCAGGGGCTGAAATTTCCTTAACAGGTTGCCTTGACAAGGTGGGTTTCATTTCCAGGAGAAAGCATTTGTCATCTGAATTACTGCCCTCCCAATGGTTTGGATGAAGAGGGTGATTTTAAATTGAAGATGCGGCATCAAAATGCAGATACTGCAAGGAATTTGTGTTCCTTGGTCATGCCTCCTCTGTGCCTCTTGGTGGAGCAAGGAATGCAGGTTTCTTGTAGTGCCACAGTTCCCCTACTGGGGAAGATTCCAATTTGAAAGTATATAGGAGATGTTCATGTCTGGATGAAAAAAATCTTTAATGATGCTGACAGCAGCATAGTTACATATAAGATCTGCAATTTCACACATATCTGGTTGTATTTTAATTCATAGTTTACATTATCCCATCAAAGAAATATTGATTTTTTTGCTTTTTAAAAAATACTTTGATGGAGGTGGTCAGGAAAGTGAATTTTTTTCTGTGAGAAACTCTGAACAAAAAAACGCTTCACCTTTTCTGGTTGGAAAATTTTTGCTATAGGAAATTTCAAACAGCGTCAAAACAAAAATGTTCATTACAAATCCATTTTTTGGAAATAAAAAGCATACTTTTTTTTTCCATTCCAACTCCCCTATTCCCCCCAAAATGTATTTAAGTCAAAATGAAACAAACGTTTTCATTCTGAAATTTCATGTGGGAAAACAATTTTTATTTTGTTGGTCAGAATTTATATTTTCCTATGAAATTTATTTTGCATGAAAGCATATTTTTGGGTGAGAGGGAACTTTCCTCACAAAATTTTTTGAGCGGCTTTATATTTTAGGAATTATTTACATTGCCCTTGCTGAAAACCTCAGCTATTAGGTCAGCCATTACTCTATAGATTACTCCAAAATCATTGTTATAGTAGAAAGATGAACCCTTCAACTCTCAGCTATTTATTAGCCTATTTTCCAACACAAAAAATAAAAACAAAACATTAATCGCCCTTTAATATTCTTCCCCTCCAACCCTTCATAGTGTAGTGGCAAGTACTTTAAGCTCTTTTCACAATATGTTCCATAGATGAAAAACAGCTCTAAAAGAGAGAAACTTTCACTGAAAACTGTCTGCAGAAAGCAATTTCCTATGTACCTTATGAAATTTAACAGTGTGTTTTAGGCAGCTTCATTATAGCTTAAAGGGGAAACCCTGCAGTCTTTACTCAGTGCTTACTGAAATTAATGAGAGTTTTACCTAAATTCGAACTACCGCTGGGATTTTCAAAGGTACCACAGGGAGTTAGGTGCCTAAATCCCAATGTATTTCAATTCCCTTGTTCTCCTTGGAAAAATCCCATTTTACAATAATCTTCCTGTAATCTCTATTTACTGGTTACAGTTTGCAAATTTTAAATATCATATCATTTTAAATCCAAGGCACCAGATTATTCACTCCCCTAATAAAACCAGCAGGATCCCCTTACAGATTTTCTCTTCAATCATTCTATCAGCCAGGAGTGGGGGAAGGAAGCCCTATCTCCAAACTCCACTAATCCTGGTGGATCTGCAGGCTCTGTGCATCTTTACTCCTCTGTGCTTCTGGCTACAGAGGAATGACTGAGGGATGGCCTCAAAGGGTAAGTCAGAAAGCAAAGGGCAAGCAGAAACCCATGGCAGCAAGTTTCAGACACGGTGGCCAGATATCCCAATATTAGGGGCTTTGTCTTATGTATGCAATTATATCCTCCCTCACCCTTGGGAAAAAAAGTGTCCTCATATTTCACACTTTCTATCTGGTCACCCTAGTCTCAGAGCCCAGCTCCACAGACTTGGCCTCATTCTACAGTGCTAAAAATATCTGTGTTCAGGCTCAGGCTGGAGCTCAATCTCTGAAGTCTAGGGAGGTGGGTCGGCTTCAGAGCCTGAGCTCCAGCCTACGCCTGAACATCTACAGAGCTCTTTTTAATGCCATAACGCAAGGCCTGTGAGTCTCAGTCTGTAAACCCTGTCCCTGAGACTCACTGCTGTGGGTTTCTGCTTGCCCCCCAAAAGCGATCCCACCTCACAAGGGTCTAGACAGGAAAAGGTAATATAGGTCATGGGGCATATTGATGGGGCTGGTGGGGGTAATAATGAAATCTGCAGCAGCCTAGCTCCATCCTCACTCAGGAGAGTCTCCACAGGGTCTTGGGAAATGGTGGAATGTTACTGACAGACTCATTTCATTCCCCACCCTACTCTCCACTATATATACACTTGACTAACTGAATTCAACATCAAGCATTTTCCCCCAAGCTTATTTTAAACAGTCTATTAACACGTTAATCAGTACTTTTTTTTTTGGAGGGGGGGAAAGGTCATCACTGCTGAAGACTATGATATTATTTGATTATTAAACTGCAGCAAACCCTCTATAGGGAAAAAAATCTTCTGTCTTCTGCAATGCTCAGAGAGAGATTGTTGTACAAAACCACTAGGTCCAAGCAAACATTATCAATCTAATGATGTGATGTAAAACAAATTGGCCAGCAAACACATTGGAAATGTACTTTGTAGCATCCTCCCAAGCCTCCACTGGCAATATGATAATACTGCACGTAAATGTAGATCCAGAAGTACAAGTAATATGCCTGTGTGCATCCAAAATGGATGTCAACAAATATTCAGTTACTTTTTGGCTACTGTACCCATCATGATTACCACTTGAATTCAGTTGCAACCAAAAATAGTGCTTACTTGCAAAAGATAAGCTGATTCAGATAACTTTCTAAAACATTGATGTTTATCCAAAATATATCTGAATTATACACCTGTTGAAATCAGTGGAAGGACTCATTCATTTTATTGGGCTTTGGATTGAGGCCTAACTGAACATTTTGGTTCTGAAAAACTAAGACTGAAATAATGCAAGAATAACTTGGTACTTCCTGTGACAGATGTGATGAACCAAAGGGTATACTGAGACTGTTGTATTCAATTTAATAACTATTATCTATATCTCTGTGAGCCAAGGATTGTATGCTGGCTCATTGGGGAGGGTTGTTGAGCTCCTCCAGGCATTAAAATACCTAGAGGGTGATTAATGCAAAATCCCACAGCTGGTTATGCAGATACCCAGCCCTTAGAACATAAGAATGGCCATACTGGGTCAGACCAAAGGTCCATCTAGCCCAGTATCCTGTCTTCTGACAGTGGCCAATGCCAGGTGCCCCAGAGGGAATGAACAGAACATGTAATCATCAAGTGATCCATTCCCTGTTGCCCATTCCCCATTTCTGGCAAATAGAGGCTAGGGACACCATCCCTTCCCATCCTGACAAACAGCCATTGATGGACGTGGAGGCTTGGGCCCCCGCAGAGAAAAGGGAAGTGACTGGTTTTACTTGTTTTCAGGAAGCTGGAAGATAAAGGCATAGGGGGTTGTAGCGAGGCGGTGTGGTTCCCTGCCACCATGGAGAGGGATGAGTCCCTCCCGACACCAGAGTGGGCGGAGCCAGTGAGTCCTGCGTCCGCCCCCACAGAGATCAAGGTGCAGGACAGGAAGTATAAAAGCCCGATCAGAGAGCTCACTCGAGGAGCAGCTGCCAGAGAGGCCAGATGCCTCTGGCCTAGCTCCCAGTTGGGAGACCCCCAGCAACCTACAGCGGACCCAAGGACTGCCCTGATCTGCCAACACCCGACGCCAACCAGAGCTCAGAGGAGCTGCCCAGCCTGCCCCTTGCCAGTTACCCAGAGGACCCCATGGTGTTTGACCCCGCAGAGGACACCATCTGGACCCAGGTACCTCCAGAGGGAGTGTTTGGAAGTAGCCTGGGGGCAGCTGACCCTAGTCTGGCTGCAGCACTGCCAGAACCTATGTCAGTGTGTTGTGGCCAGGATCCCCACTGACTCAGCAGCAGGTCTTCTGATGCTGCTAGGGCCCAGGCTGGGACGCAGTAGAGTGGGTGGGCCTGCGTCCCCCCTGCCACCCAACTTGTGGGTGGCAGTCTCCCCCTCTCGCAAGACCCTCTGAGCCTGGGCTGGTTGTTTACCTGCCTTTGCTCAGCCCCTGTCTGAGGGCCTGAGCCATTGATTCTCTGCTGCCCCACCCTGACCCAGGGCCTGGGCATGCTAATTGTATAAGCTGTTGCTCAGCTCCTGCCTGAGGGCCTGAGCCCTTGACTCACTATTGCCCGCTGACCATGGTCCAGATGCGAATAACTGTCTGTGTTTGCCTCTATTGCTGCTGCAGCGAGAGACTCAAGTGACCAGGCTAATTCCCCGTCAGCAACTGGAAGGAAATAGCAAGGCAGCGTGGTCTCCCGCCACCCCAGAGAGGGACAAGCCCCGGCCAAACCCCTCTACAGGGGTATAAAGGTTAAGCTAAACAGACTCAAGGGTCTTCTTTTTGATCTAGCAGACATGACCTTTTGTCCAAGGGCGGAGTCCAGCTTGTTGAAGGGTTGGAAAGGCTGGAACATGCCAGAGTCTCCCTAAAACTGATGGGAGAGATATGGATAAAGTGTTTAAATCCCTATATATTTTTTCTTCATATGCTTTTGTCCCTAAATAAATGTCTTCTGCTTTGAAAGAGCTATTGGGGTCACATGTAACCAATGGAACATGCTGGTCACAGCTACTAGAGAGAAAGCAAAGACTGGGGTGGGGAGAGGTGCTGGCTTTTAGTTATAGCTGCCTGGGGAGAATCACAGTGAGTGAAAGGGGACTGCAGATTAAACCCCCAATCTAGAGGGAGAAGGATGGGGTCCCTCCCCTGAGAGAAGTGACAGCTAGAGGCCTGAGATCATAGCGGGCATTCCTGGAGCAGGCCGTGGAGGCAGGTTACAGATGCAGTTTCCCTGAAACTATGATATTTCCTATTTCAGTCCCTGGCAAGATCAAGAATTGGAGAGGCAGACAAAAATGAAAAAAAAAAAAAATCTCTGGCCTGTTTCAAAACCTAGAAAATAGAAGCTTGGATTTTGAGAGGAGATTTGGGTCAATTCTTATTTTACACAAATTGGTCAGTCAAACCCTACTGGAAAGATTGTTTGTATCTTTTGCTCTAATTATCCTTAATTTTACTTCTAGAAGATGAGGTCTGAACACACAACGAAACAACATAAATCATTCCTCTGTCCCCGGTCTTTTTGCCAAACACATTTTTTCTAAAAGGAGTATTTAGTCTAATTTGTGTATCTTTAGAAGTAAACTGTGCCTAATTTACTCAGTCATCAGATTAAAAGGTCATACATTTAGCACCATAAATATGCTATGAACAATAAATATTTAAGATTTTCATTACAGTTGGCAATTCTGAGGCTACTAAGGGAGGTAACTATTTTGTAGAAACATGATATTTTACTGGCAATGTAGGGGCATAATGGAACAGAATCTATGAGCAGTTTCCATGCTGCATTTATATTAGTTTAACACTCTGAAGAATAACCCTTCCATTTAATATTGACCAATTAAGTAAACTGAGTGACAGTCTGATTTGAGTTACATCAGTAAATAGCATGGCTGAGCAGACTATGCAGTTTTCTGTTAAAATTGATGTTCCCAGTGAGTGAAAACTTTAAAACAGTTTGAAATGTAACAGGGTTGTGATATGATGATCCTTTGTAACAAATGACAATAAACAGTGAAGACAGTGAAAACGTGAACGGTTGGGAGTCAAGGACTCTAAATATGCAAGAAATATTGCAGTATTATAAGTGGGGAAAAAAAGACCCTTAGTCTCCATCTCTTTCAGTTGCTAGTGGGAAAAAAAAAAAACTAGGATTGAGGATGGGATTTAAATACTATTCAATTATTTTAACATATTAATGAGTCTAGTAAAGACCATGCACTGCAGTTTTCTCATGCCAACTCTAGTACCTTAACTTATTTGTATTACCTGCTCAATATGACATAGCACTGGGATTGGAAAGCGCTTCATAGCCATTAAACATTTGATGTCCACATCATGAGGAAATGGGGGAAAGTAGCATTGTTGATTGCGGAATTCACGGATATTAGAGCAGGTTCTACTCCTAGCTCCTTTGCTGAAGTGACTGGAGAGCTCTTGCAACACGTAGCTGCTTCTCTTCAAACCTCTGGCCCTTTTCCAGGTGTCTAGCCATACCCTCCCTTCCACAGACCCTTTCCTGGGGAGGAACTCCCAGCCATTTGTCTCTCACTGTTTTGAGCCAAGAGCAAATTGTTTGTAGCTTTGGACCCCGTGATCCAGCCAGTCCTGCTTCCAGCCTGCAGTGAAATAGCCTTCTCTTTGACTACAATCCCCAGAAGACATGGGTCTGAGGGTATGTCTACACGGTAGCTGGGAAATGTCTCCCAACCTGGTTAGGCAGATTCATGCTACTTGTGCTCAAGCTAGCACCTTAAGAATAGTAGTATGGTCACTCAGGCTAGCTGTGGGAGTCCAAGTCCACCGTAGCCTCTGGGTCTGAGCTCAGATGAACGGAGTTTGAGCTTGAGTTGAGGGAGTGTGAGTCTCTCTGAAAAGAACATGTGACTGGATGAGGACTGAAGTTACCATAGACAATAAAGGGGCAGGGATACAGATCAGGATAAGTAAAGAACATATCAGAGATCTTCTGACCAATTTGAATTAATTCAAATAAGCAGGGAACGATGCTATTCATCTGAGGGTACTGAAGGAATCAGCGGAAGAAATCTTGGAGCCACTGGCAACAATGTTTGCAGACTCATGGATGACAGGAGAGAACCCAGAAGACTAGAGAAAGACTAACATAGTGCCCATCTTTAAAAAGGGGAGAAAAGGAGGAACCGCAGAACGATCAACCAGTCAGCCATACTTTGATACCTGGGAAGCTTCTAGAGTAATGTATAAAACTTTAAATTTGTGAATACCTGGAGGATGAAGGGGTAAGATTTACTAAGAACAAATCATGCTAAACCAGCTTGATTTCCTTCTTTGAGAGCGTAACTAGTTTGGTGGATGGGGGAAAATGCGGTGGACATAATATAACTGGACTTCAGCAAGGCTTTTGACACAGGCCCTCATGACATTCTGATAAGTAAGCTGGAGAAGTGTGGGCTAGCGGAACTACATGTTATGGATACATAATTGGTTAAACAACTGCCAACAAAGGGAAACTATCAATGGAATGAAGTCAGATTGGAGTGGGGGATCAAATGGGGTTCCACAGGGATCAGTTCTGGTCTAGTCTTGTTTAACATCTTTGTTAATGAGCTGGCTGCAGGAATAGAGTGCATATTTATCAAATTTGCAGATGACACAAAGCTAGGAGGGGTTTGTAACACTTTAGACTCAGACTTTAAGGTCAGTAGGGACCATTATGATCATCTAGTCTGACCTCCTGCAAAATGCAGGCCACAGAATCTCACCACCCACTCCTGTAACAAACCCCTAACCCAGTGGTTCTCAACTGTGGTCCACCGCTTGTTCAGGGAAAGCCCCTGGCACGCCGGGCCAGTTTGTTTAACTGCTGCGTCCTCAGGTTCGGCCGATCGCGGCTCCCACTGGCTGCAGTTCGCCGCTCCAGGCCAATGGGGGCTGCGGGAAGGGCGGCCAGCACATCCCTCAGCCCGCACCCCCCATTGGCCGGGCACAGCGAACCGCGGCCAGTGGGAGCCATGATCGGCTGAACCTGCAGACATGGCAGGTAAACAAACCAGCCCAGAGCGCCAGGGGTTTTCCCTGAACAAGCGGTGGACCACAGTTGAGAACCACTGCCCTAACCTATGTCTGAGGTATTGAAGTCCTCAAATCGTGGTTTAAAGACTTCAAGGTGCAGAGAATCCTCCAGCAAGTGACCCATGCCCCACGCTGTAGAGGAAGGTGAAAAACCCCCAGGGCCTCTGCCAATCTGTCCTGGCGGAAAATTCCTTCCCGACCCCAAATATGGCAATCAGCTAAACCCTGAGCATGTGGGAAGATAGAGCTAAAATTCAATGGGATCTTGATAAATTAGTGAACTGGGCTATAGACAACTAAATTAAATTCAACAAAGACAAATGTAAGGTGCTACACTTAAGAAAAAACAAATGCACAAATACAGAATGGGGGAAAACTGGCTTGGCAGCAGCACTGCTGAGAAGGATCTAGGAGTTGTGGTGGATCACAACCTCAACATGAGTCAGCAATGCAATGCTCTTGCAAAAAAAAGCAAATGCAATTTTAGGTTGCATTAACAGAGTCATAGCATGCAAGCCACAGGAGGTGATAGTACCTCTCTATTCGGCGCTGGTTAGGTCTCAGCTGCAGTATTGTGTCCAATTTTCATCACCAATGTATAGAAAGGATGTGGAGAAATTAGGAAGGATTCAGAGGTGAGCAACAATGATCAAAGGGATGGAACACAAGCCATATCAACAAAGGCTGAGGGAACTGGGTATGTTTAGTTTGGAAAGTGGAGAGTAAGAGAGGATATATCAGTCTTCAAATACTTGAAAGGCTGCCCTAAGAAGGATGGAGAAATGTTGTTCTCTTGCCACAGAGGAAAGGACAAGAGGCAATGGGTTCAAACTATAGCATAGAAGATTTAGATTAAATCTCAGAAGAAAAACTTCCTAACTGCAAGAACAATAGTACAATGGAACAGACTGTCAAGGGAAGTTGTGGAAGCTCCTTCACTGGGGGTTTTCAAAAGAAACTGGACAGCCATCTGTCTTGGATGGCTTAGACACAACAAATCCTGCATTTTGGCAGGGGGTTAGGTTAGATGACCCTTGCAGTCCCTTTTAATCCTATGGTTCTACCTGGGCTGGGAGGTTACTCCCAGATGCAGTGTAGACATATCGTAAAGAGCTAAAACTAGGACATTGAGAAGGGGTGTGCTGGTCCGAGGTCTGCCCTAAAAAAAGATGACATACCTTGTACCAACCACATACAGTGGTAATCTTCTGTTTTTTCTACTATTTCTTTCTATCATTCTAACATAGACTACAGATACTGACAATTTACTCCTCTGTATAGACTGAATTTATCTGAGGCTGACTTTTGAATGTTCATACACTGAATTTGCTTCACAAATAATGAGGATGAAATGTTGAGAATTTGATGCCTGATGTTCAGCCTTTTAATTCATAGTTAGGCACCTAAATAAAGGTGGCCCTATTTTCAGAGGTTCTGAAAACCTGTTGCCCACACTGAAGTCAGAGTCACAGGTGCACATCTCTGAAAATCAGGCTGCTTTGCATGATAGCAACTTAACTTCAGGCACCCACATTTCAAAATATCATCTTGAGTGTGCAATTTTGGAAGCACTAGTTTTTGCCCCCACAAAAACCTCAGATTTATTCCCCTAAATAGGATAGTTAGTTTTGGACATCCAAATACTTTTTTTTGCCCTCAGTTATTGGTTTTGTAGTATGTCTAAGCTTGTACATCTATGAGTTTTAAACAGGAACATTTAGAGATGGGATTTAAGCCACTTTAAAAAGAATCAGCCCTGAATACTTTTCAGACAGCGGGATTTTGAAAAGGCAGCTTACATTAGAGTCTGTGGGAGTAGGAATACAGAGGACGTCTTTAGAAAATACTATGGGTAATTCATGTGAAAGAAAACTTTCCATAAGCAATGTAATATACAGAATTTGTGTGGGTGGGCGCATGCACAACACACAAATTCCGTACATACATATATATGGAGAGACTCCTGAGAGAATGGTGAAGAATTGTGAAGATGACCTTATAACATACAAAGTAACTTCATTATCTACATTCCTCCCCACAAAAGCAAGGTGTAAATTCAGTTTTAAGAAAAGCTAACACTTTTCGTTCTGTTTTAAAGCAATTTCTTACCTGGCAGATGGTTAATTTTGTCTTCCTTACATCTGTTGAGGTGCAAATTATTTTTTCCTTTGGATAGCAAGTTATCCTTTTGTAAAAGCAATCGTAACAGTAAGATATAAGTTTCTTTCCTAGAAAGATGCTTATATTTAATATAGAAATATGTGGGATTCAGCAAATACTTAGTTTGTTTAAAAATTGTTTGTACTTTCTAGTACAATACACATTCAGAAGGATGAAACTATTTTTACTGGGTAGTTTCATCTTAAGTATTTCCCTCTACTTGTTACCTTTTCCTAGATAGAAATGACACATTTTTATGTTTATATACTGTATTAACAGACAGAATTGCTTAGATTTTATATATTTTAGTAAGCCTGTTAGATGACAGCAATATTCAGAAGGCTATTGTAGTGTATGTTCCCTATATATCATATTGTACAATGCAGCCAGCAGCTTTGTAACAAAGTTAAGAGGGTCAAATGATAAGATAATAGTAAACCAACACTTAAATATTCAAAATATGGTGGAATTATAATCTCTGAAACAAAATTACAAGTTTGTATGCTTATGTAAGCAAAGTCAGGATGAGCTCCACCCTGACATCTGGTGGTGAGGTGTGGCAAGTGGTGGAAAAGAACTTCAGGGGCTGATCTCATTTGCACAGGCACACCCACCCCGCCTAGAATGAGGCCATAGCTGCCCAAATAGTCACTTTGGCTGCTGTGGGATCCCCAGTGTCTCTGTTATTGGGGCAGGAGGAATAAATTGTTATTACCCTGATTATGGGAATCAAGGACAATGGAACTGTACTTGGCATTTTGTTATGATGGAGGGACTCGCCATCAACTAAGTACTACTCACTAGGCAAGGGACATGGGTTCCAAAACTCTGAGTCTGAGAGAGGCTGGGGATAGGTATTAATACTTGGTGGCATGGGCCCCCTGGTGAGGGCCTTACATGCTAATTGCACTTCCTCCTCTCTCCACTGTGGAATATCACAGCTAATTTTGATTCCATTAGGAGTCTAGTTACAGGCTGCTGAGCTGAATTCACTTTGGGTTAATGGTACACCAGCACTGAGGCTCCCCTACTGTAAGCTAAAATCACAAAAGAGCTAAACTTACTTAGAGCTGAAAATCACTGAGTGTTGTGTTAAGTAGTCGGGGAGCTTGAAGATATATGGTGGAGCAGTTTGCGGGATGGCGAGCAGAGCGGCTTGTGGAGCAGAGCAGTTTGTCGGATGCCTAGAGCAGCTCATGGGGCGGCTGGCAGAGCGGAGCCCCATGGAGAGATGGGGCCATCAGCTTTGGACCATGTAAGGTGCCCCTTAAACCACCCCCCCCACCAATCTCCACCCAGGTTGGGAGGTAAAACTCTGCAGATAAACTTTTGAACTCTGGGGCTGCCCTGACCAGGGACAGAGACTTTTGGGTCGTTGGACTTTTGGGACTTTGGGTGATTTTGGGCTGCTGGACTCAAGAACCAAAGGGAAAGGACATGCCCCAATTTGCTTGGGGTAGGTTTTTTGCTCATGGGTTGTGTTATGAATCCTGTTGGTGGTGTTTCCCCAACATAACGCCACATTGTTTCTCTCTGTTATTAAAAGGCTTTTTGCTACACTCAGACTATGTGCTTGTGAGAGAGGAAGTATTACCTCTTGGAGGCGCTCAGCGGGGGTGGTATATATTTGTCCCAGGTCACTGGGTGGGGGCTCGAGCCAGTTTTGCATTGTGTTATTGGAATGGAACCCCTAGATACTGAATCCGGCCCTTGTTGCTGCCAACTCTGACAGGCAGAAGGGTTACACTTAAATATATATTTGAATATTTTGACAATGTTTGTTTACCTAAACTGCATGAGCTTAACATATTTAGATAAGACAATGCAGGAAAACAGTGCTTAATAAACATATATTGTTAAAATATTACAAGTTATAGCCCTGATTGTGTAATATCGTACGCTTGGACAGGCTGTGGCATTCTCATATACAGAAACTGAGTTTAAGTAAGAACACCAGATGAGAGAGACCATATTGAACTTGTTGAAGATACTCTTGTATAATAAATTAATGTAAATGGAAAGAACATTAGGGCCTTACTGTCATCATCTTAAGAAGGAGTGTTAAATCCTGGTAGTTATTTTTATGTAGTGTATACACATAAATGAAAAATGTAACTTGTACTACAAATTATTAGTCTAAATTTTCTTGTCACATGACACTTGAGTAACCTACAATATGTAGCCTTAAGTGCACTAATCTATATCTATTGTGATAAAGCTCTGTCCTTGCCTCCATGGGTCCCACATTTCCTGGTGGATTTCGCTAGCCTCAGAGGCTCACTGTGACCCTCCACAAGACAAGGGTCACAGTCTACTGAGCCATTTTCATCATAAACCAGCAAGGGAGGTGAGGAGAAGTTATCCTTCCTTGCACAGTCTCTGTTGTCTCCCAGTCTCAGTTATTAATCAGGGGGCAAAGTGGGGGAGAGCCCAGGCCCACGCTCTACTCTGGGCTCCAGCCCAGGGACCCTAATAGTATCAGCTATGGTAGCTGACCTTTTAGAAACATGACATGTACAATTCCCTGGGCTACTTCTCCCACAGCAGCCCTCACTTCCTCAAGCTCCACTTTACCCTTACCTCAGGGCCTCCTTCCTTGTGCCTGATATGGTGTGTACTACTCAGTCTCTCCAACAGTGCAACTTCCTCCCACAGCTCCTGACCTGCACACCCACCTGACTAACTGAGAGGCTTTTAACTAGTTTCAGCCAGCCCCTGATTGGCTTCAGGTGTCCCAATCAACCTAGCATTCTCCCTGCCTTCTGGAAAGTTGTTAATTGGCCCCAGGTGTCTTAATTGACCTGGAGCAGCTGCCATTTCACTTATCCTGGTACCAGGGATTTGTTTAGCCTGGAGCTAATATCTTTCTCCCACTACTTTTCTATAGCCATCTGGCCTTGCCCCGTCACACTATTTTAAAAACAACCCACCAATCATGTTACCAATTAATGAAATTCTGGAGTAAAAAGGTACTTGTTACAAAGAATTATGTAAATGTTCTGACTGCTTTTGATTTATTGTAACTTTTTGCTACCAGAATTTGATTGGCACCAAACTAATCCTGTAGGCATTTGTCGCATTCTTTAAAAGTAGTGCAAGTCATCAAATCAATATATTTATACTTCCCCATGTGTTATATATTGCTGATAGAAATTCATAGCTCTTTTTGGTAAGCAATAAAGTGAAAGGAATATTTTCAAAGGTCTTTTCACTGACTTTTATTTGTTGCTACCTGTAGCTTCATTCAGTAAAACATTCAAGCAGGTGCTTTAGTGCCTTGCTGAATCAGGGCCTTACAAATGAAGAAAGTGTGCAAGACAGACATTTTGGCAGTTCTTTTCTTACTACGCAAAGAGCAAACATCTTTGTTTATATAAGTAAAAAAGATTAAAATGTCACACTCAAATTATAACTTGCACATAAGTGTGATTCTCAGAAGTTGGTAAAATCAAAATTAATTTTTTACCTGAACACTCACCATTACTTCTCATTGAATACTGTTTGCCTGCCACATTTCTGCTCTTGTCCCATTTTGGTGCCAGAGCTATTCAAAATTTCAATAATTTTTTTAAATGGGGAAAGTGAATTTTATTCACCCCTCATTTGAGAGCACCTGAACCATTTTTTGCTTAAGCTTTCTGGTAGTCACTTTTTGCTATACACCAGGCCTGAAGAATTTCAGCCTGATAGAGGAACATTTCAGAAAATTTTAGTGACTAAACTCAGAGGCCTAGAATGGAACATTAATGCAACCTTTACAATAGCTGTTGCTATTGCTTCAGACATAATAAATAATATTTTACACCCATTTCTGATATCCTATTCAGAACTCTTACAATCACAATACACATTTAGTATGCAGTGTAGTTGTAGCATTGATGGTTCCAGGATATTAGAGAGACAAGGTGGGTGAGGTAATGTCTTTTATTGGACCAACTTCTGTTGATGAGAGAGACGAGCTTTCGAACCACACAGAGCCCTTCTTCAGGTCTGGGAAAGGAACTCCCAGCATCACAGCAAAATGCAAAGTGGAACAGATTGTTTAGAATTTTGCTGTGAAGCTGGGAGTACCTTTCCCAGATCTGAAGAAGGGCTCTGTGTGGTTCGAAAGCTCGTGTCTCTCACCAACAGAAGTTTGGTCCAATAAAAGACATTACCTCACCCACCTTGTCTCTCTAATACACATTTAGCTTAGCAATACCATTTACTTTTATGTTTCGTATGTGTTGCCTCTATTTTAGTACAAGAAGTTTCAGTTCTATGTTCTCTCTCATCTGGTGTTCTGAAACAGTTAGTTTAGCTGAAGCATAGGTGCCAGCTCCATGGGTGCTCCGGGGCTGGAGCAACCATGGGAAAAAAAAATGGTGGATGCTGAGCACCCACCGGCAGCCTCCCTATCAGCTCCCTCCCACCCTGCCAGTGCCTCCCGCCCGCCAGCGGCCCTGTGGATCAGCACCTCCCACTCCCTCCCTGTGCTTTCTGCAATCAGCTGTTTTTGTGGTGTGCAGGAGGCTGGCAGGGAGGAGGGAGGATGTGGCATGCTCGGGGCAGGGGGGTAGAACTGGGCAGAAAGAGGCATGATGGGGGTGGGAAGAGGCAGGCAGAGATGGGGCCTTGGATCGAACCTCCCTCCCCACCCCCAGCACATTGGAAAGTCGGTACCTATGAGCTGAAGTATATATATTTACTTACATTGATAACATATATTAAATTCTCCTTGGACAGACAGCTGACCGGGATGGGAAGCTGGAGAGATTAATGTACATTAAATCTTTTCTCTTCATAGCTCTGCATATCTGTCACAGATCCAGTAAGGTGTGCCCTGCTGGCCACCTACCAGACTGCTGAGATGAGAATCAAAGCCTCTGGGACCCTGGATCCACCAGTGTTTTAAGTCACCAGAGCCTGAAGGGAGTCCAGACACAGTCCCCATCTCAGGTTTTAGAGCAGCAGCCATGTTAGTCTGTATCCACAAAAAGAAAAGGAGGACTTGTGGCACCTTAGAGACTAACAAATTTATTTGAGCATAAGCTTTTGTGAGCTACAGCTCACTTCATCGGATGCATTCAGTGGAATATACAGTGGAGAGATTTATCAGAGTCCCTAGGCACACAGCTGGGGTGCAGACCTGCAGTCTAACATTCCCTTCTGAGAGCTGGAACCCACTATTCAGCTACTTAACTTCTCTGGGTGCAGGGCTGATCCATTAGACTGCCCTATAATTAAATACCTCCTCTCTCAGAAATCCACTCCAAGGTGTGAAGCTTCTGGTTTACAGCTTAACTCTCTGGAGCACATGGTAATTGTCTGGCTATACTGAAAGAAGGAGAGGAAGCATTTGACATGGGTTGTCAGGGTTCCCTCCAAACTCTGAACTCTGGGGTACAGATGTGGGGACCCACAAGAAAGACCCCCTAAGCTTATTTCTACCAGCTTAGGTTAAAAACTTCCCCAAGGCAAAAATCCTTCCTTGTCCTTGGATAGTACTGCTGCCACCACCAAGTGAGCTAGAAAAAGATTCAGGAAAAGGACCACTTGGAGTTCCTGTTTCCCCAAAATATCCCCCCAAACCTCTTCACCCCCTCTCCTGGGGAGGCTTGGAAATCATATACCAACCAAATAGGTAAACAAGGTGAGCACAGACCAGACCTTTGGGTTTAATTCTTAAAAACAGAATTTCATTATAAAGAAAAAAGTAAAAGAAGCACCTCTGTAAAATCAGAATGGAAGATAATTTTACAGGGTAATAAGATCTAAAATACAGAGGATTCTCCTCTAGGCAAAACTTTAAAGTTACAAAAAACAGGAATAAACCTCCCACTTAGCATAGGGAAAATTCACAAGCTAAAGCAAAAGATAACCTAATGCATTTCCTTGCTATTACTTACAATTTGTAATCTTAGATGCTTATTTCAGATATAGCTTTATGAGATGTATTTTTCCTGCCCTGGTCCCTCTCTGTCCCACAGAGAACACAAAAAAAGCACAAACAAAAACCTTCCCCCACAGATTTGAAAGTATCTTCTTCCCTTATTGGTCCTTTTGGTCAGGTGCCAACTAGGTGTGGCAAATTGCCGGCACTACTATGATGGATCTCGCACTTTCTCTTCTGGGGGGGGGAGGGGGTTCAGGGCACCATTTCTTGCCGCTGAACTGGGGTATTAACTGCCCCACTAGTGTCCTAGAGGAGGGGAGTGGAAAGGGAGGGACCCGGGCCCACCCTCTACTCCTGGTCCCAGCCCAGGGGCCCTAGGGATAGCGGTAAACCACTTGAACTAGTGGTTCCTTCCCCTGGGCTACTTCCCTCTCCTGCCCTTCAGCTTGTGGGGCTTCCTGCCCTCCCTCTGCACAAACCAGGTGTCCCTTTACTTCAGGTCTTGGTCTTCTAAGCTCACTGCAACACTTCTCCAAACTCTCCTCTGCTTCCCTCCAAACTGCTCTCTGCTCCAACACCAAACCACTCTGCTTCAATTCCTCCGCTTGTCCGATTGAAGCGGGGGGTGGGGGGAGGATTATCAGGTGACTGGCTTCAGGTGCTTTAATTAATCTACAGCAAACTTTCTTCCCTCTACAGGGAAGAAAGCTCCCTTCTTACACTCTCCTGCTGCCCTCTGGCCTGGGCTTTCCTTACTTTTTGCCCCTGCTTTAGTTCCCGCCCCAACCGGGCCAGACGCTTTTTCTTGGTTGTTTTTTTTTTTTTTGCTGTTTTTTTTTTGCTGCCGTTCGAGTGCTGGTCGGCTGCCAGCTTGCCTGCCAGCACCCCCACGCCTGCCCTCGGACGCTGCTATTGCTTCAGCTGCAACCCCCGGAGGAGGGGGGGAGGACTGCCGACCCGCTCCCTGGAGGAGGGGAGAGGACACCCCCAGACGAAGCCGTTTTGCTGTTCATTTGTGGACCCGCAATTAATCGTCTTCTTATCTGCTTGGCATTTTTGGATTGCTCCACAAAGACCAGGAGAGAAGACAGCTGACAGAGACATTGCCTGGGGAAGCTACAAATCATCGTGGAGGGGGCCGTAAGACTGAGTAACTTTTGAACTGTACTCTTGTGTGGGGGGAGTTTGACTGCGTCTTAACTGCGTTTGTAGGGGCACAGAGGGTGTGGCACGGAGCTGCCCCCCGATCCATCGGTGCCCCCCCCAACGCTACTACAACCGTCACGGCCCCGCTGCCGTCTGTCCCTGTTGGCAACCTGCCATCTGCCTCTAGACTCAACTGCTTGCCCTGAATTCCATCGTCGGGACCAGACACAACAACCAACCAAACAAGACTATTTTGGACAAACGCGCATAGGTCCACGTCCCCCCCTTCCCACCTTGGACTGCCCACCCCACACTTTGCCCCTATTACCTGACCCCAACTCCTGTTTCCCTCCCCTGTCCAGTCCGACCCATTTGCGCCCCCACCCCCACCAGCAGCCCACCAGAGAGAAGTGGTTAATCTGTTTCCCCCTCCCCCCTCCTCCTTTTGGTGGCTCCCCGTCTCTCCCTGCTCACGATGGCGGGGAATGAGAGGGGTGAGGCCCCTCTAACAACCTTAGTTGCCCCTCCCCCACCTACCCCCCTGCCCAACCCCCAAGGGCCCCCCCGCACCACTGCTGCCAAAATACCTGCCATCACCCCCGCTGGGGTATCGGCAGTCAGAGGCACCGGGACGACTATTGCCGCTGCTACGCCCACCGCCCCCCCAGATTCTAGGAAAGCCCCCCCGGTTAGCCGGAAAGGCCAGGGTGCGAAGAAGGGGAAGGGCCCCACCACAACCACCAAGCCCTCCATGGCAGAGGCTGCCCCCACCGCTGCAGCCTCGTCATCGACCATGGCATATCTCCCCGCTGTTCCCTCCACCAGCTCTGCGAGCATCCCTCCCCCTGCCCCCAGGACGTATGCCCGGGTGGTGGCAGCGCCCCCGGCGCCTGCAGCCTCGTCATCTCGCCCACCCACCGCCTCGGCTACCATCAATAGCGGACAGGGCCCCTTTCCCACCATGACCAGGAAGCATGGCATCCGTTGCCTCTTGGTGCCTGCCTCGCCCCACGTGGAGACATACGTGCAGGCGTTGGCGAGGGTGGTAGGACCACGGCTATTGTGGCAGCCTCCAAAATGTACGGGAAGGTCGCCTTTTTCTTAGCATCGGAGGCTGCCGCCTAGGAGGCGATGCAGAAGGGCCTGGCGGTGGGGGGAGGGTGTTCGTCCCCCTGGAGCCACTAGAAGACCTGGGCGTCCGCCTAGTCCTGACCTCCGTCCCTCCTTTTCTACCCAATGCCGCCCTGTTACCTGCTCTCTCCACCCTGGGGAAACCCGTTTCTGTCATCAGCCCTCTCCCGTTGGGCTGCAAGGACCCCACCCTCCATCACGTCCTTTCGTTCTGCCGGCAAGTGCAGCTTCTACCGCTGCCAGTGGCGAGTGACGGAGAGGCGCTCGAGGGGTCCTTCCTAGTCCCCTACCAGGGAGCCCACTATCGGGTCTACTATTCCACAGGAGAGGCCTGGTGCTACCTCTGCCGATCAGCGGGACATGTCCGAAGAGACTGCCCCTTGGCCCGGCGGGGAGGGGCACCCGAGACCCCCAAAACCCGGCAGGACATCGGCTCCGTCATTGCTGACGCCCCTGGCCGCCCGGCACCTGAAACCACCTCTCCTTCTGCTCGATCCACCGCTGCTCCTGCCCGGGCCCAAGAGACACCTCCCCTACAATGCCCAGACAAGCGAGGGAGCCCCGCCCTTGCTGTTAACAATCCAGTAGAGCCTATGGAGGAGGGTGCAGCAAAGATATTACCGGGCATAGGAGAGGGCCCGCCCCAAGGAGAACCGCCCCCCCCATGCTGCCTCACCGTTACCCCCCCGAGCCCCTGAACCATCGCCTCTGCCCCTCGACACAACCCCTGCTAACCAGCCCTTAGACGATGCTATGGAGGGCTGGACCCTAGTCCAAGGAAAGCAAGGCAAGCGGAAGGCTCGAGCTCCGCTGCACCCATCCGATGCGGAGGCCCCCCAGAAGACCAGGAAGGGAGACACTGACACTGAGCCTTCTGCTATGCCCACGAGTGAGATCCATCCACCGGTGTGAGGAGGGGAAGACAAAATAGCACTGGCAGGTAGAATCTCCCCTTCATGGGAGACCCTCCCCTCCAAGACCCCTGAGGAAGCCCCTTCTGCCCGAATATCACCCGAAACCCCCGCGAACCTCGAAGTGACTGTCATAGCGGGCGCCAGAGGGGAGACCCCCGGGGTGGCAGAAGACGACCTCTCCTCCATGTATGAGGAGATTGAGGCCCTAGGTTTGACCCCGGTCACGCAGGGAGAGAGTGACCTACTGCCGGCTAGCCTCGATCTGGGCAACCTTACCCCAGTCCCCCTTTCCCCATGCTCCCTCCCACTAACCGCCTTCCCGGGCAAGCACCCTGCAGAAGGTGGTCCACCACCTGAGGCCATGGCTGCCAAATTAACCACAGAGCCTGCGCCTAGCATCACTGGGAGCCCCCTCCCCACCCCCTTAATCCTCGAATCCATTCGGGAGGCACCACCTCTCAGCTGCTTGCCTCCCGAAGCCCAGAACCTCGCCTCTGCCCCCGCCCCCGCCCCCACCCCCACCCCCACCCCTGTCCCTGCCCAATCCACCTCCTCCTGCAATGCTATTGCCGCTCCTGGGGTTATTTCTTTCCTGTTTTTTGCGGATCCCCCCCAAGGAGCAGCCTTTGCATTTTCCTGCTGCGAACCATTAGGAGCTGCAATTTTCCCTCCGCCATCCTCTTCTACCCCAAGGCTTGAGACGGACCTAATAACTTTAGCCTGTCAGACGCCCCGTCTGTCGTCTGCACCCTGCCTGACCGCCTCAGCGGACCACGAGGCTGTACCAAGTACCCCACCAGGGAATAACCCGGAAATCGCAACCCCACCCCCCCATGAGCTGCGAAAAGTGTTGCGAGAGTTTTTAGAAGACATCCGTGGCTCCCACAACAGGGTACAGCTAGCACTCCAGCTATGGGGGGACACCAGGGGCTGTAGGATGGCTCTCCGCAGGTCCCAGGTGCTCTCTTACCTTCGGGAAGGGGGGTACTCTGTGGTTTTCCTGCAGGAGACCTACACAGATCCGACCACCGAGGACAGCTGGCGGCTGGAGTGGGGGGACGGGGTCTACTTCAGCCACTTCACGATCCGACAAGCTGGAGTAGCGACCCTGTTCTCCCCCAACCTACAGCCCGAGGTGCTAGGGGTCACTGAGGCCGTGCCGGGCCACCTGCTGCATCTCCGAGTCTGTATGGAGGGGCTCGTGGTCAACCTCGTTAACATTTATGCCCCGACAACGAGCCCGAAGCGGCCACAATTCTAACAGCGGGTGTCCAACTTCCTCGGCACCCTAGATTCTCACGAGTGCTTAGTCCTGGGAGGGGACTTTAACACCACCCTCGAGGAACAGGACCGCTCAGGGGCCGAGCTGAGCCCGGCTGCTGCGAACATTCTCTGAGAAATAGTCGAACATCACTCCCTAGTGGACGTCTGGTGTGACCACCACCCAGATGACACTTCCACGTTCACCTTTGTCCGGGTGGAGGCCCATCGGTCACACCACTCTCGGTTGGACCATATTTATTTATCCCGTTTCCATCTTTCACAGGCCCACTCCTCCAACATTCAGCCGGCCCCATTTTCCGACCATCATCTAGCCACCATAACGGCCTCCCTCTATGCAGAGAAGCCGGGACCGGCCTATTGGCACTTTAACAACAGCTTGTTGGAGGATGAGGGCTTCATGACGTCATTCTGGGAGTTTTGGCTGGCCTGGTGAGAGCAGCGGCATGCCTTTCCCTCAGCGCGGCGATGGTGGGATCTAGGGAAGGTGTGCGCCAAGCTCTTCTGCCGTGACTACACCCGAGGCACCAGCCGACGGAGAAATGCAGCGATAGAGCAGTTGGAACGGGAGGTCTTAGAGATGGAGAGGCATCTGGCCGCCAGCCCCGAGGACCCGTTCCTCTGCGGAGCGTGCCGGGAGAAGCGGGAGGAGCTCCGGGCCCTCGAGGACCATCGGGCCCGAGGTGCCTTTGTTCAACCCCGCATCCGCCTCCTTCGGGAGATGGATCGCGGCTCCCGTTTCTTCTACGCCCTGGAGAAAATGAGGGGGGCCAAGAAACACGTCACCTGCCTTCTAGCAGAAGACGGTGCCCCCGTCACGGATCCGGTGGAGATGTGTGGGAGGGCCCGTGACTTCTACACAAGTCTTTTCTCCCCGGATCCGACCAATCCTGGCGCTTGCAGGGTGCTCTGGGAAGAACTCCCCACAGTCAGCGTGGGCGACCGAGACCGACCAGAGCTGCCTCTCACCCTGGCCGAGTTCTCGGAAGCCCTCCGTTGCATGCCCACCAATAAATCTCCGGGCATGGACGGGCTGACCTTGGAGTTCTACCGCGCATTCTGGGACATCCTTGGCCCAGACCTAGCCACTGTCTGGGCTGAGTCTTTGCAGGGCGGTGTCCTCCCTCTTTCATGCAGGCGAGCGGTGCTCGCCTTGTTGCCAAAGAAGGGGGACCTCCGCGATTTACGAAACTGGCGTCCCGTCTCGCTCCTTAGCACGGACTACAAAATCATAGCGAAAGCAATCTCGCTGCGGCTCGGGTCCATGATGGCGGACATAATCCACCCAGACCAGACCTATACTGTCCCGGGTCGCAGCATTTTTGACAACCTATTTCTAGTCCGAGATCTTTTGGAACTCGGGCGTAGAGACGATCTGTCGTTCGCCCTCCTGTCTCTTGATCAGGAGAAGGCATTCGATAGAGTGGACCATGGGAACCTCCTGGGCACTCTGCAGGCATTTGGATTTGGACCTCAGTTTGTGAGTTTTCTCCAGGTGCTGTACGCTTTCGCAGAGTGTCTGGTTAGGCTCAACTGGACCCTGACCGAACCGGTCAGCTTTGGGCGAAGAGTACGGCAGGGGTGCCCCCTCTTGGGCCAGCTGTATGCTCTGACGATCGAGCCCTTCCTCTGTCTCCTCCGCAGGAGGTTGACGGGGTTGGTGCTGTGGGAGCCGGACATGCGGCTGGTCCTGTCAGCGTACGCTGATGACGTGCTCCTCGTGGTCCAGGACCTGGGCGACTTGGCGGGGGTGGAGGCTTGCCAGGCCATCTATTCGGCAGCCTCCTCCGCCCGAGTCACCTGGGTCAAGAGCTCTGGCTTGGCGGTGGGGGATTGGCGGCAGGTGAGCACCCTCCCACCCGCGCTTCAGACCATCCGGTGGAGCGCGGGTCCACTGCTCTACCTAGGCATTTACCTTTCTGTCACGCACCTTTCTCCACCGGAGAACTGGCAAACTTTAGAGAAGGCGGGGTGATAGAGCGGCTCCGGAAATGGACGAGGCTACTCCGATGTCTCTCCCTCCGAGAGTTATAATGCAGGTAGTTCGACGTGGAGCATATTGGTGCACGCCTTCCTGCGCCGCTTCCAAGGGCTCCGATATGACCGGCAGCTCTTTTATCTTTGTCCGAGAGGTTTTCTGCGAGACCTCTCCGGGCTGCCGGTGTTCCACCAGGACCTCCTCCGGACCTGGAAACTGTTTTCAACGACCAGGTCCATGGCAGCCACCGTGGGAGCAGATCTCCTCGCAGAGCCCCTGCTACACAACCCCCAGCTCTGTGTTCAGGTGGCGGAGTCCCGCTCGGTGCACCAGAGTCTGGTCCTGGCGGAACTCACGAGAGTTGGAGACCTCCTGGACTACGACCGGGGAGACTGGCTGGATCCCCTGACGCTTGCTCGGCGCATGGGGCTCTCCAGACCTCGTACCCCCCGGCGCGTATTTCAGGAGGTGAAGGCCGCCTGGACGCCTGCTGCTCGGGCTTATCTCAACTGAGCCCTGCACGAGGGCACACCCCGCCCACCCTCTACCCCAGGCCCTAGCTAAAACAGCCATTTATAAAACCAGAGAGGGGAGGTTGGCTAATGAAGTGTCTTGCGATTGTAGGGCCGTTTTCCGATCCTCAGTACATTCACGTATCCGGGTGCAGTTCCTCTGGGCTGTGTCCACCGACTCCCTTGACGCCTTCGAGGAGCAGTGGGCGCTGTCCGAGGTTCTCTGCTTGGTGACCCCATCCAGTTCCCTCCGTCTGATCCTTTGATTGAGGGGAAGAACGAGAGACCGCAGCCCCAGCTGTTGCCGCTGTGGATACCATCATCAGTGTCACCTAGGAGGGGTCCTATCACTCGTGGTGTACGTCCCCCCCACCCTCAAACCGCCCACCCTGCAGCCGTGCCCATCTTGTCGGGCACTCACAGGAGAGGAATAATCGGTGACACTGGGCGTGGCACTAAGTAACTCGAGGGAGTGGAAGACCATGAGTGTCGAGGAAGCCCCCAGACTGTAGGCCACCAGGTAACTCAGGAGGGTGGAAGACCACGAGTGTCAAGGAAGCCCCCCCGCTCTGGGCCCAGGCTAGCCTGAACACTTCTCCCTCCTGAAGGCTGCTGTGTTATACCTTGTGTTTGCTTTTGTTTTGTTGCATAGTTTTGCTTTATCCTTTTTGGTGATTCTTTGTAAGTGTTACACAAATAAAATTCTTTTCTGCTTTAAAAAAACCAAAAAACACTCTCCTGTTGCTGCCCTCTGACCATGCTGTATCACACTGGTTATTTGAGCTTCTTAACCCTTTACAGGTAAAGGAGGGATTTTATGCTACCCGTAGCTGTATGTTTATTACATGGGTTTAATCAGGCCTCAACTTTATTATTAGATGTCTGGGATTACTTGTAAAACAGATACTACACACACTCTCTCTGCTCAGAAGTCTAACGCAACTGCTTCTTTAGTTAGCCATACAGAATACAAGAGAGTACAGATTATATAGAAAACAATAAACATTCTAACTGCAATGCCCCTTGCTAGCTCACCCTTCCCTTGAGCATCCTTGGGGACCAGCTGTGTCCAGGAAGGCAGGCAGGGTTTTCCCTGCCTCATGCAGGCTGTTACATACTCAGTGGTTTCTCTGCTATGGAGTTTCCTTCCCCAGCTTGAGTGACCTTCCTCTCTCCTGCCCCATGTTTCCTTATTTAAACATCTCCTGGGAACCTGATTTTCTTTATTCTGTGTTGGGTAATTTTCTGCTGGTCCAGTGCCCTCCTGCTGTCGCCACCAGAGAATGGGTAAAACTACATTTCTCCTAAGATGCAGACATTGTTTAGCAAACTTTTGTGTGGTCAAAGCATGACCATTAAAGTTAAATGTCCCTCATCTGGTGTGCAGCTGCTGCATGCCCCGTCACCCATGGTGAATCCACACACATACCTATACGTTACACACACATGGTTTACGTGTCAGTAATTTCAGAATAGCTTCCAGAATTCACAAGTTGTACACATAGACCCCTTAACTCATCACAATATCTGACAAATGTTAGGTTTCCTTGGGCCAGCTGAGTTCCAGATGATACAGCATTCGATCAATCAGAGAACCAGGAAGTGCAGCATAGTGTGACTCATGCCAGCACATACTATATGCTGTGAACATGCACACATACTATCAATCTTACAGAATGCAACAGCTTGAGAGAGAACCTAAGGCTGAACTAACTGAAACTGATTTTACCATTCGTGGAATGAAATTTTTGAAAATATCAACTTGATTGTAGCAAAGTTTGGTTGAGTTTGCCCATATTTCAGTGTAAAGTGTTAAACAAGTCGGCAAAGTGCTGTTGAACCAGAGCTGTGTAATGTCATTTCTTCACAGAGTTGTTTTCATACTACAAAACAGTTTATTATCGGTAGGTCAGCTGCATGTTCAGACTTATATACCCTCTAAAGTTGTACAGCAGGGAAAATGAAGGTAGGAATACAGCCTCGGAAGCACATTCAGAAATCAATCGACTCCAGAGACCTTGAATGTTTGCTGAACCTAAAATTGGTAGCAAAGACAACATCAATAAAGGCATATATTGTATGATTTATACAATGATTATTGCACTTAACCTGAACAACTATTGTATCTTCCCTGTATGGACTGAAAGGAGAAAATGAATAGCTCCATAATAAATTACATGTTTTTTGAAAGCACATAATTTATGGGCAGTCTGGCATGTCTCAGAATAGATATAAGCTCTCAATTCAGAAACATGGGAAGTAATTTATCCAAATTGATTAAATGCAAAACAAAAACAAAAACCTGCTTGCCTCTAGTAATATTTTAAAGTTAAAACAACATCTTTTTAGAAAATTAATTCACCGAGATCTGTAATCATTATTTATTTTGTTTGGGGGGTTTATTGTGATGATTTTCCAGAATTCTTAATTTATTAAAAAACCATCAATAAAATACAAAAATGCAGTCAAACTTGAGCAAGGGCTCCATGTGCTTTAAATGCCATTGTAAAGTATTTCCAAGGTATCTAACACAATCTTGTTCTTATCTTTTGTTAAAAGACCAGTTCACAACAGAGAAAACATATTTTTGTAGGTTTCTGATATAATTTCTTATAGCAAAATCCTGAGTGTAGATCACACAGATTTCAGACCAAGCTGCAGTATCTGCAGGGAAGCCACTCATCCAATTTAAACCAGACTGTCTGCTTCTGGGGTGGTTTGTCCCCCATCTGGCATGGAGACAAACTGTATGTGGTTTTGTCCAATATAGGATGGGTGACTCCATATTGAAGAGCACACATAGCATCTGACAGCCTGACCTCACACGCACAGCACATGCGAGATCACACTGGCAGGGGCAGGGCAGCGTAGCGTTCTCCTCCACATGGCTTTGCCTGTTCCGCATGACCTTGCATGCATGGTGCGTGTGAGGTCATGCCAACAGGGGTGGGGTGGTGCACTCTTCAAAATGGTGTGTGCCATGTGGCAAATCCTCAAACCCACTGTGTGTGAGAGGTCACTCTGGTGGGGGGACCTATCCCTGCCATTCCCAGAAGTACCGGAATGTCCAGTGTGTGAGAACGTGTGTGGCTACCCTAAGTACCTGTGATCAAGTGCAGGCAGTCAGCACCTACATCAAGAAACATTTCCACACCAGGCAGAACACAGGTGCCGTATTCCTAGATTTTACAACTGCATAAAATGCCATCTGGCATGAGTTAATCTGGGAAGCGAATTAATGTCTGTCAGGTTGTAGTCTGACAGCTCCCTTACCTTCTAGATAGTCTCTCTACCAGCTATCCTAATCTTAATGGGTGGGACCTGTGTTCTGTAGTTGTCACTGTGGTGTCCTGTCCCTTTAAATGTTTGAGCACCACCCTCTCTGCAGTGCAAAGCCTCACTTTGTGTTGGTTTCAGTTTTGCTGCCTGAAGTCCAAAACAATAAAGTCTCCACAGCAGGGAGCTGTGTTTCTATCAGCTCCCTCTGTGCCCATCTCTCCAACTCCTTCTCTGCTGGGTCCAAACAGAACAGTTGTTGTGCAAAGATGTGGGTGTGGCTGCAGAGACCAATGGTCATCCGTCCTTTTGCAAGGTGGAGTTCTGCACTGCAAGGGACAGAGCAGATTGTTGGTACTGAAGTTTACAGCAAGCTCTCATTGCTTTATGTCATGTATACATAAAAATAACAGAGTTGGTAAATACAAGGACTCTCTACCTTGATAAAAACAACATAGGGACGGGGCTTGTGGAGGGCTTGCAAATATTGTAGATGTACAGAAAGCTCCTGCTGTATTCATGGGATGATTTGAACCCAGGCTATGTTCAAGTGGGTTTCAAGAATCAATGTGAATGCTGTAGAGCACTGTCATTCTCTGAAAGAACACTTTGGGGCAGATGGGTATGCATACCACAACTGTTCGAGCAGTACCAGTGGGAATCATTGTGTAACCCAAAGACAGAATTTGCAGACCCCTCCCCATATCAGCTTAATTAACAGTCATCTTAACTGAGTAAACTAGATTCTAAACTAGTAAATTCTAGACAGTTTCTGAGAAAAAGATCCCAAAACACCATTTGTATAAGCCTGACAACACACACATTCATTTGGATCTTGATTTGAGAAGCACCATGATTTAATGCATCTTTCAGCTAAATCAGATATCCAAATGTAAAATCCAGCCCACAGAAACATCATGTGTTGTTTTTTTCTGGCGCACACAGGGAGCTCAGTGTCCAGAAACCAATGAATATATGTATTTTTACAGGCGGCTAATATATTTATCACATTCTTCCTTTAGTGTAGTAAACAATAACAAATAAATCATTTAAAGTTGTGATGACATTATTAAGATGAAATACTACTATAAGGTTAAAGCTGTTTTTCTACATTGATTTCACTATTTCAGAGAGAGAGAGAAAGTAACAGAATGAAATGTCTCACACAATATGTGAGAAATACGTAAAAATAATTAAACACATATGCATACAGTGAATTCTATTACTGGGTTATAGGTAAGCCTTATTTGCAACAGTTAGAAACAGAATATAATAATATAAATGGGAACATTTTCACCAGAAGTCTCATTCCCTCCTCCACCATTTAAATGTTTCAGTTCTGTTGGGAGATGCTTTTGCACGACCATCTCCCCTCTAATGCACCCAGAGTGCATTTGAACAAGCTGCTCACTTCATCTGGCATCTTTACGTAAAGAGGCCTGCTATATCCTGAATCTCTCTTGGACAGTAGGCCACATCCCCATTTCCATCTAAGCAGCTGGGTCAGGAAATAGGGTTGCCAACTGTCTAATCGCACAAAATCAAACACCTTAGCCCTGCCCATCCCTGAGGCCCCTCCCCCTTCCCTGCCCCTTCCCCAAGTTCCTGCACCCCACTCACTACATTCTCCCTCTCTCAGTGGCTCACTCTCCTCCACCCTTACTCACTTTCACTGGGGTGTGGGAGGGGGTTGGGGTGCAGGAAGGGGTTAGGGCTCTAACTGGGGGTGCGGGCTCTGGGGTGGGGCCAGAAATGAGGGGTTCAGGGTGCAGGAGGGGACTCCAGGTTGGGGCAGGGAGTTGGGGTGCAGGAGGGGTGAGGGCTCTGGGTTGGGTCTGGGGATGAGGGGCTTGGGGTACAGGAGGGGGCTCCAGGCTGGGGGGTGGGTCCGAGGGATTCAGAATGTGGGAGGGGGCTGCAGGTTGAGGCAGGGGATTGGGGTGTGGGAGAGGGTACAGGTTCTGGGCTGGGGGTGAGAGCTCTGGGCTCAGGCAGGGGATGAGGGGTTTGGGGTGCAGAAGGGGGTTCCAGTGGTGACTGGAGCTGCCACGGTCCCTTTTCGGTTGGGCGTTCCAGTTGAAAACCGGATACCTGGCAACCCTATCAGAAAAATGTCCCACTGCCACTACTGCTGGGCTACTTACCACACCTGGAGATGTCCCAGAGCATGGTAACTATAGAAACATTAGGGAAGAAAGTAAAGACCACTCCCCTTTCACCTGAAAAGACTGGAAAAGTTAAGTGAATAGGATCAGTTGAGGAGAGATGAGGGGCAAGATGTTTCCACAAACCTGAACATTTAGCTTTGGTTGAAATCTGGTGACCTTCACCTGTGTTCAAATTTTGCTCTAAAACTTTCCCTCAGCTCTGATCATGTCATCTTGTTCCGGCATTTTACTGGGTTCAGTTATTTGAACTTTGAGATTTATTAAGGAGCCATTTGTATTCATTCTTCCATCTTTCAGAACTTGTACCGAGGAAGGGATATAAAAGATCAAAATAAAATACATTTCCTGCTGGTGGAGACTGATATAGCTCCACAATCAAGTTACACCTATTTACATCAGCTGAAGATCTGGTCCAAAGGCACTGCTTTTTTATTTTTAAACAAATCAAGTTAATATTTAGATGTGACATTCAAGTCCTTTGGATATCATGAGATTTGCAATATCGATTATTTGTATTCAGGTGCTACCCGAGTTCTCTCCCTTATTATTGTTTTAAATCATCCTCTGGCCACATGTTATTCTATGGTTAACACTATACAGAATACTCAAAAGTTGTTTTAGTCTATTCTTCTAAAACTCCTGGCTTATCTCTGGATAAATGCTTTAACAAAGGGTAAAGACTGTGGAATGTCATTTAAGCTGCAAATTGCTTGGTTTAGAATTTGCTAGAGGGTAGGAAAAGAAAAGCTTTTCCTTTATCTCTCCCTTAATCATCATTAAATCCTCCTAAGAATCGGAGCTTGGCAGGCAAACACAGATCTAAAAGGAAGAAAATATTTTAAAATTGAGTCTTATAGAGGATATGTGCAACCTAACCTTGGCAATGATATCTTCTCCAGCACTTGTCTCTGTCTATCAGATTTCATTCTGTCACACCATCTGAAACTGATACCCTTGATACCCTTCCAGGCAGCACCTAGCTGTGTCCCTACTTGTTCTCTACTCTGACACTTTCTTTCAACAAATCTCAGAAAGGCATTTAAATAGAAAGGGAAAGGAAATCTTCCTTTACTTCCTTTCAGAGTAGAGTCATGGGGAAATATATATTGATGCAGTCTGGTTTCATTACTTTTGCAGGACTTTTCTGCCTGAGTAGAGGTTTAATTGCATGACTCAAGACATGCAGTTTTATACTGAGTTACAATCGCACGTGGCCTGGGCAAGATATAGATCTCTCTGCATATTTGTTTGCCACATTCAGATCTGAGTCATGAATTCCACATTTAAAGTATTTACATAATTCAGTGGTGTTGTGTACTACCTTATTCATGAATATCTGAAAAGACAAATTGAAATCGCATATTAAATAGGATGCTGGCAAAAAGATGGCAGTGAAGTATTTCTGACAACCTAAAACCTGCCAAAGTTTGGACTCAGTAAAACTTTAGGTCTGATGGCAGTGAGTCACTAGGTGTCACTTCAAATAATTTTCTGTTTGGGATGGCATCCATTCATACTGACACTGGAAAGACATTCTTATAACTTGTACACCAACATGAATACATGAGAGGTCAAAAAAAAAAAAGACCCCAGGCCCCTGGATGCTCTTTGCTAGGAATGCTGGGATTACTCGCAAAGGATTAATATTCATACTAATATGGACAAGAGGGACAAAAGAGAACCCAGTAATACTATAAGATGGAATGAGTAAATGGCACTGTGACCAGACAACTCCACTCAAGTTTGGCCTGATGGAGGGACAGCTGGATCAAATTTACTGACCCAGATGACTGCCTCGCTCACCTATAACTAGACTGGCCCCTGTTGAAAGGGATGATATAAATAGAGGGATTAATAGCTTGATCCAATCCCATTGGTTCAAGGAAAAATAAAACAGGTGTCTAAATCTTTCCACACTTTCATCATTGGTAGTAAAATCTGACCTTTTAAGTGAAGAAGCCTAGTTTGCTGCTGCTAGAATTGAAATATTAGATATTCCAGGCAATGAATTTGTGGACACTTACTGCACAGTTTCAGTATTTATATGCTTAGTGGAATGTGGCCTGAATCCAAAGGCTGAATGAGTTTATCTAAGAAGTACCTTTAGAATACATTGCATAATGTTACTCTGGAAAAGGATTCTGCGAGCATAATTATTTTGGGCCATAGTCTTCCTTTGCTTGAACACTACAGAGTAGATAGCAATACTTAGCTCCTATTTAGTATTTTTGGCCATTTAGTACTGGAATGAAGAATAGTCTGACAGGTTAGTACAGAACATGATGGAAAAAGCTAAATGCAAAAGAAGAGATGCTGTTTTGTAGAAGTTATACTGTGAAAGTGTTACTCCGTACCGCGTGCAATACAGAGTGTGAAAGAAGCACCAAGTGGCTAGTCACTTGTGGCCCTAATAAATATACTCCTCAAAAACAAATAATCTCATCTGGGAGAAGTGGGGAGTATAGTCTTTGAGAAGGTGGGAGGAATTAGGAATTTATGCTCTTTGTCTCTTGCAAAGCTGTGCAACATCCATCTGGAATGCCATTACATTTTAGGTATGCCCTTGGTTGCACTAAACTACATCACACACACCTGTGTGAGGCAGACTATGAATATTTCAGTTACTTGAGAGGAATATGGAAACCAACTGCAGCCTATGTGCATGGGAGCAAGGGGCTGGAAATTATGTGCTATACGTGCATAGTGTTCTTTCAATAGCTGCTGCATTTACCATATTCTCTGACACGCTGTTTTTTTTTTTTTTTTGCACAGGCCAATATAGCATAGGAAAATGAAAATTGATAAATTCCTTAAGAATTCAGTCTACTTCCAAGTTTGATTTCCATGAATGCCCATTTGTATTTAGTCAATGTAGAAAGTGACCCATGGGCTGATGGGACACGTCTTCCCTCAGCAATAACAGGCTTTGCATGTTTGAAAATTACTTAATTTCTGTGATCACACAGAAGGATTGAGTATAAAATACTAGGAATATATAAGTTACCAAGAAATACCTCAGTGGCTTATTAGATCATTTCCTAATACAAACTGTAACTGCGTCTTTACAGGACAATCAAATTTGACATCTTAATTTTCAGTCTTATATGAGGGAGAGACACACAGGCTGTGCACCACCTTACCTACCAAACCAAGACTTCTCAGGTTATGTCTCTTCTAAGTGTTTTTTTTAATTACAAAACAAACTAACAAATCAAAATTATAGCCCCGATATGTGGCAATGGCTTCAGCAAAAGTCCATGGGGGAGCATGACAAAGCTCACCTGTATACTTCTCCCATAATCCGAGGCATGACATGCACTGTGCCAATCCCTGGGTATGAACTAGAAGACTACTCTAACCTATGCTGGCTTTTAAACGTCCTAATGGGCCGCACCCACTGGCAGAGACTGACAGTACAGGAGCATCCTATCCATAACCTCTTTCCTCTGACCATACCCCTGGTGCTGCTTCTTAACCCTGGTCTACACTACGAGTTTAGGTTGAATTTAGCAGCGTTAGATTGATTTAACCCTGCACCCGTCCACACAACGAAGCCATTTTTGTCTACTTAATGGGCTCTTAAAATCGATTTCTGTACTCCTCCCTGATGAGGGGATTAGCACTGAAATCGACATGGCTGGGTCGAATTTGGGGTAGTGTGGACACAATTCGACGGTATTGGCCTCCGGGAGCTATCCCGGTATTGGCCTCCGGGAGCTATTCCTTGTGACTGCTCTGGACAGCACTTTCAACTCAGATGCAGTGGCCAGGTAGACAGGAAAAGCCCCACAAACTTTTGAATTTCATTTCCTGTTTGGCCACCATGGCAAGCTGATCAGCACAGGTGATCATGCAGCTCTCATCAGCAGAGGTGACCATGGAGTCCCAGAATCACAAAAGAGCTCCACCATGGACCAAACAGGAGGTACTGGATCTGATCGTTGTATGGGGAGACGAATCCGTGCTATCAGAACTCTGTTACAAAAGACGAAATGCCAAAATATTTGAAAAAATCTCCAAGGGCATGAAGGACAGAGGCTATAACAGGGACCCGCAGCAGTGCCACATGAAACTTAAGTTGTGAAGGCAAACCTACCAAAAAACCACAGAGGCAAATGCCTGCTCGGGGTCAGAGCCCCAATCATCCCACTTCTATGATGAGCTGCATGCAATTCTAGGGGGTGCCCCTGCAACTATCCCACACCTGTACATGGACTTCTGCAAGGGAGTCTCACGCAACAGGGATGAGGAGTTTGGGGATGAGAAAGATGATGAGGAGGGGGAGGTTGAAGATAGTGCACACCAGGCAAGCAGAAAAACCGTTCTCCCCAACAGCCAGGAACTGTTTATCACCCTGGAGCCAGTACCCTCCCAACCCAGGCTCCCAGGTCTTGAAGGCGGAGAAGGCAGCTCTGGTGAGTGTACCATTGTAAATGTAACCCTTCTGCCAGACCAAGTTGATAGCAGCAAGGGCTGGGTTCAGTACACAGGGGTTCCCTCTCATCAAAGCAAATGCAAAACTGGCTCGAGCCCCCACCCAGTGACCTGGGAAAATCTTACACACCCCCTGGGCGCCTCAAAGAGGCAATACTTCCCCTCTTGCAAGCACAGAGTCTCGGTGTAGCAGAGAATCTTTAATAACATGAGGTAAACGACATCAGCATTAAATTGGGGAAACACCACAACTAGTGTTCATTAACCAAACCATGAGCAAAGACCCACCCCAGCAAATTGGGCCACATCCTTTCCCTCGGGTTCTTGAGTCCCAGAACCCAAATGTCTCTTGAGTCCAGCAATCCACAAATCACCCAAAGTCCCAAAAGTCCAGCCCCAGAGTTCAAAAGTTCATCTGCAGAGTGTTACTCCCCAGTCTGGCTAAAAATGTGCCTGTGTGTGGGGGGAAAGAGGTAAGGGGCACCTTACGTGACCTGAAGCTGACTGCCCCACAGGGCTCCGCCGTCCCATGAACGCTCCTCCAGTCTATCCACAAACAGCACTACTGCACTCTAGATCTTCCGGCTCCCCACTACTTGACACAGTGCTCAGTGATTTCAGCTCATAGTAGTGGGAGCCTTAGTGCTGGTGCACCATAAGGCCAAAGTGAATTCAGCACAGTACCTGTAGCAAGACTCTTAATAGCCCCAAAATTAGCTCTGACATTCCACAGTGGAGAGAGACAGAGGTGCAATTGGTGTTTCAGGCCCTCACAAAAGGGCCTACACCACCAGGTACTAATACCTATCTCAAGCCTCTCTCAATTCACAGAGTTTTGGAACCCATGTCCCTTGCCTAGCGAGTGCTACTTAGTTGATGGTGAGTCCCTCCATCATAACAAAAGGCCAAGCACAATTCCCATAATCAGGGTAAGAACAATTTATTCTTCCTGCCCCAATAACAGAGACACTGGGGATCCCACAACAGCCAAAGTGACCATTTGGGCAGCTATGGCCTCATTCTAGGCCTATGCAAATGATATCGGCCCCTGAAGTTCTTTTCCACAACTTGCCACACCTCACCACCAGAGGTCAGGGTGGAGCTCATCCTGACTCTGCTTACATAAATATAATACAGGGTTTAAAAGAAAGCGTGTTTAATAAATGATTTACCCTGAAGACTTGGGATGCATTCGCGGCCAGTATAGCTACTGGAAAAGTCTGTTAACGTGTCTGGGGATGGAGCAGAAATCCTCCAGGGACCATCTCAATGAAGAGTCTCACATGACACTGTACACACAATATACCTATGTATTTATGAAGTAAACTGTTATATATAATGTCACATATGGCCCAGTGAATATTCTCCTGATGTGATTATACAAAACATAATTCACTACTGCCCCCCCCCCCCCAATATCGGTGCGTCATAGAATATCAGAGTTGGAAGGCACCTCTGGAGGTCATCTAGTCCAACCTCCTGCCCAGAGCAGGACCAATCCCCAACTAAATCCCAGCCAGGGCTTTGTCAAGCCTGACCTTAAAAACTTCTAAGGAAGGGGATTCCACCACCTCCCTAGGTAACACATTCCAGTGTTTCACCACCCTCCTAGTGAAAAAGTTTTTCCTAATATCCAACCTAAATCTCCCCCACTGCAACTTGAGACCATTACTCCTTGTCCTGTTATCTGCTATCACTGAGAATAGTCTAGTTCCATCCTCTTTGGATCCACCTTTCAGGTAGTTAAAAGCAGCTATCAAATCCCCCCTCATTCTTCTCTTCTGTAGACTGAACAATCCCAGTTCCCTCAGCCTCTCCTCATAAGTCATGTGTTCCAGTCCCCTAATCATTTTTGTTGCCCTTCGCTGGACTCTCTCCAATTTTTCCACATCCTTCTTGTAGTGTGGGGCCCAAAACTGGACACAGTACTCCAGATGAGACCTCACCAATGTCGAATAGAGGGGAATGATCACGTCCCTTGATCTGCTGGCAATGCCCCTACTTATACACCCCAAAATGCCATTGGCCTTCTTGGCAATAAGGGCACACCATTGACTCATATCTAGCTTCTCATCCACTGTCACTCCTAGGTCCTTCTCTGCAGAACTGCTGCTTAGCCATTCAGTCCCTAGTCTGTAGCGGTGCATTGGATTCTTTTGTCCTAAGTGCAGGACTCTGCACTTGTCCTTGTTGAACCTCATCAGATTTCTTTTGCCCCAATCCTCTAATTTGTCTACGGCCCTCTGTATCCTATCCCTACCCTCCAGCATATCTACCACTCCTCCCAGTTTAGTGTCATCCGCAAACTTGCTGAGGGTGCAATCCACACCATCCTCCAGATCATTAATGAAGATATTGAACAAAACTAGCCCCAGGACTGACCCTTGGGGCACTCCACTAGATACCAGCTGCCAACTAGACATGGATCACTACCCGTTGAGCCCGACAATCTAGCCAGCTTTCTACCCACCTTGTAGTCCATTCATCCAGCCCATACTTCTTTAACTTTCTGGCAAGAATACTGTGGGAGACCGTGTCAAAAGCTTTGCTAAAGTCAAGGAATAACATGTCCAGGGCTTTCCCTTCATCCACAGAACCAGTTCTCATCATAGAAGGCAATTAGATTAGTCAGGCATGACTTTCCTTGGTGAATCCATGCTGACTATTCCTGATCACTTTCCTCTCCTCTAAGTGCTTCAGAATTGATTCCTTGAGGACCTGCTCCATGATTGATTCCTTGAGGACTGTGTCCCTGCAGTTGGGGAGGGAGGAAGCAGCAGGACAGTTGGCTGAGCTCCTCCACCCCCTGCATCACCTCAGCGGGCAGTCTGAAAAGCAGGCAGCAGCCCTGGGACTACAGCAGCAGGGAAGGAGAAGCAGGAGTTGTAGAGGAGGAGGAGCTCAGCCAGCAGCCAGCCACCTTGCTATTTCCTCTGTCCCCAGGCTGCAGGGACATGGAGAGTGCTGCTGCCAGGGGAGCTGCTGCCTCCTCTCTGCTGGGCATCCCTGCCGGAGACATCCTGAGAAATCGGGGGTGGGGAGAAAGTCACAGAAACCTTTCATTTGTGGGTGTTTAACATGCCCCTCCCAAAGCGGTCAAATTTAAATTCCTGTGCACGTGGCCTGACTCCTGGTTTATCAGATCCTTCTTCAAGAGAGAAAAGAATTATACATAAATTTCAGAGTTCCTAGAGATTCAGAATGTCTAGGCACAATTAATGCTGCCAGTCATACAGAGGAGGGCTTAAAGTCCCAAATCAGATTGAATATGCTTAGAGATGTGGGAGGAGATGACATCTGAATCTAAGTTAGGTTTTAGGCTACAGTTTGTGGTTCATATTTGTCAGCATTGTAATTCACAAGCTATTTGAGAGAGAGCAGGATCAAAAGTTCTGAAAATCTTGCAAGATCAGATGATACTGAATAATGGAAAGTGTGTTATCAGGAAAGTCATAGGGGCATGCTATAGTCCAGGGATCTGAACTCAGTTTCTCCCCAAAATTAAAAGAAGTCTTAATTTGTGGTTCATCACTACCATGATGCATTCATGCTTAAACTATTCTGTGGTATACACCAAGATAGATCAACTAAGTGAGAAGAGGATTTTGTGAAGTCACCTCTGGTCTTGTGTTTCAGACAGTGGACTGGGAATCACAAGATCTGTGTCAAATCATAGCTCTGTACCCATCTTCTTATGTAAACTTGGGTGAGTCCCTTAATCCCTTTCTATCACAGTTTCCCAGCCCTAAAATAGGGTAGTACTTCCAGACCTTCCAGTGGTCTTGTAAGGATAAATTCACTAATGTTTGTAAGGAAAAACAAGCAGGAAGGAAAAAAAATATTTCAATATAAGCCACAGACACTTTATGGTTGTTGTGAGAAAATGCCTGGATGGGAAAAGGTCCGGGGAACACACAAGATCAAAAGAACTAGAGTGTGGTTTAAAAGGGGATTCTATCAAGGGGGAGAAAACTGTCTGACACAGTTGTTCATGGGAATCGAAGTACTACAGTGTCTGAAAAAAATTACATCTAAGCCTTTAGGCAAGATAGACATGTGTACACTGTTTTTTAAAATATTTTTTTCTCCTGTTCTTTGTTTCTACTGCAAAATAAGCAGTACTTTTGCTTTAAGAAGGCTATTTTTTCCACTGTACGCTCCTGGTCACAGACTCCCACAAGGAAGAACTGCAGGTGTATGAACTCAGCTGGACCTTATGAGTAAACACAGTTGATAACACAGGGTCCTTCTGAGAAATTTCATCCCGGGATAAGTAAAGGCATGGGACTTCATACCTGAGGGAATGTACTCAGAAAGACCAGAAAGAGGACAAAGAAGTTTCTAGACTTATTACCATGGTATAGGCTCAGAAGTTCAATTAACTCTTTTTACGTATTAATATATTTTAAGAAAAAGCACAGCCTTCATTGTTTGACCAAAGAATACTCGACAGAAGTCAGTTTTTCAGGGATGAAAGGATTCTGCCTATTTTCTAGGTTACAGAATCAATGTGGCCTAGAAACTAAATAAAGAACATCACTGGTAACTTTTATTGCTCAAGCAAATAATCAGAAAGATTTATCTGATCTGGAGCTCTTTTCCCGAGCAATCCCCAACTGCTGTGCTTTGCAGTTCTGCAACACATACATGCCTACTGTCCAAATGCTAAATAAAACCAGGTACATAGGGAATCATCTGGGGTTCTGTTCCATTCTTTTCAGATTCAAAAACTGGTTTGCCAGAACCTCAGTTTAGGGCTAGTCAAAAGATTTCCATCAAAATGATTTTCCAAGCCCATACAGGAGAAGGGGGGCAAGGCCCCTGAACTACAACTCCCATGAGGCACTGTGGCAGGGCAGGCAAAGAATTTAATATTAAACTGACCCATGTTTTGATTTGGTTTGATTCAGTTCAACTCGTCCCAGCATAAAATATTCTGTTTTGATTTACTTGAGGAAAAATTCAGTTGCAACTTTTGAGTTTTCTTTTTGATGAAAAGTCAAAATTGTCCATGGGAGACTTTTCAATTTTCTCACCAACTCTACCTTAGTTATATCAGTGGGTAAAGTGGGGATATCATGGGAACATATTTAAGGATCCACCAATGAGGCTGTTTTTTATTCAGGAAAAATGCTACAAAGATGCCTAATAAAATGCGCAGGTTTAAAGTGGGGCTTACTAATGAATGCTGGAGTTGTAGAAAAGTCAATGGTGATTTTATTCACATGCTGTGCTGTAGTATTGCATAGTAGTACTCGCCTTGTGGGAATAAATAATTAGGTGATTAAGTTTGATCCTAAGTAATGACCTTTAGAATGACCCCAAAATATATATGACCCCTGGGAGATGTAAATGGCTTACCAAGCATCAGTAAGAGCAATTTGTGTTTATATTGAAAGCTAGTGTAATTGTTACAGGATCAACACTGGCAAATTGGGGAAAAAATCTTAATGTAAGAGTGGTACATGGGCTTCTGTGACCTCACTGATATGCAGATCATTAGGAACCAGGTTAGATGCTAGCTGTGGAAAATTACAAGCCATTTAGTTTTGTTTTTTGAAGCTACGTATGAAGAGTTTCACAATTCAGAGACTAGTGAATATACTGTATGTATATATTACATGCAAAACTGAATGTGTGATATTGTATCCTCTCAATGTAAAACCAGCAGAAGGGTTAAGGGGGAAGAAATCTCCAAAAAGTTCATCTCATTGAGTCTCCTCCACATCATTTGTTTAGGAAGAGGAAGGAAAGACTTATCCCCTTTTTGGGATCAAACCCCAAAACAAAGGGGGATTCAAAGGAGCCATCTGAAGTGAGTCACTGCACCATCATGGGGGCTCACAGTCCCTGCCCTCCCTTTCCTGCTCTTAGGGAATCTCCTGGCCATGGTCTCTTGGTACCAAGACATACCCCTACAAGTCGGATTCCATACTTTGGAGAGGGACCATGGAAAGTATAACAGCTTGGAGATGTCTTACCAGTTCTCTGCAGTATTCAAGATAATGTGCATCCTCCTAACCCCACCCTCCCTCTGCATAGATCCCAATCCCAGAGAGGACTTTCCTTGAGAATCTGGGAAGGGCAGAGGGATATTGCAGCAAAGGCTTTGAGAAGAGTTAGATATTATTATTTCATCTCTGCCTCTCATCTGTTCAGTTCCTTTCTCTCCCCATGACCAGCATATTTGTATACTTTCAAGTCCCCTTCTGCTCATCTGCCCCCGCTTATGGTCCTCCCTTCCCCTACACGTGGTTCCTTACTGCTTAGTTCCCTATTCCCAGAACATTAGTCTGCTGTCCAGACATATAGTCCTCTCTTCCCCTTATTTTCCTGGAGATGCTGCCCATCTGGTCTATTCTCATCTCCTTTAATCAATCCTCTCCCGCTCGTGGTTGGCAGATCCAGCTCCCAGTTATGGTTCTAGAATCACAGAATATTAGGGTTGGAAGAGACCTCAGGAGGCTATCTAGTCCAATCCCCTGCTCAAAGCAGGACCAGCCCCAACTAAATCATCCCAGGCAGGGCTTTGTAAAGCCCGGGCCTAAAAAACCTCTAAGGATGGAGATTCCACCACTTCCCTAGGTAACCAATTCTAGTGCTTCACCATCCTCCTAGTGAAATAGTGTGCCCTAATATACAACATAGACCTCCCCCACTGCAACTTGAGACCATTGCTCCTTGTTCTGTCATCTGCCACCACTGAGAACAGGCTAGCTCCATCCTCTTTGGAACCCCCCTTCAGGTAGTTGAAGGCTGCTATCAAATCCCCCCTCACTCTTCTCTTCTGCAGACTAAATAAACCAAGTTCCCTCAGCCTCTCCTTGTAAATCCTGTGCCCCAGCCCCCCAGATCTTTTTTGTTGCCCTCCGCTGGACTCTCTCCAATTTGTCCACATCCCTTCTGTGGTGGGGGGACCAAAACTGGATGCAGTACTCCAGGTGTGGCCTCACCAGTGCCGAACAGAGGGGAATAATCACTGCCCACGATCGGCTGGCAATGCTCCTAATACAGCCCAATATGTCGTTAGCCTTCTTGGCAACAAGGGCACACTTCTGACTCATATCCAGCTTCTCATCCACTGTAATCCCCAGGTCCTTTTCTGCAGAATTGCTGCTTAGCCAGTCGGTCCCCAGCCTGTAGCGGTGCACGGGATTCTTCCTTCCTAAGTGCAAGACTCTGAACTTGTCCTTGTTGAACCTCATCAGATTTCTTTTGGCCCAATCCTCTAATTTGTTTAGGTCACTCTGGACCCTATCCTTACCCTCCCTCATATCTACCTTTCCCCCCAGCTTAGTGTCATCTGCAAACTTGCTGAGGGTGCAATCAAACCCACCATCCAGATCACTGATAAAGATGTTGAACAAAACCGGCCTCAGAACCGACCCCTGGGGCACTCCACTTGATACTGGCTGCCAACTAGACATCGAGTTGTTGCTCACTAACCATTGAGCTTGACAATCTAGCCAGTTTTCTATCCACCTTATAGTCCATTCATCCAATCCATACTTTTTTAACTTGCTGGCAAGATTACTGGGGAGACCGTATCAAAAAGCTTTGCTAAAGTCAAGATATACACATCCACCGCTTTCCCCATATCCACAGAGCCCGTTATAGAAGGCAATCAGGTTGGTCAGGCATGACTTGCCCTTGGTGAATACATGTTTACTGTTCCTGATCACCTTCCTCTCCTCCAAGTGCTTCAAAATGGATTCCTTGAGGAGCTGCTCCATGATTTTGCCAGGGACTGAAGTGAGGCTGACCGGTCTGTAGTTCCCCAGGTTCTCTTTCTTCCCTTTTTTTAAATATGGGCACTATATTTGCCTTTTTCCAATCATCCAGGACCTCCCCCGATTCCCCCGAATTTTCAAAGATAATGGCCAATGGCTCTGCAATCATATCAGCCAACTCCCTCAGCACCCTCGGATGCATTAGATCTGGACCCATGGACTTGTGCACATCCAGCTTTTCTAAATAGTCCTTAACCTGTTCTTTCACCACTAAGGGCTGCTCAGCTCCTTCCCATGCTGTGCTGCCCAGTGCAGCAGTCTGGGTGCTGAACTTGTCTGTGAAGACTGAGGCAAAAAAAGCACTGAGTACTTCAGTTTTTTCCACATCTGTCACTATGTTGTCTCCCCCATTCAGTAAGGGTCCCACACTTTCCCTGACCTTCTTCTTGTTGCTAACGTACCTGTAGAAACCCTTCTTGTTACCCTTCACATCCCTTGCTAGCTGCAACTCCAGTTGTGTCTTGGTCTTCCTGATTACACCCCTGCATGCTCTAGCAATATTTTTATACTCCTCCCTAGTCATCTGTCCAAATTTCCACTTCTTGTAAGCTTGTTCTTCCACTTCTGCTCTGCTTATTTCTCTTATGTAGCAGTATATACCCCCTAGTAAAAGGTAGCTAGGCTGGCTCTTTCTCCTTGTTTCCAGTTGCTTTAACAGACCTCCAGCCTGTCTTTTGCAATAAAAATCCTGGACACCTGTAGAAGATGCTAAAACTGTGTTATAAACAGGAAAGCTTCAACAGGAAGTTTAGTTACCACCCAATCTGCAGAACACTATGCAGTGCCACATTCCCTATTGACTCTCTCAGGCTGTCTCAAACAGAGAGAAGAAGCTATTGCAAAGATTGATACAGAAACTGAAACCAGGTTAGATTATAGCAGCATATGTAGTTCAGTCCTATCTGAGATTGTTGTACTCTCATTATTCATCCAGCCACAGAATATCCATAGAAGAGTAATTGTGGCTCAATGTTTCTATCCATAATAGTTTCAATTTTTAGTTATTGAATATGTGGAAAGAACTTGCTGAAAAAACCTAAAAGATGCACATCTTTGGTTTTGCGCTTTTCTTCCTCTTCTCCACTTTCAAAAGTGCCTTTTGATTAGGGATAGATCAATGACCATTTTTTTTTTGCTACAAGTTTAGAAACATCATCGTACAAATGGCACCATGGAGCCTCCCCATTTTAATTACCTCTGCTGTACCTACATAGAATATGTAAAAGTCACTGTTAATTAGGACTGTTAATGAAATAAAGTCAAAACTGGAAAATACCATGCAGGCTATAAGCTAAGCAATCTAGGTATTGCTCAGTTCTATTAATTAATAAAAAAATTAATGCACTCAGCCATTAAAACTAGCCAATCCACTAATGGCTAGAGCTCAAGCACTGACCAGTTACTGAGGAAAGAAAACATACTAATGTCAATACTGAGAAAATATAGTCATCAGCAAATTTGGTATTAATATTAACGACCCTACTAGGAAATGACTGGATGAAGTGAAATCCTGTATTGTGACAAAGTTCCTCCTCTACCTTGGTGGGTCTTGCACTTATTGGCAGATTTGCTCACCTTGGAGCTTCACGGCAGCCCTCAGCTTGGCCCTTTTTCTGAATTCACAGTCCAGGTTGACTGCTCCTGTGTCTGACCAGGAGTTGGGAGGAACCAAGGCCCGCCCTCTATTCCGGGTTCCAGCCCAGGGCCCTGTGGAATGCAGCTGTCTAGAGTGCCTCCTAGAATAGCTGTGCGACAGCTACAACTCCCTGGGCTACTTCCCCATGGCCTCCTCCCAACACCTTCTTTATCCTCACCATAGGACCTTCCTCCTGGTGTCTGGTAATGCTTGTACTCCTCAGTCCTCCAACAGTCCACATTCTTGCTCTCAGCTCTAGTGCCTCTTGCTCCCAGCTCCTCACACACACACCACAAAATGAAGTGAGCTCCTTTTTAAACCCATGTGCCCTGATTAGCCTGCCTTAATTGATTCTAGCAGCTTCTTGATTGGCTGCAGGTATTCTAATCAGCCGATCTGTCTCCTCCTGCTCGATCCACCGCTGCTCCCGTCCGGGCCCAAGAGACACCTCCCCTACAATGCCCAGACGAGCAAGGGAGTCCCACCCTTGCTATTAACAATCTGGCAGAGCCTATGGAGGAGGGTGCAGCAAAGATATTACTGGGTATAGGAGAGGGCCTGCCCCAAGGAAAACCCCCCGCCCCTCATGCTGCCTCACTGTTACCCCCCCAAACCCTGAACCATCGCCTCTGCCCCCCGACATGACCCCTGCTAACCAACCCCCAGACGATGTTATGGAGGGCTGGACCCTAGTCCAGGGGAAGCGAAGCAAGCGGAAGGCTCGAGCTCCGCTGTGCCCATCCGATGCGGAGGCCCCCCGGAAGACCAGGAAGGGAGTCACTGATACTGAGCCTTCCGCTATGCCCACGAGAGAGATCCATCCGCCGGTGTCTGGAGGGGAAGACAGAATAGCATTGGAAGGTAGGCTCTCCCCTCCATGGGAGACCCTCCCCTCCGAGACCCTTGAGGAAGGCCCTTCTCCCCGGATACCGCCCGAACCTCCCGCAAACCCCGAAGCGACCGTCGAGGCGGGTGCCAGAGGAGAGGCCCCCGAGGTGGCAGAAGATGACCTCTCCTCCATGTATGAGAAGATCGAGGCCCTAGGTTTGACCCCGGTCACCCAGGGAGAGGATGACCTACTGCTGGCTGGCCTCGATCTGGGCAACCTCACCCCAGTCCCCCTTTCCCCATGCTCCCTCCCCCTAACCGCCTTCCCAGTTGGGCACCCTACAGAAGGTGCTCCACCACCTGATGCCATGGCTGCCAAATCCACCACAGAGCCTGCGCCTAGCATCACTAGGAGACCCCTCCCCACCCCCTTAACCCACAAATCTGTTTGGGAGGCTCCACCTCTCAGCTGCTTGCCTCCCGAAGCCCAGAGCCTCGCCCCTGCCCCCGCCCCCACCCCCACCCCTGTCCCTGCCCAATCCACCTCCTCCTGCAATGCTATTGCCGCCCCTGGGGTTATTTCCTTCCCGTTTTTTGCGGATTCCCCCCAGGGAGCAGCCTTTACATTTTCTTGCCGCGACCCATTAGGCGCTGCAATTTTCCCTCCGCCATCCCCCTCTACCCCAAGACGTGAGATGGACGTAATAACTTTAGCCTGTCAGATGCCCCGTCGGTGGTTCTCACCCTGCCTGCCCGCCTCAGCGGACCACGAGGCTGCATCAAGAGCCCCACCAGGGAATAACCCGGAAATCACAACCCCACCCCCCCATGAGCTGCGAAAAGCATTGCGGGAGTGTTTAGAAAACATCCGTGGCTCCCGCAACAGGGTACAGCTGGCTGTCCAGCTATGGGGGGACTTTGATCAACTCCTCCAGGCCACAAGGGCCCTTATAAAGGAGGGTAGAGGGAAAGGAAGGCACAGTGCCGTGGCCTATGGGCGGGCCCGCGGCTTCCGTGATGATTTACTCACTTACGGGATGGGTCACGGATTGCTGCGTGACCCGCCGGGGGCCGCGAACACCCCCGCCAATAAGGAACCCCCAACCCCACAGCCCTCCACATGACACCTCTCATTATCGCAACTTTGAACACCAGGGGCTGTAGGATGGCTCTCCGCAGGTCCAACGTGCTCTCTTACCTTCGGGATGGGGGGTACTCTGTAGTTTTCCTGCAGGAGACCCATACGGATCCGACCCCCGAGGACAGCTGGCGGTTGGAGTGGGGTGACGGGGTCTACTTTAGCCACTTCACGATTCGGCAAGCTGGAGTGGCGACCCTGTTCTCCCTGAACCTACGGCCCGAGGTGCTAGGGGTCACTGAGGCCGTGCCGGGCCACCTGCTGCATCTCCGAGTCCATATGGAGGGGCTCGTGGTCAACCTTGTTAATATCTATGCCCCGACAACAAGCCCGAAGCTGCCGCAATTCTATCAGCGAGTGTCTGACTTCCTCAGCACCCTAGATTCTCACGAGTCCCTAGTCCTGGGAGGGGACTTTAACACAACCCTCGAGGAACAGGACCGCTCAGGGGCCGAGCTGAGCCCGGCCGCCGCGAACATTCTCTGAGGAATAGTCGAACATCACTCCCTAGTGGACGTCTGGCGTGACCATCACCCAGATGACACTTCCACGTTCACCTTTGTCCAGGTGGAGGCCCATCGGTCACACCACTCTCAGTTGGACCGTATTTATTTATCCCGTTTCCATCTTTCACAAGCCCACTCCTCCAACATTCGGCCGGCCCCATTTTCCGACCATCATCTAGCCACCATAACAGCATCCCTCCGTGCAGAGAGGCCGGGGCCGGCCTATTGGCATTTTAACAACAGCCTGTTGGAGGATGAGGGCTTTGTGAAGTCCTTCTGGGAGTTTTGGCTGGCCTGGCGAGAGCAGCGGCGTGCCTTTCCCTCGGTGCGGCGATGGTGGGATCTAGGGAAGGTGCGCGTCAAGCTCTTCTGCCGTGACTACACTCGGGGCACCAGCCGACGGAGAAATGCAGCGATAGAGCAGTTGGAACGGGAGGTCTAAGAGATGGAGAGGCATCTGGCCGCCAGCTCCGAGGACCCATTCCTCTGCGGAGAGTGTTGGGAGAAGCGGGAGGAGCTCCGGGCCCTCGAGGACCATCGGGCCCGAGGTGCTTTTGTTCGATCCCGCATCCGCTTTCTTCGGGAAATGGATCGCGGCTCCCATTTCTTCTATGCCCTGGAGAAAACGAGGGGGGCCAAGAAACACATCCCCTGCCTTCTAGCAGAAGACAGTGCCCCCGTCATGGATCCGGTGGAGATGTGTGGGACAGCCCGTGACTTCTACACAAGCCTTTTCTCCCCGGATCCGACCAATCCTGGCGCTTACAGGGTGCTCTGGGAGGAACTCCCCACGGTCAGCGTGGGCAACCAAGACCGACTAGAGCTGCCTCTCACCCTGGCCGAGTTCTCGGAAGCCCTCTGTCGCATGCCCACCAATAAATCTCCGGGCATGGATGGGCTGACCGTGGAGTTCTACCGCGCTTTCTGGGACATCCTTGGCCCAGACCTAGCCACTGTCTGGGCTGAGTCTTTGCAGGGCGGGGTGCTCCCTCTTTCGTGCAGGCGAGCAGTGCTCGCCTTGTTGCCGAAGAAGGGGGACCTCCGCGATTTACGAAACTGGTGTCCCGTCTTGCTCCTTAGCACGGACTACAAAATCGTAGCGAAAGCAATCTCGCTGCGGCTAGGGTCCGTGATGGTGGACATGATCCACCCAGACCAGACCTATACTGTCCCGGGTCGCAGCATTTTTGACAACCTATTTCTAGTCCGAGATCTTTTGGAACTCGGGCGTAGAGAGGGTCTGTCGTTCGCCCTCCTGTCTCTTGATCAGGAGAAGGCGTTCGATAGAGTGGACCATGGGTACCTCCTGGGCACTCTGCAGGCATTTGGATTCAGACCTCAGTTTGTGAGTTTTCTCCAGGTGCTGTACGCTTCCGCGGAATGTCTGGTTAGGCTCAACTGGACCCTGACCGAACCAGTCAGCTTCGGGTGAGGAGTACGGCAGGGGTGCCCCCTCTTGGGCCAGATGTACGCTCTGGCGATCGAGCCCTTCCTCTGTCTCCTCCGCAGGAGGTTGACGGGGTTGGTTCTGCGGGAGCCAGACCTGCAGCTGGTCCTGTCGGCGTACGCCGATGACGTGCTCCTCGTGGTCCAGGACCCTGGCGACTTGGCGCAGGTGGAGGCTTGCCAGGCCATCTATTCGGCAGTCTCGTCCGCCCGAGTCAACTGGGTCAAGAGCTCTGGCTTGGCGGTGGGGGACTGGCGGCGGGTGAGCTCCCTCCCACCCGCGCTTCAGACCATCCGGTGGAGCGCGGGTCCACTGCCCCGATACAAAGTGGCGGGACCTCCTGCCACCTTTGGAGGGTGAGCAGCCCTGGTGGGCCAGCCTGTATTCCACCTTGGTCCCGAGGCCCGTCGGGGACATTAGTTGGTGGCTCCTTCACAGGGCTGTGAGCACGGGCATGTATTTGACACGGTTCACCCCCAACCCGGATACTTGCACTTTTTGCAACGTGAGGGAAACCCTGGCGCACGTATATTTAGAGTGTGCCAGGCAGCAGCCCCTTTTCCGGCTCCTCACGAATATTTTATTATGCTTTTGGCTACACTTTTCCCCTCACCTTTTTATTTACACACTCCCCATCCGTGGCCCCACAAAATCGTGAGATCTCCTGGTTAACCTCCTCCTAGCCCTAGCTAAAACAGCCATTTATAAAACCGGGGGGGGGGGGGGGGGAGGTTGGCTAATGAAGCGTCCTGCGATTGTAGAGCCGTTTTCCGATCCTCAGTACATTCACGTATCCGGGCGGAGTTCCTCTGGGCGGCGTCCAACGACTCCCTTGACGCCTTCGAGGAGCGGTGGGCGCTGTTCGAGGTTCTCTGCTCGGTGACCCCGTCCAGTTCCCTCCATCTGACCCTTTGATTGAGGGGAAGAGCGAGAGACCCCAGCCCCAGCCGTTGCCGCTGTGGATACCATCATCACTGTCACCTAGGAGGGGTCCTATCACACGTGGTGTATGTGCCCCCTACCCCCAAACCGCCCACCCCGCAGCCGTGCCCATTTTGTTGGGCACTCTCAGGAGAGGAATAATCGGTGACACTGGGCGTGGCACTAGGTAACTCGAGGGAGTGGAAGACCATGAGTGTCGAGGAAGACCCCCGCTCTAGGCCACCAGGTAACTCAGGAGGGTGGAAGACCACGAGTGTCGAGGAAGCCCCCTCACTCTGGGCCCAGGCTAGCCTGAACACTTCTCTCTCCTGAAGGCTGCTGTGTTATACCTTGTGTTTGCTTTTGTTTTGTTGCATAGTTTTGCTTTATCCTTTTTGGTGATTCTTTGTAAGTGTTACACAAATAAAATTCTTTTCTGCTTCAAAAAAAAATCACTCTCCTGTAGCCCTCTGGCGTGGAGGGAGAGGGCTGATGCTCCTGCTGCTGCTGATACTGCTGCTGCTGCTAGGTCCTGGGCTCTTGCTACTGCTGCTCCCCGGCTGGGCCAGATACCACCCCCACCTTCTCTACTGCTAGCTGGTTGCTGGCTGGCTGCTGGACCCCCCACCGTCAGGTGCTGCTATTGCTCCAACTGCAGCCCCTTGAGGGGGGAGCCTGCTAGCCTGCTCCCCAGAGGGAGGTAGTGAGGGACCCCAGCCCCAGGCGTTGCTGCTGTGGACACCACCGCCAGCACCTGAGAGGGGTCTTTTCTGGCTGCCTGGACCACCACTTGGAGCTGCTGCTACAGAGCTTGCTGCTGCAGCCTCAGAGAGGAGGACAAAGAGGACAATCTACCAGTGGGGGAGCACCTAAAAACTTTGCAGACCACCGTGGAGGGAGCCATCATGGACTGAGTATCCTTCAAAGTGTGCTCTTGTGGTGGGTGTTTTGACTGTGTTTGTGGGGACACAGGGGGTGTGGTGTGGAGCTGCCCCCAGATCCATCTGTATCCCTCCCCCAACTGCCCCCCCCCCACTACTGCTGCCCCCTCCACCACACCCACTGGCTGTTTACCATCTGCCTCAGCTCCTGCCTCTGGACTCGACTACTTGCTTGGCTTGCAACGCCCTGCTTCCACCATTTGGGCCTGAAGCAGCAGCCAGCCCACACTGACTTTGTGCAAGCGCACATGGTCGCACGTTCCCCTCCCAGAGCTTTGCCCCTTGCTACCTGCCCCATTTGCCCCTTGCAGCTTTTGCCCCCCCTTTTGCCCCAGCCCCCCTTACTAGCTTCAGTTTGTTTGCCTGCCCCACCCATTTCCCTCTGCAGCCTTTGTTTGTTTGCCCCCTGCAGCCTCTGAAGCTATCCCCTTGGTTTCCCTGCCCTAACTCCAGCCTGCTTAGCCCCTTGTTCCGTGTGCCCATGCCCCCTCCCATGCGCTTGTGCCACTCCCCATTTTAGTTTCAACCCTCTTCACTGCAGCCCCAATGTTGTTGTATCCCCCCCACCCTTAGTGCAGCTAGAGGAGCTGGAATTCGACCCCGTGTCAGTGACTGACCTCCAACTCCTGTTTTGTCCCTGTGTCCAGCCCACCTGTTTTGGCGCCCTCCTCCCCTGCCTGCAGCCTAGCGGGGAGGAGTGGTCAACCTGCTTCCCCTTTTCCCCTCCTCTTTCTGGTGTGTCCCCTTCCCTCCCTGTTCATGATGGCGGGGGATGAGACGGGTGGGGCCCTTCCATCAGCCCCAGCTATCCCTCCCCCACCTGCCCCTCCGTCACCCCCCCAAGCCTCTACCTCCGCTGCCGAACCACCTGCTACCACACCCGTGGTGACCTCCCCTGCAGCTGCGTCACTCGCCCCCTCAGATTCGGGGGGAGTCCCCCCAGCTGGCAGGAAAGGCCAGGGGAAGAAGAAGGGGAAGGGCCCCGCTAAAAAAGACTAGGCCCTCCATGGCAGGGGCTTCCCCCACTGCCGTGGCCCCACCACCGGCCGCGGCGTCCCTCCCCGCTGTTCCCTCCACCAGCTCTGCAGGTGTCCCTCCCCCGGCCCCCAGGGCATATGCCCAGGTGGCGGCAGCCCCCCCGCCTGCCGCTACATCATCTGTCCCGCCCACCGCCTCCGCTACCTTCTATAGTGGACGGGGCCCCTTTCCCACCATGACCAGGAAGTGCGGCGTCCATTGCCTCCTGGTGCCCACCTCGCCCCAAGTGGAGACCTACGTGCGGGCACTGGCGAGGGTGGTGGGGCCCATGGCCATTGTGGCAGCCTCCATAATGTATGGCAAGGTCGTCTTCTTCTTAGCATTGAAGGCTGCCACCCAGGAGGCGGTGGAAAAGGGCCTGGCAGTGGGGGGGGTATTCCTCCCCCTGGAACCGCTACAGGACCTGGGCGTCTGCCTGGTCCTGACCTCCATCCCTCCCTTTCTTCCCAATGTCACCCTGTTACCCGCGCTCTCCACCCTGGGGAAACACATCTCTGTGATTAGCCCTCTCCCGTTGGGCTGCAAAGACCCCGCCCTCCGTCACGTCCTCTCGTTCCGCCGGCAAGTGCAGCTTCAACTGCCACCGGCGGCGCGTGATGGAGAGGCGCTCGAGGGGTTCTTCCTGGTCCCCTACCAGGGGGCGCATTACCGAATGCATTACTCTATGGGGGAGGCCTGGTGCTACCTCTGCCGGGCGATGGGGCATGTCCAGAGGGACTGCCCCTTGGCCCGGCAAGGAGGGGCATATGGGACCCCCGAGCCCCGGCAGAGCACTGGCCCTGTCATCGCCTGCGCCCCTAGCTGCCTGGCCCCCGAAGCCACCCCTCCTCCTTCCCAGTTCACCACTGCTCCCACTCCAGCCCAAGGGGCACCTCCCCCACTATGCCCAGATGAGCGGGAGAGCCCCGTCCTCTCTGCTTGCAATCTGGCGGGACCTGTGGAGGAGGGTGCGGCAGGGACACCGCCGGGCATGGGAGAGGGCCCACCCCAGGGGGAATCCTCTCTCCCTCATGCTGCCCCACCATTACCCCCCGTGTCCCTGAGACATCGCCTTTGCCTCCTGACGCAACCCCTGCTAGCCAGCCCCCGGATGATGCCATGGAGGGCTGGGCCTTAGTCCAGGGGAAGAGGGGCAAGTGGAAGGCTCAAACTCCGCTCCTCCCATCCAATGCGGAGGCCCCCTGGAAGACCAGGAAGGGGGGCACTGATGCCAAGCCTTCCACTTTGCCCACGGGTGTATTCCATCCACCAGTGCCTGGTTGGGGAAGACGTGGCAGCACCGGAAGGCAGTATCTCCCCTCCCCGGGAGTCCCTCCCCTCCGAGACCCCCGAGGGAGTCCCTTCTGCCCTGGTACCACATGAAGCCTCTATGAGCCCCGAGGCAACCGTCGCGTCGGGTGCCAGCGGGGAGAACCCCAGGGTGGCAGAAAGTGATCTCCCCTCCATATACGAGGAGATCGAGGCCCTGGGTCTGACCCTGGTCACTCAGGGGGAGGACGTCCCTATGCCAGAGGGCCTCGACCTGGGCAACCTCACTCCAGCCCCCCTTTTCCCATGCTCCCTTCCCCTAACCGTTGCTTCCGCTCCCTCCTGCGAGAAGCCCGAGGACTCCTCCATCAACCCAGCTGCAGATAGCACCCCGCTGATGGCCACCGAGCCTGTTCAGGCGACAGCCAGTGCCACGTGGCTGGGACCCGAGCCACCAGGGGCACCCCTCGTTGGTGTGGAGCAATCAACTTCCTTCCCGGGCGGGGGCCCTACAGAAGATAGTCCACCTCCTGATGCCGTGGCTGCCAAACCCACCATAGATCCTGCGCCAGGCTTCGCTGAGAGCCCCCTCCCCACCCGCTTAACCCTTGAGCCTGATTGGGAGGTGCCACCATCCAACTACTTGGCTCCCGAAGTGCAGAATCTCGTCTCTGCCCCTGCCCCTGATTCCGGCCCTCCCCTTGATTCTGACCCTGTCCCTATCCCGTCCACCTCCTGCAATGTTATTGCCGCCCCTGGAGCTGTCTCCTTCCCTTTTCCAATAGATGACCCCCAGGGAGTGACCTTTGTGTTTCCCTGTCCTGACCCACTAGGGGCTGCTATCCTCCCTCCGCTGCCCCCTACTGCCCCAGGATTCGAGGCGGGCCTAGTGGCGCCAGCCCATCAGATGCCCCGTTGGGGGTCCGCACCCTGTCTGCCCATCTCGGTGGGCCACGGGGCTGTACCAAGGGCCCCGTCAGGGGATAAGCAGGAGACCGTAATCCCACCCCCCCATGCACTGTGAGAGGAGTTATGGGAGTTTTTAGAAGATGTCCGTGGCTCCCGCAACAAGGTACAGCTTGCTCCCCAGCGATGGGGGGACTTTCATCAAATCCTCCAGGCCGCGAGGGCCCTCATGGGGGAGGGTAAAAGGACCGGGAAGCAAGGCGCCGTGGCCTACCAGTGGGTCCGCATCTTCCGTGACTCCTTATTCACTTACGGGGTAGGTCACGGATTGTTGCGCAGCCTGTCGGGAGCCGCGAGCGTCCCTGCTGGCGAGGATCCCCCTCAGCCCTCCTCATGACACCTCTCATCATCGCAACATTGAACACCCGGGGCTGTAGGATGGGTCTCCGCAGGTCCCAGGTGCTCTCCTTCCTTTGGGAGAGGGGGTACTCTGTGGTTTTCCTGCAGGAGACGGCGGCTGGATTGCGGGGACAGGGTCTACTTTAGCCATCTCACAGTTCGTACGGCTGGAGTGGTGACCCTGTTCTCCCCCGACCTACGGTGCGAGGTTGTGGGGGTCGCCGAGGCTGTGCTGGGCCGCCTGCTGCATCTCTGAGTCCATATGGAGGGTGTCGTGGTCAAACTCGTTAATGTCTATGCCCCAACATCGGGCCCAGAGAGGCTGCAATTCTATCAACAGGTGTCTGCCTTCCTCGGCACCTTGGATCCTCATGAGTGCCTGGTCCTGGGTGGGGACTTTAACACCACCCTCGAGGAGCGGGACCGCTCGGGGACCGAGCAGTCCCCGGCCACAGCGGATGTCCTCCGGGAGATAGTCAAACACCACTCCCTGGTGGACGTTGGCGCAACCACCACCCGGATGACATTTCAACGTTCACCTTTGTCCGGGTGGAGGCCCACCGGTCGCACCACTCCCGGTTGGACTGCATTTCTTTATCATGTTTCCACCTTTCATGAGCCCACTCCTCCAGCATCCAGCCGGCCCCATTTTCTGACCATCATTTAGCCACTGTGACAGCCTCCCTCTGAGCTGAGAGGCCGGGGCTGGCCTATTGGCATTTTAACAACAGCCTGTTGGAGGATGTGGGCTCCATGACGTCCTTCCAGGAGTTCTCGCTGGCCTGGCGAGGGCAGCAGCATGCCTTTCCCTCGGCGCGGCGGTGGTGGGACCTGGGGAAGGTGCGCGCCTGACTCTTCTGCCATGACTATACCCGGGGCGCCAGCCGATGGAGGGATTCGGTGATAGAGCAGATGGAAGGGGAGGTCTTAGAGCTTGAGAGGCATCTGGCCACCAGCCCCGAGGATCCACCCCTCTGCGGAGCGTGCTGGGAGAAGCGGGAGGAGCTCCGAGCCCTCAAGGACCATCGGGCCCGGGGTGCCTTTGTTCGATCCCGCATCCGCCTCCTTCGGGAGATGGATCATGGCTCCCACTTCTTCTACGCCCTGGAGAAAAGGAGAGGGCCAAGAAACACGTCACCTGCCTTCTGGCAGAAGATGGCACCCCCCTCACGGATCCGGTGGAGATGTATGGGAGGGTGAGAGCCTTCTACGCAAGCCTTTTCTCCCCGGATCAGACCGATCCTAATGCTTGCAGAGTGCTCTGGGAGGAGCTCCCTACGATCAGCGTGGGCGACCGAGACCGGCTACAGCTGCCTCTCACTCTGGCCGAGTTCTCGGAAACCCTCCGTCACATGCCCACCAATAAATCTCCGGGCATGGATGGGCTGACCGTGGAGTTCTACCGCGTGTTCTGGGACATCCTCGGCCCAGACCTAGTCACCGTCTGGGCCGAATCTTTGCAGAGCAGGGTCCTCCCTCTTTTGTGCAGGCAAGCCGTGCTCACCTTATTGCCGAAGAAGGGGGACCTCCGCGATTTACAAAATTGGCGTCCCGTCTCGCTCCTCAGCATGGACTACAAAGTCATAGCAAAAGCAATCTCGCTGCGGCTAGGGTCCCTGCAGGCGGACATGGTCCACCCAGATCAGACCTACACCATCCCGGGCCGCAGCATCTTTGACTACCTATATCTGGTCCAGGACCTTTTGGAACTCGGGTGTAGGGATGGTCTGTCGTTCGCCCTCCTGTCCTTGGATCAGGAGAAGGTGTTCAACAGGGTGGATCACGGGTATCTCCTGAACACTCTGCAGGCATTTGGCTTCGGACCCCAGTTTGTGGGTTTTCTCCGGGTGCTGTTCGCCTCCGCAGAGTGTCTGGTCAGGCTCAACTGGACCCTGACCGAACAGGTCAGCTTCGGGCGAGGAGTACGGCAGGGGTGCCTCCTCTCGGGCCAGCTGTACGCTCTGGCGATCGAGCCCTTCCTCTGTCTCCTCCGCAGGAGGTTGACAGGGTTGGCGCTGCAGGAGTCGGAGCTGCGGCTGGTCCTGTCGGCGTACGCCGATGACGTGCTCCTCGTGGTCCAGGACCCAGGTGACTTAGCGCGGGTGGAGGCTTGCCAGGCCATCTATTCGGCAGCCTCCTCCGCCCGGGTCAACTGGGTCAAGAGCTCTGGCCTGGTGGTCGGGGATGGCTGACAGGCGAGCTCCCTCCCACCCGCGCTTCAGGCCATCCGGTGGAGCACGGGTCCGCTGCTCTATCTTGGTGTTTACCTTTCTGCCACGCATCCCTCTCCACCAGAGAACTGGCAAAATTTAGAGGGCGGGGTGATAGAGTGGGTCCGGAAATGGTCAGGACTACTCCTGTGCCTCTCCCTCCAGTGCTTTCGTACCGGCTCAACACCCTGGTCCCGGCCCCGGGTTTCCTGGCCACCCGCCGAATATCGATTCTGGAGTTCTTTTGGTCAGGACTGCACTGGGTCCCTGCAGGGGTTCTCCATCTACCCCTGGAGGAGGGAGGGCAGGGCCTGAAATGTCTGCACACTCAGGTCCATGTCTTCCGCCTCCAGGCCCTGCAGAGGCTCCTTTATAGTGCAGGTAGTCCAGCGTGGAGCATACTGGTGCATGCCTTCCTGCGGCTTTTCCGTTGGCTCCGATACGACCGGCAGCTCCTTTATCTCCATCTGAGGGGTTTTCCATGAGACCTCTCCGGGCTGCCGGTCTTCTACCAGGACCTCCTCCAGACCTGGAAACTGTTTTTGATGACCAGGTCCATAGCAGCCACCAAGGGGCCAGATCTCCTTGCGGAGCCTCTGCTACACAACCGCCAGCTTCGTGTGCAGGTGGTGGAGTCCCCCTAGGTGCGCCAGAGGTTGGTCCTGGCAGAAGTCACAAGAGTCGGAGACCTCCTGGACTATGACCGGGGAGACTGGCTGGATCCCCTGATGCTCGCTCGGCGCATGGGGCTCTCCAGACCTCGTACTCCCCAGCGCGTACTTCAGGAGGTGAGGGCTGCTTTGCCGCCCACTGCTAGGGTTTACCTCGACTGGGTCCTGCACAAGGGTGCACCCTGCCCACCCTCTACCCCAGGCCCGCTGGACCTCTTAATTGGGCCCCTGCCCTGTGGACCCAACCGACCCCCCCCCCCCTTCACCATGAGCCGGCTGCATGAGCTGCAGCTGGTCTGCTTCCAGACCGCGCCAAGGAGACATCTATACACACTCGTGCTCCATACCCTTCACGCCCTCACCCTCGTGTCCTGCCCTGATACAAAATGGCGGGACCTCCTGCCATCTTTGGAGGGTGAGGAGCCCCGGTGGACCAGCCGATATTCCACCTTAGTCCTGAGGCCTGCCGGGGATATCAGTTGGCTGCTCCTTCACGGAGCCGTGAGCACGGGCGTGTACTTGGCACGGTTCACCCCTATCCCAGACACCTTCCCCTTTTGCGGTGTGAGGGAAACCCTGGCACATATATATTTGGAGTGTGCCACGCTGCAGCTCCTATTCTGGCTCCTCACGAATATTTTATTATGCTTTGGTTGCACTTTCCCCCTCACCTTCTTATTTATACACTCCCTATCCTTGGCCCCACAAAGTCATGGGATCTCCTGGTCAGCCTCCTCCTGGCCCTAGCTAAAATGGCCATCTATAAAACCAGAGTGAAGAGGTTGGCCGATGGATTCTCCTGTGACTGTGGGTCCTATTTCCGATCCTCTGTCCATTCACGTATCCGGGCAGAGTTCCTCTGAGCGACGTCCACCAACTCCCTTGATGCTTTTGAGGAGCAGTGTGTGCTGTCCGAGGTTCTCTGCTCAGTGTCCCCATCCGGTTCTCTTTGTTTGACCCTTTGACCACACTCCTGTCCCTGTTATTTCATTAGTTGTCCCCTGGATTTATTTGGTGTCCAGGTCCTGTGGATCCCCCTCTTAGGCTTTACCAGCACTTCCTGGATCCCAATAGGATTACTCTCCTGTAGCCATCTGGCCCGACCCTGTTACAGTACATAGAACATACTATAAAATAGATATTCTGTTTTTAATATTCTGCTATAGAAAATATATCAAAGTGTTAGTACAAAATAACACATCTGCTTGGAAGCTGAAGGTTCCGGAGTAGAGATAGATGGACACTGCACTGCAGAAAAACTACACATTTGTTTGAATAAATCCCACACATTTCCTTCAACACCATTTTATTTGATATCTGCAAACAATGACACAAATGATATTTTGTTCACCAGTATGATCACAGAAACCACAAGTCTTGTAAATACTGCTGTGAATGTGTTAGTGTCAAGGCTAGCACTGGAAGTATGCACAAGCATATCTGGATTTCCATCCTTCTATTGACAAACAGTTTCAATCTTTCCATCAGGAAGCACAAACAATACCCTGTGATGTGGGTGGATGGGGGTGGGAGCAACTATACAGCACTAATAGCTAAAAATGAAGTCCACAGAAATAGCTTGCAAACCAAAAAATTGGCTAAAATATATCCATGTGAAGTGTTTGTCTAAAATTTTTGAACTGGAGAGACAGTGGGGGAGGTAATATATTTTATTGGACCAACTTCTGTTGCTGAGAGACACAGTGAGAATTTGGTCCAATAAAATATACTATCTCACCCACCTTGTCTCTCTAATATCCTCAGATCAACATGGCTACAACAACATTGCATGCAACAATTTTGAATTGGAACATTTTTGTAACAATTTAATTCTATTCATGGAGTGTTTGCAATGACAGGATTAAATTTGTTGAATGCATTATTTCCTATAAATAGCTCACTCAGGTCTACTTACAACTGTCACCACACCTGTTAGCATAATGAGCGATGGCCATGTACAACGTTGAACTAAACTGCACACATGGGAAGGGGAGTAGATGTCAGAAGCTTCAGTAACAGAGAGAAAAGTTGAGCTCAAATAGAGTTCCACAAACTGTAACGAGGGGCCAGATTTTCAGAAGTGGTCAGCACCCAACATGGTGAGAAACTGTGGAAATCTGATTACTTATTTTGGTACTTACATGAGAGCTGAGCTCTTTAGAAAATCTGGCCTTTATTCAGGGGCCTAAATGGGAGCTGAGCTCTTTTGAAAGCCTGGTCTCAGGTGTGGGTGCTGAGCACTCGAAAAATCTGTCCCTTTTAGTTAGTTCAAGTCCTCACCCCATGTGCTCCTGTTGACTACAGAGGAGTTTCACAGGAAGGATCAGGCTCTTCACTGGTAGGCAGCCACTACAAGGTGAGACCATATCAATCAGTAATGCTACTCTTGGGAACTTAGAATAAAGTTATTTAAATGTACCAAGCTTAATCTTGCTTATTGAATCTTGCCCATTGAAGCTAACAGAAGCTTTCCCACAGAATTCAATGACAGCAGGATTGGGTTCATGAGTAAGTTATTTTCTACTCATCAGCACAGATGTTTCTTTCATAATTGCTGGATCTCAGTAGAAATTAATAAAAAAAACCCACCCAAACCAGATCAGTACAATTCTGTTTTATTTTTTAATGTGTTCATTAGAGACAAGGATTTGCTAAAATAAAAATGATTATCCACCAGAAAACTTTCAAAAATATATCGCTAAACTCAGTGTAAGCCAGGACACACAGTAACAAGATTAATTTTGTTGGAGCTGTGCTTTCACGGCAAGACTCTAAAATATGTAGACAACGGTTGTGAGCACTTTGGAACCACTTCTGGATTTTTTGCTGATGCCCTAGAATTCAATCCACTGCAAACTTTTAAATAAACTTCATTTTTAATTCATCATGAAAAATGACCTCCCTCCTTCCTCATCTTCTCCTGAGTTTCTCTTTTCCCAGGTAATAATTTTACACTTTCAAAGATGCACAGGAGAAATTTTACATCTTGAGTATTGAGCCAGGCTTCTTAGAGGTCTCCGTTTTCAATTAAATACATTCTCCAGATGGACAATTGAAATTCTCATCTTTCCCAATTTGATGAATGGTTACCATAATGATGAACACCTAGCAGTCTGATGGATAGACAATGAGTATATTTAGAGATATCACAGTGACCTTTGAGGAGAAGCTGCTACTAGTCAAGCTAATTTTACAAACAAGAAACGGAATATTTTGTCTTCTGTGGGCTCCTCAGCTTGCTGCGCTCCACCACTGCTATAAAACGGAAGATAATATATTCTGTCAACAGAGTGAAATAATGCTACTAGGTAATAGAGTTTGAAATGTTTACAAACCTATAAATGAAAACTGCTCCATTAATATGAATGAATATAATCAAATTCCTTCATGATAATTGCTACATGCATAATACTGCAAACAAGCTATTTTTAGTACACTAGTTGCAAGTTTTATGGTCTAGCAAAAGAAGTGACTGTTCATTAGCATTAACTTCTGTTATGCAAAAGGATGTTCTTTAACATCCTTTCATTAAGAGTTCAAGGCCCCCTTCTGCAGGCATTTACCAGTGGGCTGAGTCTCATTTTTAATCAACTGTCTATGGGAAAAGTGGCAGAAAACAGTAACACCCCATTGTCCTCTTTCTTAGACAAAACAAAATAAAGTCCAAGCCCACGAAGGAAAATATGGAATTAAAACTCATTAAAATATTTAATGTAGCTACACACAGTGATCAAAACAGTTTAGCTCAGTTTAAGATGCTGATCTTATAGTTGAACATGAATAGTAGGGAATATGGCTGCTCTGCTGATACTATTTGAAGAGGTAGCTTCTTCTATAGCAGTATTCTTCCATTGACTCAGTTTGTGTGTGTGTGTGTGTGTGAGAGAGAGAGAGAGAGAGAGAGAGAGAACTTGGTTTCAAATTTTTAGTCTTTGTACAGTTTTCCTCATACCTGAGTAGTACATTTACATTGGACAGTTTGCATCAGGCATTGAACTCATGAACACACATGTTAACAGAAATGTGCCTACGTGTACAAGAAATATGCTAATCTGCCCGTGCTGGAGAATGAAGTCTTTTATGTATCAGAACCATAACAAGCAGAGGCATTCCAGAATTCGATATAGTGACCAACCAATATATAAGTCTTTTGCACTTCCGCAGAGACCCCTACAAAGCACAACAATTAGTGTTGTTGATTGCAAACTGGCACATGAAGCCGCACACATTTTTTAAATGTTTCAGTAGAATTTCCACTTTAACCCCTGAACAGAGAATGGGAGACAAAACAAAACCACAACATAAATGAAGGCCCTTTTCGGAACATTACAGAACCTGGAGACTTGAGAGTACAAATAAGAAAACAAAGTCCCTGTCCCAAAGAGTTTACAGTCTAATTTAGACTGAGCACAACAAGTGGGGCAACATGACAACAGTGAGCAGAAGGAAAAGAAAATAGTGGTAACAGCAGTAAGGTTATGTGGTTACTCAGCAAGGGCATGAGTGTATATTGGTAGAGTTATGGGGTTTGTGTTTAGATATAACAATTAAATAATAAGATACCTTGTGCTACATTTGTTTGTGATAGGTCTGTTTCGCTGATGATGACTTTCCAGGATCAATTCACTTTAGGCACCGAAAAGTTCATTGCTAAAGGCTGAAAGAAAAATACTTTTTGTGTAGTTATATATTTTCATTCTGTGGAAGAACTTTGATTGTACAGCTCCAGATATATAGCTTACTGCAAACTATAGTAATAGTTCTCATTTTAATGAAAAGCTAGCAGGCAAGGCTAAATTTATTTAAGGTTTGTGTTCACAGAAATAAATCCTTAACTACCTTTGAAGTCTCAGCTTCTAGAACTATATTTACTGAAGGGAATTGTCTGTGGTAGGCTGAAAAGATTCACAGTCAGAACTATAATCACATAATGGAGGTAGCATAGATCTTGTATGAGTGGATTGGGGGAGGAATTATTTACTAAGACTGAACAATTACCTACTATGATCCTCCTGTGTAATGTCGTGCACCTTAGCAGCCTCCCCTCCCAACAGACCATGGAACTCATCAACTTCCCATCAACTTCGGTGTGCTACGGGTCAGGGACCTAAAAAAGATTTCTGGGGAGACGGTCTGTATATGTAAACCCCTATACTGCTCAGCCTCAAATATGTGAGTTAAGATGACAACATTCCCCCCTTTCTATGATTTTCAGAAAGATTAGGTGGCTTCTTCCAAAGCTGGTTATGTTGTGGGGGTGGCACTATCTAGATAAGTTATTTTTGGAGTCTGGAATCTACAGCCCCCCTGGAAGAGTGTCTATGTAAGCCTGCCCTGCCTTTTTCAGGGGTGACTCTTCCTTATGTACAGCATACCCTCTGAGCTTAGCAAGTGCAGATTGAACATGTATAAGTGAAGCAAGCATACTAACCTCATAGATAGTAAGACTAGAAGGAGCCATTATCATCATCTACTCTGACCTTATCCATATCAGGCCATAGAATCTCACCAGTATACTTTGTACCATGACCATAATTTGTTTGAGCTACAGCATATCTTTTAGAAGAGACATCCAGTCATGATATAAACATTTCTAGTGATGTACAATCCACCATATCCCTAGATAAGTTACTTTCACTGTTACACATTTGTGCCTTATTTCTAGTTTGTCAAGCTTCAGTTTACAACCCATTATGCCTTTTTCTGCTAGTTTAAACAGCAATCTGCTATCAAGAAATGTCTTCCCCAAACAGATTCTTGTTGACTGTGGCTGGTTTCAGGAAGGTTTATACTCAATAGGCTACCCATGCTACCATAGCTACACAGCTGTTAGTACTTTATGGTAAATAATGAAGAGGGGAGGTCGCTGATACAGAGTGATCTGGAACATTTGCTAAGTTGGCTGCAAGCAAACAACGTGTGTTTTAATATGGCTAAATATTAAACATAAGTGTACATAAGGAACAAAGAATGTAGGCCATACTTACAGGAGTTGAGGACACTGTCCTAGGAAGCAATGACTCCAGAAAGATGTGTGGGTCTTGGTAAATGATCATCTGAACATGAGGTCCCAGTGCAATGCTCTGGCCATAAGGGCTAATATGATCATTGGATGAACAAACAGGGGAATCTTGAGTAGGAATAGGGAGATTATTTTACATCTGTATTTGGCACTGTTGTGACTGCTGCTGGAATACTGTGTCCAGTTCTGGTGTCCACTGTTCAAGAAGGATGTTGATAAATTGGAGAGGATTCAAAGAAGAGTCACAAGAATGATTAAAGGATTAGAAAACATCCCTCATTGTGATAGACTCAAAGAGCTCAATCTATTTAGATTAAGAAAGAGAAGGTTAAGGAGTGACTTGATTAGTCTATATGTACCTACATATGAACAAATGTTTAACAATGGACTCTTAAAAAACAGTATAACATGATCCAATAGCTGGAAGTTGAAGCTAGACAAATTTAGAATGGAAATAAGGCATAAATTCTTAATGGTGAGAATAATTAGCCATTGGATCACTCTACCAAAGGTGGTTGTGGATTCTCTATCACTGACAATTTTTAAATCAAGGTTGGATATTTTTTAAAAGATATGCTCCAGGAATTATTTTGGGGAGGTTCTGTGGCCTGTATGATACAGGAGATCAGACTAGATCATCATAATGAGCCCATCTGGCCTTGGAATCTACAAATACTCATTCTAGCTCAGTGAAATCTAGCACAAGTATGTGAGAAGGGGAATCTTATCCCTAGCTCATAGTGCAGGCTTAGCCTAAGCCACCTCTTAATCTTTTCTTGAATAACCTAAATGGATTGAGGTTTTTAGTCTCTTGCTATAAGGCATTTTTTCCAGATCTTGAATCATTCTCATGGCTCTTCTCTGAACCCTCTCCAGTTTTTCAACATCCTTTTTGAAATGGACACGAGAACTGAACACAGTGTTCAATAAGTAGTATCACTAATATTGTGTACAGAGGTAATACCACCTCCCTGTTCCTACTAGATATTCCCATGCATATACATCCAATCACCACATTCATACTATTAGCATCTCACTGAGAACTCATCTTTAGCAGGTTATCTACCTTGACTCTTAAGTCCTTCTCAGTGTCATTGTACTCCAGGATCTTTGAAGTGTGACCTACATTCTTTGGTCCTAGATATACAAATTTGCATTTGGTTGTATTTAAAATGCATGTTCAAATGACCCCACCTTACCAAACTAACCAAGTTAGTCTCTATGAATTACCTGTCTATAACATTTTTTACTAGCCTATCCCATTATTTTTTGTGTAATCTGCAAATTTTATCAGTAATTATTTTGTATTTGCTTTCTGATCACTGGGAAAGAGACTGAATAGCATTATGTCAAGAACAGATCCATACAGGACCCCACTAGAAACACCTACAGTGACTGATGATTCCACATTTACAATTACTTTTTGTGATCTATCAGTTAACCAGTTATTAATCCATTTCATATGGGTTACACCAATTCGGTATAGTATTCATATTTTCATCTTCTGTGCAAATTAATGAGATTCTAATTTAGTTCTTAGGGGACTGGGTTGCTCAAAAATGTTACACTAATTACACATGGGTTACAGTAGTAACAAATTTGTCATCCATTAACCTGTGCTTGATTTGAACTAGTGACACTATATCTTTCATCTCTTGAACTCTTATCGGGTTCTTTCAGTGATACTTCCAGATGGCATAACTATTTGCTTATATCTGGGATTTCTGTTTTATTGCTCAAAGACTTAGTTTTACTTTACAACTTAATTTTAATACCACTCTTATGAATTTCCCAGACTGAACAAATATATTCAGAAGTTGTCATCATTCTGGCAATGTCCCCTACTTGGTATTTGACACAAGAACAATGCACAGACACACAGTAGTTTATCTAAGGCACACTCCAAAGATAAGCTTGGACAACACAAAATTAAAATGTTTGGTTGCCCATCCATGTCCAGGAAATCCAAGTATTTCCTTTATAATTTTAAAATGTAATATATAGGTAGGTGTCAGTGCTTCTCTGCATTGCGTGGTGTGGGTTGCCATGGACTGGTGCTGGTAAAAAGAAGTGGTGAATATGTCTTATGGAGGAAAAAAATATTGAAATTTCAGATTTTTAACTAAAACTGATTCCAGCATATACTTTGAAAAATCTGCTGCTTTGTTTGGAGTACAGGATCCAGCACTTAGGAATGTCTCAAAAATGAGGTGAGATGAAGGAGAAATATTTGATAACACATGAAGTTGAAGAAAAGAGACCTTGGCCAGTGGCACTATGCACTCAGACTAAGGGTGTAAGTAGTGTCTGGTACCATTCAACAGCTTCCCTCCTGGCTGACTGAAAAGTGACAAATGGTCTGTGATGAGACTCCTCTCTAGTTTACCTCACCCCCTGAAGGATATTTGGACAATGGAGTACTTCAAAAGCAGGGTGTAAAAATGCACCAGAGTACCAGAGCCAATGTTGTGTCATTTACATGCTATGGAGCAGGAAAGGTACAAGTTACATTAATTTCAGTTCTCATACAGTTACTCCTGAATTTGGCCCCTTGTATTCATTTGACTTTAAAAGCTACTTTGTTTCCATACTTTTAGCAAATTATTCAAATGGCAGAAAACAATTGTCTGAATGCAGGAAATAGGCGAGGGCAGGTGGAATGCATTCAGCGGGCAGAGAGTGAATTATTTTTTCCTTCCTTTTTCTCTAGCATGGCACACCACCTTCTCCATTCAAGACTGAAATGGCTATGGTGGTTAAAATAATGCCAATGTACTTGTCACATTGTAAATGCACATGGTGTTGTCCTGCCTTTCAAAAGAGATGTCAAACTCTCCATTGCCATTCCATATAAAATATGGTGACACTGGATAATTTAGCTCGAGCTATTTCATCATCCAGAAAGTTTTTTTGAGATATAAGGACAGATAAACCAACTGCATTCATTCACATTTACTACTTGCTTTTTTGTATCCATCAATCGTGGATCCAAATGAGGAATGCAAGTTCATGCCAACTTTTTTCCTGAGCTTTAAACACCTGATCCACAATTCAACATCTTTCCAGAGATGAAAAAAGATAGACTTTAGCTGTTATGTATTTGCACAAGGGTAAATTCTTTCCAAAGACCGATGTATCCTAGCATTTAAAAACAAGGAAATATATTTATTACAGAGATACTCCTGCCGTTAAAAACAAGGAGCAGTTTTCTATTCCCTAGATATAACCTCACTTTTCTTTTTAAGGTGTTGTTTTTATTAGAACATGGTAGCAACAAAGGAGTAAATTGTAAACATTTATCATCTAAGCATTGCATTTATTGATTTTCTCATATACAGCACTTTGGGTACATAGTGATATATGTTGGTACCAATGAAAAACGAAAGGTTATAACAGTTCACTGATTATGGATCATCCCCCGAGAGAGCAAGAAAACTCGGTAACAAAGTGCCTGAGTTGAACGTTGCCCATTTATTGTGTTTTAAATGCACTTTGCGGATCTTTAATACTGTAGGCCAATTTCTTCCCTGGCATAATTTCACTCAAGTCAGCAGAGTTACACCAATAATTAATTTGGCTCTCGGTGTGTGTTTGTTTCTGTCTCCGCACATCTTGGTTTATTGGAAAGTCTCCTTCAGTAACTATGGAGTACATTGTATCATTTTCAAATCATAAAGTAAATCATCAGTAAACAGCTCAAGTAACATATGACACATAATTCAACCACCTTCCGTACCATGAATATAGATAAGGCTTTATCTACTTATTTCCTTAGGGCTAGATTCTGGTCAGCCCATACTCAGTCATGCAATGGAAGGAGAGGGTGTTGAGACGCCACCGCTCTTTGTGAAACTTCTTCTTGTGTGATCTGAGTACAAACAGGGAAGGACTACCAGCCTAAAGTCTCCCAGAGTGCCTGGCACCCTAAAGGATGTGGGGATGGCAGAAGTAGGCAAAGCCGTGGTTTCATAGGCAGAAGTATGCTGCATCCCTTAAAGAGATATAGCAGCTTGTACTGTCCCCCATTCATCAGAGCTCCAGGAGGCATTTTGCCACTCTGCAGTAGAATTCCCACGATGCTCCTCTTAGCATTGGAGTTGTTCCACACTTCCCTAGTGCTGAACTGTGTCAACCAGGCATAATCGAGCCTTTAGTGTTGATGGTGAAAGAACATATATTTTAACTTCAGATCTTGCCTTCTCCAGAGGAGTAACTTTAGTACATTCAGTGTATAATTATCCAGTCATATCTGACTTTTCCCTGAGATGACATAAAAGCAACAACTGACTTTTTCCGACATGCAGATTGTCAATGTCATTCCAAATGAGCCTTGCCGAGACAGATCTGCTTACAAATGTCAAAAGCTGGTGAAAGGGAGGCAGAAGGAAAGGAAATCAAGCTTCTGCATTTACTGATGTGTAACTGATATTGTTATACAGTATGCAATACTGAACCATGTGAAAAGGAAGACATAATGTAAAATTGGTCTACATTAGCCACTTATGTCGGTATAGTGTTGAAAATCCACACCCTGGAGCGACGCAGTTATCGACAAGCTCTTACACAGCTCACAATTTGTTGTCATTGTCAAGCATGCTGACCTTTTTCAATGGCTGTCATCCCATTGCCCAGTTATATTTTCCCTCTATGTCTCGTGTAACATGCCCTTCATCATCTTTCAAATGCTGAGGCTCTAAATGAGCTTTCTGGTACGTATATTTAGTTTCCATATTTACATTGCAAATGTAGGAGGGCTAAACACACCCATATGGATGAAGTATCACTGGCCCTGGGCTTTCATTCAACCTTTACATTGAAGAGGAAAAGCCTGATAATCAGAGTTACTGAGCACCCTATACTTCCCATTGACTTCTGTCAGTCGCAAGCAGCTCTAAAATACAGACTCAAGTCTTTTATGAGCTCATAAATGTTCAATTAACTTTTTTTTAAAAAAATAACACTGGGGGGACGGGGTATCTGCACTTTCCTGGTTATGTCCTGAAGTGGAAAAAGAAGAAATCCTCATCTAGCTCCACTGAACCTAATTTATATCTAGAGAAGATCACTTCTGGCCAGACTGAAAGGGAAAGTACCAGAAATATTCATGCCTATGCTTGTAATATTTCCAGCAATATTCTAATGGATGACATATCTTAAAAAAAAAGGGTGTGACCCTGCAGATTTACTCGTACAAGTAATTCATACTCAAATGAGTCCTACTGAAGTTAGTGGGTCTATTCATATGGAGTAAGGATACTCAAATGACAAAGTGTTAGGTCAAGAGACGCTTTTGCTTTCTGGCATGCTGCAATTTTAAAGAAATTTCAAAAAGTCTATACATTTTAAATGTATATACAATTTCCCAGTGGAGCCAGCAGAAAATGATCCAAGAGGTGAAATGTTCCTGTTGGAACACAGTAATGTATTCTGAAGAGAAAGCCCGCTAAGCATGTTTTAATACACCCTTCCAATTCCTAAAAGGAGATCACATTTTATGGACCAAAACTGGCACATGGAGCTGCAGAGAAATCAAATATTTGCATAAGATTTTCTAATTTTACCTATGAAAATAGAACAGGAGACAGGCAAAAAAAAATGAGGGATCTTTTGGGAATGCTCATTTTTGAGATACATATTAATATTTCTCATTTTAAGGAAAACCTAGCAATCAAAGATCTATTTTTTTAACATTTGTTTTTGAAAAATTATATGCGAAAATGCCTTGGAAGTTAAAAATCTCATCCTATATTTACTAAAGGGAATTGTCTATGGGGCCAAAATAGCTCAATCAGAACTGCAGTCAATAGACAAAGAGACTGACATTCAGGGTGTCCTAATATTCAGCTAGCATATTAACCTTTTAATAGCCAAAAAAATAAAGTATCAGACACAGTCTCCACCTTTTCACCTTCATCTTCTCTGTCCCAAGCAACACCCCTCTTTCGAAGAACCTACAAGACTTGTTTTTAAAAGTATTTGGAGACTGCGAGGAGTGATCGTAAGCCACCAAACATTCAGTTACATTTTTTAGTGAGCGAGAGCATTCAGCAACAATTAGGTAAGTCCAGGTGATGGTGAATCTGCTAGCTTGGATTTACACATGCAAACTGTATTTATGGATTCAAATCTGATAGGCATTTACTCCATTTATTGTTCAACTGCATTTTGCATGCACAAGCCTGAATTTGTGCATGCAAAAATCTAGTCACAAAAGATGGCAACTGTAATTTTACAGGCTGGTGTTAAAACATTGGCATTTAATGTGCAGACAGTTTTTGTCTGTTCTGTGATCATCCTGGTTCTTTCCTAACTCTTTAAGCAGACTAGAGGTCTCAGTAAGTAATGGTGATATTTTGTATCAACCAGCAACAACATATGCAAAAAAGATCGTGGTTAAAATTCCTTGTGTAGAAAGTATCTCAAGTAACTGAAATTATTCTCAACCATTGTTGGACCCTATGTGGCATGATGAAACATTCTAATATTTGGTTTCTTACTTTTACAAGAGACAGTGACATGAAAGGCAAGCTACAGCATAGCTACTAGTTTACTTATGACTGTCTGCTTTTGTCAGTGAATTTTGTAATATAAACTTTTTGCTCCAGCAAGCTCTATCGATATCACTGCTAGCACATCAAAAATCATCAATTTACAAGCAAAATAGATTTTTTTAACATGGTAGTCTACTGTACTGTGAAGCTATCATACAATTTTTTAGAAGAGGCAATTTGACAACCCCTTGAATGTATCAGAATTTCACAAATGCTCATTTCTGATATTGTTTAGAATATGTGTGTGCACGCTGGTTTATAAACAATGCAACAAATATCAGCATGTACTTTGCTTTGAAGTAAGGCCCTTGGCTTTTGTGCACACCAGACATAACTGTTGGAATTCTGCTACCTTAGGCAGCGGGGCAATTCTCTCTTATAGCCACATTTGCCTTTCCCTCTGCTCTAAAGAGGTAGAAGCAGAATCAGGCCCAATAAACTGAACTTTTTACAGGTGATCATTAATTACATGTCCCTTGTTTTCTGGGAGCCCCGTTTGATTCACTGTGGTCTGATTTGCAAAAATGATAAGTCCTCAGAGCTGCAACTGAATTCAGTGAGAGATGGGCTTTGAAATTAAAATGATATAATGCTAAATACTCTGAAAAATCAGGTCCTAGGAGTCTCAAATTGGGTACCCAAAATTAGTGTGTAATTATGACTTTGTGCCTCAGTTCCCTTCCTTTAAAATGGAGATAATACCCCATTCTCACCTCACAGGGTATTATGAAGATTAATTAATTATTGTTTGTGAAGCATTTCTACTATATGGATGGGCACTATGGACTTTTATATCAGAAAATGATTAATTCTGTCTTCAGAACTGGATTTGAATAGTGCTGCAGAAAATACAGCCTAAGGCCTCATACTGAACAATGAGGAGAAAACTATATAAAATAGTTGCTCATTAAGTGAGCGCCGTTCATCTCGTGCACTAAGACAGGGTTTCTGTGGAAAAAAATAGTTGTGAACGTGTGACTAACTGTTTCAGAATGCATTTGCCGAGGAGGGCTGAGTTGTAGTTGTCCAGGCAACCTTAATTCCAACATTTCCAATCTTTTGAGTTCTTGACTTTGCTACCTTAATAATGTTCTTTTATGTGAACTTGTGTGTAATTTTATAGTGTATTTTTTCTTTTGATCTGTAATGATAAGGACACCAAAAATGGTAAGTGCTTATTCGATTAATAGATTTCAAGACCAAAAGGGACCATTGTAATCATCCAGCCTGAGCTCTTATAGAATATAGACCATAGAACTTCCTCAAAACTATTCCTAGAGCATATCTTTCAGAAAAAACATTCACTCTCAATTTTAAAAAAAATTGTCAGTGATTAAGTAGCCACTAACTCCCTTGGTAAATTATTCTCACCATTAAGTTACCTCTCATTTCAGTTCTGAATTTGTCTAGCTTCAGCTTCCAGTCATTGGAAGGCTAGATGGACCTGTGATGCTTTTGCCAGGAACAGAAAGGAATGGAGTCTTAGAACTTAGTAAGTAATCTAGCTAGATATGCATTAGATTCTGATTTCTTTAAATGGCTGATAAAATAAAGCTGTGCTGAATGGAATGTAGATTCCTGTTTTTGTGTCTTTTTGTAACTTAAGGTTTTGCCTAGAGGGATTCTCTGTGTTTTGAATCTGATTACCCTGGAAGGTATTTACCATCCTGATTTTACAGAGGTGATTCTTTTACTTTTTCTTCAATTAAAATTCTTCTTTTAAGAACCTGATTGATTTTTCATTGTTCTTAAGATCCAAGGGTTTGGGTCTGTGGTCACCTATGCAAATTGGTGAGGATTTTTATCAAGCCTTCCCCAGGAAAGGGGGTATAGGGCTTGGGGAGGATTTTGGGGGGAAAGACATTTCCAAGCAGGCTCTTTCCCAGTTATATATCTGTTAGACGCTTGGTGGCGGCAGCAATAAAGTCCAAGGGAAAAAGGAAAATAGTTTGTACCTTGGGGAAGTTTTAACTTAAGCTGGTAAAAATAAGCTTAAGGGGTTTTCATGCAGGTCCCCACATCTGTACCCTAGAGTTCAGAGTGGGGAAGGAACGTTGACAGGACCATTGATCTGATCCAGTATGGCCATTCTTATATTCTTGTGATTGTGTTTTACCTTTCTCAGCTAGATTGAAGAGCCCATTGTTAAATATTTGTTCCCCCTCTAGATACAGTTTGTTCCCCTGTAGATCAATTTTAGATATATTGAGAACACAACCAATGAAAAATATAACTAGCAGCCTCCTCTAATCCTCTGAATCAACCCAACTAATGAGACTGAATCCCAAACCATGCCTCTGTACGCCCTTGCACACCTCAGTACACCTCTCTGACCCTAAAAAAAGCAGGAGAAATAGATGGGCTTTGCACCATGCCCTGAAAGGAAACAAATGTGTGTACCTTCAGCCGAAGCCCATCTTCAACATAGGGAGCAACATACATGTCAGAGACCCAGAGCTTCATGAAGGCTGCAGGCCCATTCTGAGAATTACAATTCCCAGAACCTCAATTACCTGACCTCATTATGCTTCCCCCAGGTCAGTGAATAGCACAAACTTTGATCCATATGAAAACTAAAAAAGAGAGATCAGTCTGAACTCTTGTTCAGGTATAAAAACAATACCATTCCCTTGCCAGCTCAATTAAAAAAAATAATCTTTCCAGCAGTGAGGAAGCTTGCAGGCAGTTACACAAATTGCTCAATGTAAAAAGGCTGTCATTGATATGGATCAAGTTTTGGTAGGTGAATTTCTCACACTGCTTGACCATGCCATTTTTGTTGTATCAGATCATTTGTTCTCACATACTGCACACAGAAGCAATTATGCTGCAGTTAAAGATCATTTCAGGAGAGACTCTTGGCCAGAAAGATTTCATTGCATCTTTAACAAAAATGTCAAAAGGTATGAAATATTGTTGGAATACATGTGAGGAGGAAGAGTGCAAAAGGGGTTGATAGCCAGTCCTTAAAGGAATTCTACTGGGAACAGTGACAACGGCAATGTGAATATAGCAGCTAATAATTAAGTCATTGGACTGTATTTTCCCTCTGGCGGTGCAGAGAGATGGAAAACACTCACTGACACCAACAAGAGGCTAGTGTGATGGGGCAGATAGGCCCCATACTGGCAACAGGAGGGTAAAGCCTGTTGACCCATTTGGCCCTGACCCACTACACCTGCAGCAAATGTCGCACAGGGTGGGGAGTTCAAAGGTGAAGGTCTGGCCCAGTTCAGGGCTGACCAGAAAGGAGACCAGAGCTCTGCTTCTCTTGATGGGAAAGAAGCTGGGCTGCAGCCCAGAGGCTAAGATCCTTTTCTGGCCAGATAAGCCCCTGCTAGAGGGGATGACCAGACCATGGGGGATCAGTGGAAGCACAGACTGTTTGGACATAAGCCCCAATTAGACGTATGAGGTCCCAATGAAAGGTTGTTGGATGATCTGGTTTTGAGATGTGCTTTTTTGGGGTTCTTGATTTCCTTGGACCTTAACACTGGGGAAAGGGTGGGAATGAAATGCCCCTTGTCTAGAGGGCCAAAGCACTGCTACCTTGGACCTCCTAGAGACAGCAACCTAACAACTGTGATCAGCAGCAACTGGGTGAGTCATACCCTGATGGGGTACAAGGGGGCACTGTAGAGGCAACGCTGTCCCAGCTGGATACTTGCTTCATCCTTAAGGAGCCAAGTGATAATTTCATTGGTGTCCTGTTTTATTGAAAAAAGAAAAGGAGTACCTGTGGCACCTTAGAGACTAACCAATTTATTTGAGCATAAACTTTCGTACCTCATGAAAGCTTATGCTCAAATAAATTGGTTAGTCTCTAAGGTGCCACAAGTACTCCTTTTCTTTTTGCGAATACAGACTAACACGGCTGCTACTCTGAAACCTGTTTTATTGATTGTCCCAGGAAAAGGCAACTTTAGCAGGTACACCATTTCAGATTTTGGTAGGGGAGAGGCCACCTTAAACTGTGATTCCTGGGGTTACTTAGGCACTTGAAAACTTTGGTTTTTTGGCAGATAACTTAGCAATTAGCTGACCGGAGCCCTGTATCTAATTCCTATATAAAAGAAAGAAAATTAAATAAATATTAGACCCACTTAGCTCTAATAATGTGTTCTGACATCTTGCGGCTAGTCACTTAAGGGACACTGGTTAGGTTTAAAATTTTAATGTATATTCTTAGTTTATTACTAACTCTGTGGAGAGAAAGACCCCATCAGGATTCCTGGGTTCCATCCCAGCTCTGGGAGGAGAACGGGGTCTAGTGGGTGACAGCGGGGAGCAGATACATCTGGGTTCTATATAAGAACATCAGAATGGCTATACTGGGTCAGACCAAAGGTCCATCTAGCTCAGTGGCGAATGCCAGGTGCTCCAGAGGGAATGAACAGAACAGGCAGTCATCAAATTGCCCTATTGCCCACTCCCAGCTTCTGGCAAACAGAGGGGAGGGACATGCAGAACATGGTGTTGGATCCCTTCCCACCCTGATAGCCATTGCTGGATCTATCTTCCGTGAACTTATCTAGTTCTTATTGGAACCCTGTTATAGTTTTGGCCTTCACAACATCCCCTGGCAAAGAGTTCCACAGGTTGACTGTGAAGAAATACATTTTTGTTTGTTTGTTTTAAATCTGCTGACTATTAATTTCATTGGGTAACCCCTAGTTCTTGTATTATGTGAAGGAGTAAATTAACACTTCCTTATTCATTTTTTCCACACCATTCATGATTTTATAGAGCTCTATCATGTCCCCCCCAGTCATCTTTTCCAAACTGAAAAGTCCCAGTCTTTTTCATCTCTCCTCAGACAGAAAGTGTTCATACCCCTAATCATTTCTGTTGTCCTTCTCTGTACCTTTCCCAAATCCAATATATCTTTTTTGAGATGGGGTGACCAAATCTGCACACACTATTCAATATGTTGGCGTACTGTGAATTTATATAGAGGCAATATGATATTTTTTGCTTATTATCTATCCCTTTCCTAATGATTCCCAATATTCTGTTAGCTTTTTAAACTGCCACTGCACATTGAGCAGATGTTTTCAGAGAACTATCCACAATGACTCCAAGATCTCTTCGGGTTCAGCTAATTTAGTCCCCGGCATTTTGTATGTATAGTTGGGTTATATTTTGCCAAATGCATTACTTTACATTTATCAACACTGAATTTCTTTTGCCATTGTGTTGCCTAGTCACCCAGTTTTGTGAGATCCCTTTGTAGCTCTTCACAGTCTGTTTGGGACTTAACTATCTTGAGTAATTTTGTATCATCAGCAGATTTTACCACCTCACTGCATACCCCTTTCCAGATCATTTAGGAATATGTTGAATATGTACCTCTCTCCATTCTCACCTTTATTCCTACCCTTTGTTTCCTATCTTTTAACTGAAGTGCCTGGCAGTGCTTTCAGGATCATCTAAGATCCTTAATTTACTTTAATGATAAGCTTTTTGCTATCTTAATCACCCTGCCTCTGTTTATAAACAAACTCCCAGCCTCAAAACCTGTGCTGCTCCCTGCATGCATCAGATGAAGTGAGCTGTAGCTCAGGAAAGCTTATGCTCAAATAAATTTGTTAGTCTCTAAGGTGCCACAAGTACTCCTTTTCTTTTTGCGGATACAGACTAACATGGCTGTTACTCTGGAACTCATCACATATCACACTCAAGTTGTTGCAGTTAAGAGCTCTGTCTGGAGCTACGGTGAGCAGACATCCCCTAGAAAACTCGGGGGGAGGGAGGGGAAGGGCTAGAGCCCTCCCCTGTCCCCCCTAAATGGCGCCCCTGAACTTTAGTTCCTGTTGGTGGCACCATCATCAGGTGATTCTCAAGGTATATTCTGCTGATGTACTGGGTGCCATTTAGAAAGAAGCGGCCAGATCCTCAGCTGGTGTAAAATGGCATGACTTCATTGAAATCAAAGTAATTTCACCCATTTATGCCAACTGAGTATATGGCCCAAAATATTTCCTGTGTTTTGACACAGTGAAGGTAAATTATGAAGACCAGGAATTACATCTCAAAAGCCAAGAAAGAAAACAGCAGCTACACATAAGAGGGAACTCTCCAGAGAGAAGTACACCAAAGTGCCAAAATATTTTCTCCTGGTTTGCACATGCTGATACTGCAAACATACAGCTAATTAATGCTATTTTTAACACTGCAAGCAGTCTGGGATCACCGTGCTTAAATTAATTAATTGCATATTGATCCAAAAACATTACAATGCACAAGTCTCCAAATGTAGGCAGAATCACAACACTGCATTTCCAAGAAAAGCATGGGCTAGAAACCATCTCATGATTTAAACAAACTCAACTAATCATTCACTTCCTCATTTGATTATTACTCTTGCTCAGCCACTCCCTTACATACCCTTAATATACTAGTTGCTACTGGTGATTTTGCCTCTACGGTCCTCCTTGATGGAGGAAAAATTCTGGTAATCCTAATAACAGAAAAATGAAGATAAGGAGAATGAGTCCTCACTTGGGTGACATCCTAATTCTCAGTATAGGACAACTAACTTTCTAAAGGTTTCAGAGTAGCAGCCGTGTTAGTCTGTATCCGCAAAAAGAACAGGAGTACTTGTGGCACCTTAGAGACTAACACATTTATTAGAGCATAAGCTTTTTTGGGCTACAGCTCACTTCATCGGATGCATAGAATGGAATATATAGTAAGAAGATATATATATATATATATATATATATATATATACACACACACATACAGAGAAGGTGGAAGTTGCTATACAAACTGTAAGAGGCCAATTAATTAAGATGAGCTATTATCAGCAGGAGAAAAAAAACTTTTGTAGTGATAATCAAGATAGCCCGTTTAGACAGTTGACAAGAAGCTATGAGGATACTTAACATGGGGAAATAGATTCAATATGTGTAATGACCCAGCCACTCGAGTCTCTATTGAAACCCAAGTTAATGGTATCTAGTTTGCATATTAATTCAAGCTCAGCCGTTTCTCATTGGAGTCTGTTTCTGAAGCTTTTCTGTTGCAAAATTGCCACTCTTAAATCTTTTACTGAATGGCCAGAGAGGTTGAAGTGTTCTCCTACCATTTTTTGAAGTGTTCTCCTACCGGTTTATGATTCCTGATGTCAGATTTGTGTCCATTTATTCTTTTGCGTAGAGACTGTCCCGTTTGGCCAATGTACATGGCAGAGGGGTATTGCTGGCACATGATGGCATATATCACATTGGTAGATGTGCAGGTGAACGAGCCCCTGATGGCATGGCTAATGTGATTAGGTCCTATGATTGTGTCACTTGAATAAATATGTGGACAGAGTTGGCATCAGGCTTTGTTGCAAGGATAGGTTCCTGGGTTAGTGTTTTTGTTGTGTGGTGTGTGGTTGCTGGTGAGTATTTGCTTCAGGATGGGGGGCTGTCTGTAAGCGAGGACTGGTCTGTCTCCCAAGATCTGTGAGAGTGAGGGATCATTTTTCAGGATAGATTGTAAATCTTTGATGATGCGCTGGAGAGGTTTTAGTTGGGGGCTGAAGGTGACAGCTAGTGGCGTTCTGTTAAAGTGGCGGGGTCACTACACATTTTGAATCTATTTCCCTGTGTTAAGTATCCTCACACCTTCTTGTCAACTGTCTAACTGGGCCACCTTGATTATCACTACAAACGTTTTTTCTCCTGCTGAAATAGCTTGTCTTAATTAATTAGCCTCTTACAGTTTGTATGGCAACTTCCACCTTCTCTGTGTGTATATATATATATATATATATATCTTCCTACTATATGTTCCATTCTATGCATCCGATGAAATGGACTGTAGCCATAAAAGCTTATGCTCTAATAAATTTATTAGTCTCTAACTTTCTAAAGATGCACCTCTGTAGCTAATGCACTGTACAATGAAAATGGAAGCAACCTCCCAGGGCATACAGCAGCAGCTCAGTGAGTCATTAATGCTTCCATTGCCTGCTGACCACTGAGCAGCAAACACCCCATCAGAGAGCCTTCTGTCTTTGCAACTGACCAGAACAAATTTTTTGCAAAACCAGCTTCTTCCTGGTCACAAGAGCACAGTCAGATTTTGGTGAATCTCTTGTGTGATACCAGCAAAACAGTGGGTTTTAGTAAGAGTACAAGGAATGACCACACATGCCACCAAACAACCAAGGAGCTGGCAGCTTTACAAATTTACCAGACCGGTGCAGAGAGCAGATTAAGCAGCTCAGCAGATTAAGCAGCTCAAGAGCAAGTACTGGAAATCCAGGGACCAGAACCGCACCTCAGGCAACTTGTCGACATCATGCCCCTTTTATGAGGAGTTTGACCAGGTGATGGGCACCGAGCTCATCACAGAAGCCAACAGTGGTTCATGATGAACCGTTCAGTTGGGATGGTGCCCCGCTGGCCCCAGAATTCAGCATGGAGACTGATGGGAGTCAGCAGCAGGTTCCGAGCGGAGACAATGAAGTCACGCTGTTGCTGGAACCAGTCCCAGAGAAGCTTTGCAGCAGGAACAGCAGCACCAACTAGGTTCATACTCAGAGGAGCTGTTGGATGTTCCCCCCCGAGAAACATCCCGCTGAGGAGCCTGCAGCAGACACAGAAGGGACAGAAGCTGCCTCTGAGCCTGGTAATTTTCTGGCTTCATTTAAGGAATATTAATACAGTGATGGGAGGAATTTTCATTCAGTGAACCAATGCAAAATTTATGAAACACCCCAGCGAGGAGTGTGTATCCACTAGTAGCAGATTGTATGCCAATGCCTCAGGGTTCTTCCCCCTCCACAAACCACGTGGAGTTCAAAATGGCAACCAGGAAATGCAAACAGTAAGGAACGCCTTGCACTGTGTTCTGTGCTCTGAAGCATCCCTTTTACAATATACTGAAGTTCAGTTTGGAAAAGTAACATGTTATATTCTCAAAATTCCACAGGGATTTTTTTCTGTGCTCCTGCACTGGGATATTTGAGACAAAAATACTCTGTGTCTTGTCCTATACCATGCTCTCCAACCTCTACTGGCTGAAGTATCTTCCATAGCTCACCCTTAGTGCAATACAAACCTGGCCCAAAGTACCTTCATGGACCATACCAAGAGGAAGCATTTCTGTGATTAACTTATGGTTGAAGATCTGGACAAGGCCAGCAAGAAGGTCCAGTATCAGAAAGAGAGGGACTGCTGAGAGGCAAGAGTAAAGGCTGAGGTTGGCTGAACAGGGTTTCAGCATGGAAGTAGGCACTTGCTTTGGAGTTCCTGGCATAGGAACGGTGGCTAAGGGAGGAGGACAGAGGTCAGCAGAAAGAACTGTTTGAGCAACCAATATCAATCATGGCTGCAAGAGTACCGGCTCTTGCTGCCTAATCTACACCATGGCCTGAGTCCCCTATGCACTACTCTAGGATGTAGTCCAGAAACAGGTTGGAAAATTCCATGGCTTGGTGGCACATGCAACCAGGCCCCAGGAGCGAATGAGCAGGACATGTTAGCCCCAGGAAGTCCTCTACCTTGGCCCCTCCCCTGTGGATGCCTCCACTTCCCTACCTCAGTGCCATGTACGTGGCCATGTACGTGGCAAACAGAGAAAGAAAGGAAAGGAGAACAGGGGGCCAGGGAACATGGAATAGTAGGGGTGGGTTCGGTCTTCTACTTGGTTTCACTGTTTGCACTTGCTCAGGCACTTTTTTGTTTTGTTTTGTTTGTTCTGTTGTGACTGATGTTTTGGCATGATAATAGCAGCTGGCCTGCCGGGCAATGGGTCAATACTGTACTTTTCTAATACGTGTTCATAAATACAGCTTTTTATGTCATCAAAAAAGTTTATTGCTATCACTGCATCACATCATACAATCTGTATCTGAAACAATAAAGGTGAACACATACTCAGGGACAATTAGGAATGCGTAAGCAAATAATATTCCTCTACAGCAGGGGTTCTCAAACTCATTGCACCGCGATCCCCTTCTGACAACAAAAATTACTACCTGGCCCCAGGAGGAGGGCCGAAGCCTGAGCCTGCCCAAGCCCTGCTGCCCTGGGTGGTGGGGCCAGGGCCAAAGCCAAAGCCTGAACCCCACTGCCTCTGGCAGGGGGCCAAAGCTGAAGCTCAAGGACTTCAGCCCGAGGCAGCCCCAGGCAGTGGGTTCGGGCTTTGGCTTCGGCCCTGGTCCCCAGCAAGTCTTAAACCAGCCCTGCTGACCCCTTTAAAAGAGAGTTGTGACCCACTTTGGGGTCCCAACCCACAGTTTGAGAACCCCTCCTCTACAGAGTTAGGTACATCAACCCACATGGCAATCACTTCCTTAGATTAATCCATACTGTGAAATATTGCCCTCCCCATTTCATAAGGAGCCATGTCATTCATAAGTACATTGAATGGCAATCAAGCCACCACCCCACCCCAAGCACTGAATCCCTCCCCAATCAGTTAGCCCCAGCCCCACCTCCACAAGCACATTCATAAAGGTACTACTCTCACTCTTCCCTTGGGCCATGCAAATCCACAATCTGGGAGCACAAAGCATCCCTGATGTTCATTGCCCGGGTGCATCCAAATTCAGCTTTGGTACGTGAACTTTCAAGCTGAGTGTGCAGATTCAATGGCCCCTTGCTGGCATAGGTCAATTCATGGGGAAATGGCTCACCTCTAGCTTTACAAAGATTGTGAAAAAGCACAACAAGCCACAGTAATGGTTTTAGCCCATGAAAGCTTATGCCCAAATAAATGTGTTAGTCTCTAGGGTGCACAAGGACTCCTCGTTATTTTTAGTAATGCACACAGTATTGATGACACTGGAATCCAAATGGGTCTGTAGGCATCTCCAGTGGGATTTCAGTCTGCCAAAAGCAAATTCAAACAACCATTCTATACCTGCTGTGGAAAGTAAATAAACCATCTTTTGCCAGCCCCCCTAAAATCAGGGTATGGTTTCATAAGCCATCAAAAAAGAGGATAATGCGGGGTCCCCCAGAATAACAGTGGGGACTGTAACTCCGTTCATGACAATGTCACTTGGTGGGAACAGTGTTCCAGCCTGTCCATGAATGTGGAAGCTTGATAAGCAAAAACCCTGGCATCATAAACTTTCCCAGCGCAACCCACATTGGCATTCATAAATTGACCTCTGTGGTCCACAAGGACCTACATAACAGTAGTACCCTTTGCAGTTTATGTACTCATATGCTCCTTGAGAACAGAAATCTGTGGGCACGTGAGTCCCATCAATGGCCCCAGCAGAGTTTGGAAATCCCATTCTCTCAAAGCCAGCAATTACCTTGGGAATGTCTTTAATGCCCACCCATGCCTGACTGCCTCAGATACCATCTCCATCATTTTACTCACATTCAACTTCCCAACCGCAAACTGCTTGGTAATGGATCTGTAGCAATCTGGGGTAGCCAGATTCCAGACAGCAATAGCAACATGCTTCTAGACTGGCAAAGGTGCCCTCATATGTGTATCTTTATGCTGGAGGGTCTGGACAAGCTGCTCACAAAGCTCCAAAAATGTAGCTTTTTTCATGTGAAAGCGCTGGCCCACATCTGCAACACTGGTCCCACCAGTCTGTGCTTGTGGCCCTGCACCAGAAGCGCCTGTCTACATTGGGGGCATTAGCATCTATACTGAGGATCATGAGCAGCATTGGCCAGTGCAAGTCTACCATGCCAGGGTACTCCTTCTCTACTGCCTTCTTCTCCTCCTGTTCCATCATAAGCTGCGTTAAGAACCTTTGGTGGGTTAGAAAATGCAGACAAAACATCCACCAGCACCTCATGGAAACTCTGCCCAATTCCGGACACAGGAGTGAAAGCGCAATGAGAGAAGTACTTCAAAAGGCGCATCCTCCATGTTGCTCAGCAGGCTGCATTGGTGGGCTGTTCAAACTTTCTGTAGCTTGAAGAATAGACAGTAAAGTTTCCCACAGTGCACCATGATCAAAGGGCTAGAGTGGCCACATTTCAGGAGGATGCTAAGGTGTCCGGGATATGGCTGGTCTGACTTGGATCTGTGTGCTACAGTGTGGATGCCAGAACCCTATGTCTGAGCCCAAGTTAGAAAATTCTTAACATAGGTTAACACTCAATTGTAGATGCTCAAGCCCCAGGTTCTCTAATCCAAGGTCTGATAATTTGAGACCAACGAACCATGGTATACACATACCCTCAGACACTTTTGGAAATTCCACCCAATTTCTTGATTACATCTTGCCTCAGTCAAGTATCTGACTTGAATTTCACAGGATACTCCTCAAGGAGAATCTGAAGATGTATCTTGCATGCATCAGTTCTGCCAGATTTCCTTTATTCTTTCCCTCTCTGTCTCTTTTCTCTTTCTTCCTTCCTCCCTCAATGTTTGTCTTTTCCTTATGCTTCTTTTTAGGTAGCACTCTCTCTCTGATTTTTCAGTCTCTGTTTGAGAGCTACACGAGCAGTTAATTGCAAGTATTCTCCAACAGCCTGAACATTATTTCAGTTATGGAACAAGACAAGAAAATTCAACAACCACAACATAACACCATGTTTGGAATAGGTGTCACTGGCTTTCTGATAGTTTCAGAGCTCTGTGTGGTTACATCTCAAGGACTTAACAACGTGTATGTGGTTTAGATGAATAATTGTTTAAATGCTAAGTAACTCTCCAAGTCAGCATCATTGAAATTGATTAACTTTACTGGTCAGTGGACTCACCTATCAGTAAGGCTTTCAGTGCTACATGGGAAAAGACATCATTTGATTTTTCTGGGCCGAGATCAGCTGAAATCTTTTCCTGGTCACATTAAAGGAGGGGGTAATTTATAACACAGGAAGGGCCCATATTTTGCAGCACAATAACTACAATATATAAAATAAGGACAGAAGGGCTCAGTAACCGTATTGTGTCAATTAAGGGATGCAGATAAAGTTCCTGAAATAGCTTTCAATTAACACTTATTATGTACCATAGTATATTTAGTTTCTTAAAGGGCCATTAATTGTTAATATACTGCAATTATCCATTAAGTATGTGATTAATATTCTGCTAAATGCTTATTTAATGTTATTTGGCATTCATTACCAATGAATAAATATTTAATTGAAGACTGCTTCTTCTATGCAGGATGGATGATCTTCTTGCACCTCTTCCATGATTACTCTCTATTTGTTTTTCTCCACCTTTCAAGTTGTAGAATTTTTCTTGTGGTTCACTCAGCTAAGCAGAATACAATTAGTTTTTTTAACCATTCAGAGTGATGTACTGGGATTACAGGTGCATCAAAGCACATCAAATTGCAGTCAGCAAAATCTCTCTTAACCCCTACCATACAAGGATCCGTAAAACATATCCAGAGCTGGGATTTCTGCTTCCTCTCCCCCCATCTTACTAACCGAAGGTAGACACGGAGAGGGCAAATGAGGCAGAGAAAATGCAGCAGCCCATACGCATGGTAATATGATTGCCTTATGGAGAAAATTTAAATTGCTTTTCTACAAGATAAGTCTGCTTGTGCTGTGTGATATACAAAGCTGATGCAAAATGGTGAAAACATGAGAGCTGAAAATCATACAACTATCTCATGACACTTGGCATTTACATATTTAATTGTCCTCTTTCTGTTTAAGAATAGATACATTCCTTTAATGCGATCAAGTTAAGAGTTTTTCTTAAGTTGCTTGAAGTGATTATGGGTGACTCATTTTTTCCATGTCTAATGTGAGACACAAAGGAGCCTGAGGTTAAATCCTGGCTCCATGAAGTCAATGAGTGCTTTGCCATTGACTTCAATAGGCCCAGGACTTTGTGCACTGTGTTTTGCTGTGCCAAGCAACCACCCTCTGAAAATCAGGCCCCTCTAAATGTGTATCCAGCTGGTCATCCAAAATCACTTATCAATTTTGAATACTGAGGCCAAAATATTTTTAAAGGTCTTTTAAAAAAAGCTGGACAAAATACTAGTGGGAAAAAATACCAACATTTTATTCTGAATATTTAATCAAATTTGAATACATTTATTTATATTTCTGAGTTGTTTGCTCGCTTTAATCTGGATGAATAATGAAAAAGTGCATACAGTAATGTGGTTGAAAAGTCACTAATCCCATCATATCATTTGATTAATATTTTTCAAGATGCTCCAGTTATTCACAACATAGTAGGTTAATGAAACTAATAATTTAAAAACCTTTTCAACATTTTTTAACTGTTTAAAACTGGGACAATGAAAATAGATGAGTCACTTTTACTTTCTGGTTCTCGTGCTCTAGCAAACTACTGCAATGCTTTGATTGCAGCTTGCACAAGGAAATGCTTACATGAGATTGGAACACCATTTCCACTGGAACTTAAAAAAAAAATCATGAATCTCCTGCCATTTACCTTAAATGTGATAAAAATTTGTTTTTAGAAAATTTAAATCTGAGATCTACATCTGCCATATTGTTTGAATAATAAGGGTCAGCATTAAAACCAGTTCTATCATTAAAGCCTGTGTGTGCCCATCCATCCCATAATTGTGACCATGGTATCAGAGCACCTAACTTTTAGATTCTATTTCACTAGGTGCAGTGCGGGCCATAATCTGTCTTCCTATGGTAAAACCCATGGGAGAGAGACAAAAGGTTCATGGAACCACTTGGGGCGTTTCTGCATTAAGCCTTTTATGTCATTGCAATCACTGGTGCAGCTTGGTGAATGCTGCAAATGGTGGGAACTCCAGCATAGAAAAGACACTGGCAGCTGCAGGAACCCTGTCTACAATACCATAGGTGTAGCTGCAGCAGAGATGCCAAGAAATTTTAAAGAAAGAGGACTAATGTAGATGCAGTCTTGTAAGATCATCTTGCAGAGCTGACTTCTAATGACCCCATCAGTGAGGTGGGCTCGAGAAGCTGTCAGAATCAGGGGACATAACTGCCGAACCCTACAATTTTCAGGAAAAGAATTGGCAGCCATGTGGTGGAAGCTGGCCTCTTTTCTTACTTCTTTCTATGCCTGTATCTGCACCCTTTGGGGTGGGCAAATACAGAGTACAAGCTGCTTGAAGCAACACTTTCTTCCAACATAGTTATCTTCTCAACAAGCCAAAGCACATCTTGTCAACTGAATAAACCCTCCCAGCCACCAGCATGTCTTTTCCTGACCCCTATCACTCCAAACCTGTGGATCTGGAGTAGCAAGGCTCCTGTGGCTGAATGGGAAAGGAGGAGCATGCCACAGAACCACTGGTCTCTTATTCTATGTCCCCAGCATAGTTTTGCTAACTCAAGTGAAGGGGAGCAGAAGACAGAGGGGAGCATACACAGTGTATGTTTTAATAGTATCTTATTGTAGGTTTTTGTATCACTTCCATTATTGAGAGAGAGCAACTTTAAGTCAAAAATGAGAGTGATATTTAAAAGGCATAAAGCAGCTTTTTATGGTAGATTCTAAAAAGATCTGAGTTCATGGTTCTGCATGTCTTCTGCAACACTTGATGACCTCACTAATTACTAGGAGATTGCCTAGCATTTGTTACACATTGCTTCCACTGTCAGTGATAGCACCAGCAACAACAGAGAGATTGCAAAGGGCCAGATTTGGTACTGAATCACACCTTGTGCTCTCCAGTAGAGGTAATTTTTCGTCTCCTTAATAAGCATCAGTCATGGGGAAAGTGGCCCTTCCAGGGGAATCAGGGCCTAGCTTGCCCATGAGAGTTCTCTGAAGACCAGCTGGAAGTAATGGGTGGTCCAGGAGGCTGGTTAGTGGCCAGTTAGCAGTGGAGTGCCCTTTAAGAAGGTTACCTGAGCAGTCCAGCAAGGGAAGAAGAAAATATCTCTAGAGAGAAGAGGTTTGTAACTGAAAGGCAACCCTGAGAGAGGGAGTTCCCAGGGAGGGAATGTGTAACTGAAAGGCAACCCTGAGACAGAGGTACTAAGGGAGCTTGTAACCAAAGGCAACCCTGAGGACACAGAGACCATTCTGCCAGCTGGAAGAGGGAAGAACAGATGAACCCAGAAGGCAAGGGGCTTGAAAATGTTTCCAGAAAAAAAACAGAACTAGAAACTGGTTCCAGGTGCAGGGGACAAGAGTTCAGAAAGAACTAGACACTGTTTATAGGAGTAAGATTTATTTTTGTTGTTTTCTGTAATCCATATATGAGGCTTTCTGAAGCAAGCGCTCCTTACTGGACAAAAGTCTGTTTTGGATAGCTTGTACCTGATGGATGCTGAGGAAGGAAGCACCTGAGATACCTCACTCAGGCCAGGGTTCAAGGATGTAAGGGTACAGCATCCAGGTGAAATCAACAGCATCCAGGTGAAATTTCCAAACCTTTCGACTATCAGCTATTATTCTGGTGAATCTTTTTATGCCCCCACTTTCATCTTCCCAAACAGTTCATGTAGTGATACTCCAATAGAAGTGGATAAAATCATTTGGTGCAACTATGAACCTGATTTGTTTAATGCCAAAACTTTTTTTTTAAAGTCCAACAAAATTACTTTACAAATATCCTTAAACCGTTAATCCAACATATGCATCAGCTTAGCATTTTCATACACACGATCTTTGTTTCCAAAGATCATAAAAACCAGTTTCCTCTTTACTCATGGCAAGGCCAGAGTTCAGTATTCTGGGTTCAATTCATGATGACTGATTTACACCCATGAAATCTCCATTACATCTGGAGAAACTGAAGGAAGTGATGCTAAGTGATTTGCTCAAGGTCACACTGAGTCAGAGTTGGGAACAGAACCAGAAGCCCTGACTCCAGTTGTCTGCTGTAACCACTGCATGGCAATGGAACAAAATAGAAAATAATATATGTCATTTCTGATTGAATTTGTGGCTATTTATTAGCCCACGTAATGGTAAGAAGTTTTACCACATATGCATTATTTTCTTTAAATGAATGAAAAATTAAGCTTGTAGGGGAAACCTTGCAACATTCAATTTGTGTGAAGATCTGACATCAAGTCAATGATCTAGAATATCCTCCCTATGTAAACTCAAATCTGTATATATATTTTAAAATATTTTAAATCTAGAGATGACATTTTCTTTAATAATCTACACTTCACAATTAATTCACCATTACTTGTGATCATGTTTCCCAGGTAAGTACTACATACTAACTGATATTTCATGTACTGACATATACCTTGCTGCTGAGGATTCATAGCATGATAAAAGCACATTTCACACTGAGTTTCAAGCATAAAGGAAGCAGTATTATTCAGTGACTGATTTTTATGGTACGCTTAATGTCCAACTCATTCTCATGTTACTTATCTAGAAAGGAGAATATTAACTTTAACAAGCACTAGTAATTAGCAGATTTAGGCAACTCATAGTATGATACTATTGTTTTCTTGCCTTTTGCTTCACTAATGTCTTCCTGCCCCTTAACTTGGCATCTGTACCCAATCACTGAGCACTGAAAAACACCACATAGGACCCTCATTTCACATGGTTAGCCATCACATTTCTAAAATGACTGTGAGCTCTGAATGATCTGAAATGAAATGATTATTTTCAGCTGTCCCCTTCTCCTTTGTTTACTGTAACCTTTGGGGCCAAATTCAACCTTGGAAATGTGAGTTGCACTTGCTTACGCCAGAGCTGAATTTGATCCTCTTACCTACTATCATCTAATCACTGTGCTATTGTTTAGCTTCTCAAAACTTCTCTTTTTGTAAGATAATATTAATGGTGGACTCTACTGAAGATGAGGTCCCCCCCTAATCCTACAGCAACATTTTGGAAGGGGAGTGAGCTTTCAAATTCTACACCCAATCACAGATCCAAATTTTACAACTCATGCTCATTATAATGCTAACACAGTCAATGCATTAGGCAAAATTTTTGCTCTAGTTGGAAGGGAAAAAAGAGCAGACTCTCCTCCTCTACTACCCCTCCATTCTGCATGAGATAAGGGCAGGAATCCAAGAAGTTTATGGGTGTGGGGAATAAGATCCTTCTGCTTAAATTTCACAAAGTATGCTTGCTAACTTGTGTAACGCTGATAGAAAAATCCATTGTATCCATTTTCAACACATTTTCTATATGTTGCCTAAAGGGTACTGCACATACTGTAGCTATACAAATGCTGCTATAGTTTCCTGGAAGCTATCCTGGGAGGATGGGGCGGGGGAGGGAGAGGAGGAGAAGACGAGTGGGTTTTCTGTAACACATACTTCAGCTGAATATTAAGCTCTGTAAACTCCCACATGAAAGTACATTTGCAAAAGGGGAGAAGAGCTCACAGCAGGCAAAGAATAGGTTTCTGAACAGTGCATTGTTGATAGGAAATGGAATATAGTATGGTACATCAGCAGATACTGTATGTGATGTTTCCTCATACAAAAAGAGCTAAATGGCTTCTTTTATATTAAGTAGACAACAAACAAAACACAAAATACCCATCAAATAGTCCACTTGCATCGCTTCCAGACACACCTCTAACCCCGCAGCAGATAGCTATAGCCGACTTCTTACACTTAAAAGTGCAGTACACAGAAAATAATCAGAGGAGCATTAACCACAATGTTTCATTTATAATGCACTTAATCACTGTAGTACCTAGGGCTTGGAGTCAATGAGACTACTCACTTGCTTCAAGTTAAGCATGTACTTAAGTGCTTTGCTGGTCAAGGCTAGAGTGCTCAGCTACATGCAGGATCAAGCCTGTAGAGAACATGAAAATCTCTGGCTGAGAACAGGAAAGATTTCCCAGTACTGATTCAAATGCTTCTCTCTGCTCCACCTTTTCCTTGCATTTTGCACATCTGCCATACTCTCCTGACCAAGACTGTCCCATTGAGGTTTTCCCCGTCCCACTGATCTGGAGGTACAGTACTATCTCCTTGACCCACTTAAGGATACCTAGATACTGCCAGTTTGATGGTGTGCAAAATTTGACAAATTGCCTTGGCCCGTTTTCAAAGTCAGACGTTTCATGTGTTTAATACACAGAGATGCACAACTTCAAAGGACAGAATGGATAAAGGCTAGGCAGTGTTAAATGACAACTGTCAAGCATGCTTCATACATTTCTGGAACCTGCTTTATTAATTATATAGGTATGATATTAGGAAAACAACTCTGATCGCAACTGTTGTAACTGACTGGGGGGGTCAGTCAGTCATCATTTTTTCAGGGGAAAAAAAAGTATGTCCTTTTTGAACCTCAGGATGTTTGAGGACTGGAACATGATCACATTCTATTATACTCAACATTCCCTGTGCTCAGACTTCTGTCTGGCTGCCTGAGTAAACTCTCTGGGGAGTTCATGACAGGTATAAAATGCAAGGTTAAGTTGAGATGGCCATTTGGCCTTCATTTTATTGTAGATTGTTCCTAGAATGTTTGTCTTTGTTCTGTTGTTTGCTTTTGGTTAAGAGCTGAGCCCTTGTGGTTTGCCTAGATATGCCGTATAGTCTGCTGTCCTTCCAATTTATCACCTGACAGCAATGATTGTTTAGTGTAATTAAAAGTCAGTGCTAGCTTTTGGGATATATGCTATAATAAAAGAACCATCTGAAATTAGGACTTAAATAATGAAGGGTTCAGGGACACGTAGGCTGGTATTTGTCATGCATTTTAATAGAGGAACTTTGCAGCTAATTGGACGCTAACTAAACCCCTTGGACACATTTCAAGTCACGTCAGTGCTTTTTTTTTTTCTTCTCCCCAAGGAATCTGATAGGCCATGCAGCTTAGTACTTCCTTTTTCTATCTTAATTACCACATTGAGTTGTGTTAATGTAGATTTACTTTAGAGGCATGTGTTATGATTATAACCCAGGCAAGAATTTCTTCTGTAGGCATCAGAATCTAATTTTAACATCCCTCTATCTGCAAATAGTGATGGCGGTGGTGTATGTGTGTGTGTGTGTGGGGGGGGAATTAAAGACCAATTTGCTTCTGAAACTAAAGCACTATACCCTCATATACACGTTCCTAGCTCAAACTAGGTTATGTGAATTACTGTGACCCACCCTCATCAGCACATGAAGGAAATCTCCAGGGTGGAGCATAGTGTATTTGGGGCATTATCATATCTGGTATTATCAGTACTGTATATCCATAAAGCCGTGTGAGTATCCTTCTCAAAAGCATATACAGAATCCAGAGGCATTGAAGGGGGTCAGTTTCACAGCCCATGAAAGAAAATCTTTAGTATGCATTTATGATTTACTTTCATTTGTGAATCCTGAACATTTCACACATTTCCTTGACTAGCCTGTAGCCAGATGTATGCTTAAAACAACAAAAGAAGTGACCTCACAAAGAGAAAATCAGTAAGCATTCTACCTTAGAATGCCTCATGCAGACCCTAGGCATACAACCCCTGCACACCCACTACCCTTTGGGGCTTGTAAGTAGAGCCATAGCCCCACTTTTTCCTATCTGTCAGCACAAGGGCTAGAGATCTGCCTGATCTTAACGTGGGCTATGCAAGGTAAAAGCTCCTTGCACCTTCTCTGTATCTGCACACCCAGGTAAGGGCCAGGCACAGTCTGATGCCCAGTCAGTAGAGCTGGTGGAGTAATACAAGTAGTTGAGAATAGTTTCACACAGGAAACCGTTGATTCTGTTTGCTGTTATTTTGGAGGTCACCCCTTTCATTGTTTGAGTATACAGATGGCTGCCTCTTCATAAAGGAAATTTGTGAAGTATTTGGGATTCACAGATACAGTATTGCCAACTCCAAAGCATCCTGGAAAAAGCATCTGCCTCCCCATTAGATTTACTTGGATGATATTTAACTTTGAAGTTAAAGGCTGCTAAGTCTGCAAGCTGCCAGGTGCTGCGTCATTCAGCCTTGCAGAAGTGAAGACAACCAGTTAACCTATCACTGTAAATCATTAAGGATTGTGTGAAGAAGAAACAGTCACAGAATGCGTCAGCTATGGCCCATTTCAAATCTAGAAACTCCGGCTTTCCCCAAATGAAGGTGATAACTCTTCTCAGCTGTAGGCTATGTCTACACTACCGCGGTAAGTTGACCTATGCTACACAAGTCCAGCTATTTGGATAAAGTAGCTGGAGTCGACGTACCTTAGGTTGAGTTACCACGGGGTCTACACCGCAGGGGGTCGATGGGAGAAACTCTCCCAGTGACCTACCTTACTCTTCTCGTCAGGCGTAGAGTACAGGGGTTGACTGGAGAGCGATTTGCTGTCAATATGGCGGGTCTTCACTAGACCGGCTAAATCAACCGCCTGTGGATCAATCTCAGAGCGTTGATCCCGGCTGTAGTATTGACATAGCCTAGACATAATAGTTAGTTTTCTTGATCCATGACTGAGTCAATGAGTCATACAATGGCTTCGCTATTCCAAAAAAAGGTTTGAATGTACCTTTCAATAGTAGGTGAAGAAACCCAGCAATTTGTGTAGATCCCTATGGTATTTGCTATTTGTGCTCTTACAGAGAAACAGCCAAAATGCCAACTGGATTATCTGGGAATGATAGTGTCTTCTGAAGTTAATATACCTCTCTGAAAGAGGTGACATGAAGAAGCCTTTAGCTTAATCCATGTTGCTGTAACTGTTGCATTCTCCACATGTTCTTCAAAAGGTACCACATGCAAGTATATCATCCAGATATGAAAAACACACCTGATCCCTAACTTCCACAAGGAACTCTTTCATACACCCCATGGAAGGCAACAGCTATGTTTGTTAAATCAAATGGGATTCTCACCTCTTCATACAGACCCTATGGAGTAATAAAAGCTGTGAGGTAACTAATTGTAGAGCCATGAAAACTTGATGGCAGGCCTCCTCTTGATCTAAAACAGAACAAAGATTTACTTTCTTATTTGTGCATGCCCAAATAAATCTGTTAGTCTTTAAGATGCCACTGGACTCCTCGTTGCTTTTGATAGATACATCTTCTGTTTAGCAGATCTTGCAGATATTCCTGTATCCTCTTTATGTAGTGAATGTGGCACGGAGATGTAAGTCTTTTGAACATGTTACTGATTATAAAATTAGATATGCATTTGTAGATTATTGATCCATCATCTCCAGAGAAAGCTATGGACTCCTCTTTCAACATCTGCTGAGCCATTTTCTCTTGCATATCTGACAAATATCTCATATTCACTGCTGGTTCAAACATCTCAATCATCCACTCTGCTTAGAGGCTGTTCTCCTCTTTACTGACTGCCCTTGATTCTTGGTGCTTGGATTCTGCCCTTGATTCTCTCCTTTGGCACTGTAAGGCTTTTATCTGAGTATCCACTGGAATTTCAGATTTTTGTTTGCTCTAAATGTCCTAGCACAGTTCATCTCTTTGGAACAGCATTATGATTTGATTGATTGTCGATGGGGATGTTTAGATGATCCTGTAGCTATTTTTACTTATGTCTTATGTTCAAATCCTCAAGTCACTGAGCATCTGTCTCAAACATTGCTGCTAAACTTTCAGTACCCAGGCCTGCATAAGCCTAATGTTACATAAGTGTTTTTTCCTCTGGAGACAATTATATCCATTCTCTCCACTTTAAGCATGCACAAGTTCTCGGGATTGTTGTTTCTGATAAAGTCTGAAAGAGCTTCTACTTTTGTGATACCCCAAAAGAGAAAATTAACTATATGAAATGTGTATAAGGCTAGGGGCTGGTGACTCATTAAGTGAATTGTAGCAACAGTATCTAGCTCCTCAATAACATTGTGGCCAGTGATCAAGTTCTCCAACTTGTGTGGACTGACCAGCACAGGAACAGACAGGATGTTATTGACTTTGCTTAATTGGAACTGGACTTCAATACATTCTTTTTTTAAGGGATTTGAGTTCCATTGGCACACTGAAGTTCAACTCCTCAAGCTTTCTAAGGCATTTCCTGGGGAAATTACTTTCCACCCAGTGACTTGAAACCATGCACCCCTGAGCTCCAGTGTCCCATAAGTCATGAATTTGTGCTTTATTGAGGAAATACCACACCATACATCGGTCCAACCAAGTTAACAACTCTGGTTTCCTGCTTGGGTATTAGGTGGCAACTATACTGATCACTCCTGGTTAATGTAGTATCAGTTCTGTCTCTGTAGTTTTGTGATTTTCCTACCTGATATTGAAGTAGACTTTGGGACACTGAGAGTTTGCAAGTCACTCCCAGTCCTGTAGGGGTGACCCTCTGCCTTATTTCCCCTTCTGGACAATTTTTTGATTGAGCCCCTCTGCATGGCAACTTACTGGTAGAGCATTCTTTGCTTCCACATCTGAAACAGTACTGCTTCTGCCTGATTGCCTGGAGCTAACACCTTCTTCTCTGGGATTGCCTATCTGAAGGGTCCTCCTCCTATTCTCAGTCCTTTTGCAATGTGCCTGGACAGCTTATTTAATGTTGATTTAATCTTTCACACCTTTAATTTAATCAGTACTGATCTTTAATTCCCTTATCTGATTCATCTGAGAGTTACTTTTGGAGACTTCATTTCCTTTAGGTGAAGGTACTGCTTCACTTTCTGGCCCCTGCTCTGTACACAGTGATTTCACAGAAATACATTTTACTGCCTTAACACATGTACCACACCCCAGCTCCATTATTTTTTACCTGACCACTTTCAGCACTGTTCAGTTTCCTCAGATAAGGTCTCATCTGCAGCCTGATTATCTTTTAAATAAGGTAATACCACTATCTGACTATTTTTTAGAGTAGCAGTCGTGTTAGTCTGTATCCGCAAAAGGAAAAGGAGGGCTTGTGGCACCTTAGAGACTAACCAATTTATTTGAGCATAAGCTTTCGTGAGCTTCACTTCATTGGATGCATTCAGCAGAAAATACAGTGGGGAGATTTATATACACAGAGAACATGAAACAATGGGTGTTATCATACACACTGTAACGAGAGTGATCAGGTAAGGTGAGTTATTACCAGCTGGAGAGTTGGGGGAGGGAAAAACCTTTTGTAGTGATAATCAAGGTGGGCCATTTCCAGCAGTTGACAAGAATGTCTGAGGAACAGTGGGGGGGGGGGGGGGGGGAGGAATAAATGTGGGGAAATAGTTTTACTTTGTGTAATGACCCATCCACTCCCAGTCTTTATTCAAGCCTAAGTTAATTGTATCCAGTTTGCAAATTAATTCCAATTCAGCAGTCTCTCATTGGAGTCTGTTTTTGAAGTTTTGTTGTTGAAGAATTGCCAGTTTTAGGTCTGTAATTGAGTGACCAAAGAGATTGAAGTGTTCTCCGACTGGTTTCTGAATGTTACCATTCTTGATGTCTGATTTGTGTCCATTTATTCTTTTACGTAGAGACTGTCCGGTTTGGCCAATGTACATGGCAGAGGGGCATTGCTGGCACATGATGGTATATATCACATTGGTAGATGTGCAGGTGAACAAGCCTCTGATAGTGTGTCTGATGTGATTAGGCCCTATGATGGTGTCCCCTGCATAGATATGTGGACACAGCTGGCGACAGGCTTTGTTGCAAGGATAGATTCCTGGGTTAGTGGTTCTGTTGTGTGGTGTGTGGTTGCTGGTGAGTATTTGCTTCAGGTTCGGGGGCTGTCTGTAAGCAAGGACTGGTCTGTCTCCCAAGATCTGAATATTTTATCTGAATATTATCATTCTGTAATCCCGCCAGGGTTGAATGGAGGAACATGTTCTGTACAAGGATGGGACCAGACCTTAGGTCAGAGTCAGCTTCCTGTGAACCAGACAAGAGTTCTGACTAGAAAATCCTGAGGTGACTCTTTGGTTCTTGTGCTGCTCTAACAGCTGCTGGTGAAGTTCAGTTTCATCTCTTTCCTGATAATAGGACCTTACAATGCACCTCAGTTTTGGCATGATCTGATAAGTTTTCCCTTTCAGGTAGGTCCTGTTGCTCAGCTGTGGGCAAACTGCTCTAACTACAACTTTCATAATCTCTTCCTCAGTGCATCCCTTTCAAATTCCACTATTAATTTGATGAGTGGAAGTGTGAAACAGTCTCTTTGGTAGGGGGTGCCAATCTCTTCTATTATTTTAAAGCTCTCTTTTTGAAATGGGGATGACCAGTTTTTCATAGGAATTTGGATTTTAATTGACTTCATGCTTTCCGGACATTGTATTTCAAGCATCTTTAATTTTTAGCACATGGTTTCTGAAATGTTTCTACTTTAGTGGTTTCAATTTGATTTTTTTGGGGGGGCTGTAACACTGAGGTGTACAATCTTCTGTCTTAATTCCAGCAATGCAAACAATCCCCAATCTTCCAGTTCTCCCAGATTTCCACTATTAAAGATGCTTGTTATATGTTTAAAGCAAAAGTGACTTTTTGCTGCAATTTTACTGCAGCTTGTCCTAGAAACACCCATAGAGTCACAAAATCTCTTAAATGCTCATCCTTTAGCTGATATAAGAGTTCTCCCAGCTCCACAAGAAGTGTCCTCTAATTCTCTTCCAGCCATAGACCTTACAAACAAACAAATAATTCTTCCCCTTTCTGCTTCCAGAGAAAACTTTTTTGCAAAATCACTTTTCTCTTTCCATTACCTTTGGGCTGTTTTTACTGGAATGAAGAGGTCAGATCACTGCAGTTCAGCCTTTCTCGCCTGGCTCACCAAATGTTACACTCCCAGATCAGTGATGGCTTTAAAACCGAGGCTTTATAACATTTAGTATTCATCCCCCACACATGCGCACAAAGCTTGAACAAACCCCACTCTGACTCCTGCCATTCTTGCCAGAATACACCATACTCTTCTGGACCACACACTGCTCCCCCGCTGCATCCCCTTTAACCTCTTCAGCAGAGCTCCAAACACTAAAACGGACAGGACATAAGTAAAATAACATTCTGGGGGCTCCTGTCAGGCAATGTTGAGAGGTTGGCCTTCATTAAAATTAATTAATTGAATTACCCAATGCCAGAGCAGAGGTGAGTATCAGCAGAAAACAGGATATACAAGTGGAGTTGAGAAAGAAAGATGCTTTTAGCATTGACATATCTATTCACATTATTTTCTCATTTGCAAACCCTGTCATTGACTGCCTTATTGAAAAAGCACACAAATGCTATTTTTGATATGAAGACTGTCCTATCTGCTGCCATTGCCCTTCCTTCTCCTCTAGCAGTGCTGCTGTTTGGTCATAGACAATGCTTGTATCTTGGGGCCAGATCACTCCCAAGCGGTATGCTGGAGGGGAGGTGACAGATCAGGGCACTACATGGAATAATGGATAATACAGGTAAATGAGATTGACACAAGCTGGAGATCTGCCAGTACAAGTTCTGTATGAAAATATAAACTCTATATGTATCTTTATCAAGCTACATTTTGAATGTGGGGGGCTAATTGCCTTCTCTGTTATGCTTTTACTTCCATGTTGGATTGAAATTCCAAGATGTAGTGGTATAGAGCTGAAAATAGAGGCTTGTTAACTTGGGCTGGTCCTCCAATCCATTACAAACACCTTAGCTGGCAGACTGGCTCCAAACCAGGAAAACTGGTTTGTCAGGAGAGAGCTCACCTGGCAAAGATCTGGGATCACCTGGGGAGGCTGATCTAAGAGTCATTAATCAGAAAGACTGGAAGGCTGTAAAGGGCGGGGGCTGATCTATTAGGAGTCTTTGGCCACTTTCTTCAGCTCAAGGAGAAAAAGTGTTGCACAAGCCTGATGAGGTAGGAGAGCCTGGCCTATCTGAACAACACTGGTCGCTCAAGGACTTACAAGGGAAGGATGAGCTAGAGTGACGGCTGCTGCATTCATTATATATTTCTAATGCTTAAATGAAGAGCAGTAGAATGTTAGAGCCCTGTGCAAATGTAACCCATGACTGCTTGTTGTGACCCTCTGTCCCCCTCTAGTGGTACCTAAACCATCTAGAGATTGATGAGCCAGCTACAGCCTTGGCTAAGAGCCATGTGGCTTTTAGCTCATGTAATAGAGACATACACTAAGCTTCAGAGGTTCCAGGTTCGATCCCACCAGCCAATGACAGGGGTCTGTCAGCATTACAAGTGGGCTTGGTAGGGGACTGAGTGGGCTAAGCTCTCAAGGGATGGTGGTGCCAGATCTGCACCCCAAGAGCATGCCTAGGAGCCCCAAGACAAGAACAGTGACTGAGCAGCTTAAAACACCTCTGAATTCAATGGCTGGATACCTTCACAGTAGTCTAATTGCCAAGAGGGTGCTCTTGACTGGATCTGTGACAGGGATACCAAACATGAACCACCAATTCCTCAACCAATTGCCTAGTCATTCTCCAGACACACACTCAAGTGACCATGAATATCGCTGCATTTGAAATGCCACTAGGCTAGGAAATCCTCTGTTGGTATTGGTTTTGGTTTCACACTAACTCCCTCTGCACTACAGCTCTTGCTCCACTTACTTTGTTGGTGGTTTATTTTTGTTTGTTTGTTTGTTGGTTCCTCTGTTCTACTGCAAACACCCCCTTTCTCATATCCCACATGGAGCTTTAAAAAGGCTATGTGCGCATTTTCAATGTGGACAAACTCTTAGCCCTTTTGCTTTTGGCAAACACTCCCATGTATAAAAAATAACGTGCACAAGTTTGACAAAGGGATAGGGATTACTAATAGCAGCAGAGTAAATCCAGGGGGGCTATTTGCAGGAAAATTAGTTAATATTTTTGGCTTTGTCCATCCAGACCTAATGAGCAGTACAACTCTGCCATTTTCTTATCTTGTAATCTGACCTGATTCACTCTTGGGGGTTACACATAGAATATCTTCAGTTCTCATTCAGCAAAGTACAGGAAGGAAATATTTCACATTACATCTGGAAACAGAGATCCTATTTTGCAATTCCCCAATTTATACTGACATCAATAACAAAATACTTGAAGTCCCCTATGATCAGTGTTCCCTCTATAATATTGGCCTCTGTTATCTATATAAACATAACCCTAAAGCACCTTCTCATCATGTCCCAAAGACCAGAAGGATATCTTTATATATATTTTTACCTTTTCACTTTTTTTCAGTTCAATCCTGAATCCTTTCACATAAGCCAACTATCTAATTTACAGTGCTCCCTTCAGATGCAATATCTACTTTCATTCTTACTCTTTATTCTCCTCAATTCTTAACTTCAGTGCATTGTCATCTTTAAATTGACAGGCCCATAATTCTGCAATATGGTATGCTTCCTTTATTTGAATTGCTCTACCATGCGCTATATTTTTTTCTTCAAATAAACACCATCCATTCAGTTATTCTACTGTCTTTTTCAATCAATTCTATTTTGGTTTAACACTGGCCCAGTAGCAATTTCACTATGAGATTACTCTCCGCCAATTCTCCTCTCCATCTACTGGTTTTAATGGTTTTTAGGGTTTGAAAAGTAGCACTTAAAAAAAAAATCATTAATCTCACATTTTCTGACCTTGTACCATCTTACTAGCCATTAACCCAGCACTTAATTTGTAATGAAAGAGGTGCCAGGGCACAAGCAATTAGATGCCAGGGCTCAAGCGATTTTTTTTTTAGTTTTGTAACTAATGCAGGAAGCCCAGAGGAGCCACGACTATGCACCACCAAGCCCTGGCACTAATTGAGTACTGCATTAACCTATATATTTTGATTAGGAACTGATGATCTCCATCAAGGCCTTGAAATATACCTGTCACTGAGGTCCTCTTAGCAACCCACCTTGATTTTAATTCTATACAACTAATCAGAATTACCATTTCCATTTATAATCCCCATTTTTTGAGATTATAATCCTGCCCTTTTAATTAGCATGGAACAGAAACAAGGCACATCTCTCCTCTCTCTCTGGGAGGATTTCTTGTAAAAAATCATTAGATGAGCTGGAAGCAGGGAGAGAGGGAAGCTTATTCTAGTCAGATTCTGGCAGGAATTCTTGCTGCTTTAAAAAATGGAATCATGCAGTTATTCAGAAGTATGAATGATCATACATGGTAACAACTGTCATATCTTGATTATTCTAGTCTAAAAAAGATCAACAGGAATCTTTTAATTGACTTACATGTGATTTGGATCAAGACTTGATTATGGGGCAGCCCCAGGAGCTGACCAGAGAACAAACTGATACTCAGGCCCTGCTCCCCTCTTTGCTTGGCAGTTCTCCATCTGTATGTGTGAAACAGATAACTATCTTCTGTACACCCAGTTTGTTACTCTAGCCAGTGAAGGGGAAGAAGTGGTGGGAGCCATACCTCCTCCTGCTCCCTGACCTTTTCCACCTCTTCCCTACATGCTTGATATGACCTTGAGAAGATCAAAAGTGACTACAGGGCTCTGGGAATAAGGATGAATGAATTGGGGACGCAGGTGGTATTCTCTTTCATCCTTCCAGTCAAAGGGAGGGGCCCAGGCAGAGACAGATGTATCCTGGAGATGAATGCATGGTTGCCAGGATGGTGTCACCAGCAGGGCTTTGGCTTCCTTGACCAAGGGATGCTGTTCGGGAAGAAGTACTGCTAAGCATTGATGGGGGCCACCTATTGAGGAAGAAGAAGAGCATCTTTGGATACAGACTGGCTAACCTAGTGAGGAGGCTTTAAACTACGTTTAATGGGGTCAGGTGACAAAAGCCCACAGGTAAGTCAAAAACATGGAGACCTGGGAGAAGGATCAGAATCTAAAGGGAGCAGGGACCATTATAGCAGGGATAAGGGAAAGACAAGAGAGAACATAAGGGGAAAATCAAATCAAATCAACTAAAATCTTAGATTTCTGTATACTAATGCAAGAAGCATGGGGAACAAACAGGAAGGACTTGAAAAGCTAGTTAATAAACACAACTATGATATAGTTGGCATCACAGAGACTTGGTGGGATAATACACATGACTGGAATATTGGTATAGTATGGTACAGCTTGCTCAGGAAGGACAGGCAGGGAAAAAAGGGAGGAGGTGTTGCTTTATATATTAAAAATGTATACACTTGGACTGATTCGAGATGGAAATAGGAGAAAGACTTGTTGAAAGTCTCTGGGTAAAGATAAAAGGGGTAAAAAAAAACAGGGACGAGGTCATAGTAGGGGTCTACTAGAGACCAACTAACCAGGAAGAAGAGGTGAATGAGGCTTTTTTGAAACAACTAACAAAATCTTCCAAAGCACAGGACTTGGTGGTGATGGGGGAATTCAACCATCCAGACATATGTTGGGAAAATAATGCAACAGGGGACAGATTTTCCAACAAGTTCTTGGAATGTATTGGAGACCATTTTTTATTTCAGAAGGTGGAGAAAGCTACTAGGAGAAAGGCTGTTCTAGATTTGATTTTGACAAGTAGGGAGGAGCTGGTTGAAAATTTGAAAGTGGAAAGTAGCTTAGGTGAAAGTGGTCATGAAATGATAGAGTTCATGATTCTGTGGAATGAATCATAGAATCATAGAATATCAGGGTTGGAAGGGACCTCAGGAGGTCATCTAGTCCAACCCCCTGCTCAAAGCAGGACCAATCCCCAATTAAATCATCCCAGCCAGAGCTTTGTCAAGCCTGACCTTAAAAACTTCTAAGGAAGGAGATTCTACCACCTCCCTAGGTAATGCATTCCAGTGTTTCACCACCCTCCTAGTGAAAAAGTTTTTCCTAATATCCAACCTAAACCTCCCCCACTGCAACTTGAGACCATTACTCCTTGTCCTGTCATCTTCAACCACTGAGAATAGTCTAAAACCATCCTCTTTGGAACCACCTCTCAGGTAGTTGAAAGCAGCTATCAAATCCCCCCTCATTCTTCTCTTCTGCAGACTAAACAATCCCAGTTCCCTCAGCCTCTCCTCATAAGTCATGTGTTCCAGATCCCTAATCATTTTTGTTGCCCTTCGCTGGACTCTCTCCAATTTATCCACACCCTTCTTGTAGTGTGGGGCCCAAAACTGGACACAGTACTCCAGATGAGGCCTCACCAATGTCGAATAGAGGGGAACGATCACGTCCCTCGATCTGCTGGCTATGCCCCTACTTATACATCCCAAAATGCCATTGGCCTTCTTGGCAACAAGGGCACACTGTTGACTCATATCCAGCTTCTCGTCCACTGTCACCCCTAGGTCCTTTTCCGCAGAACTGCTGCCTAGCCATTCGGTCCCTAGTCTGTAGCGGTGCATTGGATTCTTCCGTCCTAAGTGCAGGACCCTGCACTTATCCTTGTTGAACCTCATCAGATTTCTTTTGGCCCAATCCTCCAATTTGTCTAGGTTCCTCTGTATCCTATCCCTACCTGCCACCGTATCTACCACTCCTCCTAGTTTAGTATCATCCGCAAATTTGCTGAGAGTGCAATCCACACCATCCTCCAGATCATTTATGAAGATATTGAACAAAACCGGCCCCAGGTATGGTAGGAGGGAAAACAGCAGAATGAAGATAATGATTTCAAGAAGGCAGACTTTAGCAAACTCAGGGACTTGGAAAGTAAGATCCCATGGGAAGCAAGTCTAAGCGGAAAAACAGTTCAAGAGAGTTGGTCGTTATTCAAAAGAGACATTATTAAGAGCAAACTATCCCACTTCACAGGAAAGATAGGAAGTATGGCAAAAGACCACCCTGGCTTAACCAGGAGATCTTCAATGATGTGAAACTTGAAAAAAAGTCCTACAAAAAGTAGTAACTAGGTCGAATTACAAAGGATGAATATAAATAAATAACACAAGTATGTAGGGACAAAATTAAGGCCAAGGCACAAAACAAGTTTAAACTAGTTAGAGACATAAAGGGTAACAAGAAAATGTTCTACAAATACATTAGAAGCATGAGGAAAACCAAGGACAGGATAGGCCCATTACTCAATGGGGGTCGGGGCGAACGATAATAGAAAATGTGGAAATGGCAGAAGTGCTAAATGACTTTTTTGTTTCAGTTTTCACCAAAAGATTAGTAGTGATTGGACATCTAACATAGTGAATGCCAGTGAAAATGAGGTAGGATCAGAGAATAAAATATGGAAAGAACAAGTTAAAAATTACTTAGATATGTTAGATGTCTTCATGTCACCCAGGGCCTGATGAAATACATCCTAGAATACTCAAGGAGCTGAATGAGGAGATATCTGAGCCATTAATGATTATCTTTGAAAAGTCATGGAAGATGGGAGAGATTCCAGAGGACCGGAAAAGGGCAAATATGCTGCCTATCTATAAAAAGGGAAATAAGGACAACCTGGGGAATTACACACCAGTCAGCTTAACTTCAGTACCCAGAAAAATAAATGAGCAAATAATTAAGCAATCAATTTGCAAACACCTAGAAGATAATAAGGTGATTGGTTTTACAAAATTTGTTCTTGACTGTTACCTATCTAATAGCTTTTGTTTGACAGGGTAACAAGCCTTGTGGATGTGGGGAAGTGGTAGATGTGGTGTAACTTTACTTTAGTAAGGCTTTTGATACTGTCTCTCATGACCTCCTCATAAACAAATAAAGTTTGCAGACGATACCACACTGGGAGTGCTTTGGAGGGTAGGATCAAAATTCAAAATGATCTGGACAAACTGGAGAAATGGTCTGAAGAAATAGGATGAAATTCAATAAGGACAAATGCAAAGTACTCCAATTGGGAAGGAACAATCAGTTGCACACATACAAAACTGGAAATAACTGCCTTGGAAGGAGTGCTGCGGAAAGGGATTTACACAAGCTAAATATGGATCACAAGCTAAATATGAGTCAACAGTGTAACACTGTTGCAAACAAACTAAACAAACCCAAACCTCATTCTGGGATGTATTAGCAGGAGAGTTGTAAGTAAGGCATGAGAAGTAATTGTTCTGCTCTACTCCTTGCTGATTAGGCCTCAACTGGAGTAGTGTGTCCAGTTCTGGGTGCCACATTTCAGGAAAGATGTGGAGAAATTGGAGAAAGTCCAGAGAAGAGCAACAAAAATGATTAAAGGTCTAGAAAATATGACTTATGAGGGCAGATTGAAAAAAATGGGTTTGTTTAGTCTGGAAAAGAGAAGACTGAGAGGAGACATAACAGTTTTCAAGTTGTTACAAGGAAGAGAGAGAAAATTGTTCTCCTTAACCTCTGAGGATAGGACAAGAAGCAATGGGCTTAAATTGCAGCAAGGGTGGGTTAGGTTGGACATTAGGAAAAACTTCCTAACTGGTGGAAGCCTAAACAGGGTGATTAAGCACTGGAATAAATTGCCTAGGGTGGCTGTGGAATCTCAATCATAGGAGATTTTTAAGAGCAGGTTAGACTAACACTTGTCAGGGATGATCTAGATAACACTTAGTCCTGCCATGAGTGCAGGGGACTGGACTAGATGAGCTCTTGAGGTCTGCTCCAGCCGAATGAGTCTATGATTCTATGCTTGCTCTGAGTATCAGGTGAGCAGCCCCTGCTCTTCCCGCATTGCTGGATTCACAAACAGTCTTGCTCCCCTGCACAACTGAGTAAAGAGTGTTTTAAAAGTGTATTAAAATGAATAATATTAAAAAGATTGATCCTCAGTAAAATATAGGTTATCACTTCCAGTTTGTTCTTGAGCAGGATCAAAGATCCAATATCACAAATATCTCCTTGCAGAATATTTCAGAGTCCTGTAGCACGTAACTTTGAAATCAGAGACTGATACAGCAAAGCTTATCAAACCCACACAATTCAATCTGAAATGGACTTGCTGAGTTTTATAAAGACAGTAAATCCTACGTGTTCACAACAGGTCACATAGCACTTTATATGCAAGGAGTAAGATCTTAAAAAAAAATCAATTCTATTCTTGATCAGGAGCGAGTGACAAAGAGAGAAAGAAGCCACAACAGGCATAATAAGTTTTGTGTATTTTTTGTGTCAGAATCCAGGCAGCAGAATTTTAGATATGTAGGAAATCAGGCAATCCAGCACAGAGGCATGACTGTCTGGCCAGAACCAAACACTTCGCTTAAATAAAATAGAATAAAATATAAAAAATAGGAAGAACAAGTCACTACTTTTCACTACTAAAAATTATTGACAAGATATGTGAACTTAGAAAACATACAGAGTAAACAAAAGGACAAAATCAAGAGTGCCTAAGGTCAAATATGGGAATCAGGACATTCGCTTCAAAATCACAAGCTACTGAACATAGAAAATATAAACAGATGGGAATTTGGAGCGAAGTGGGAACGATTAGAACCTCAGCCTTGTTCAATTTAAATTTGACAACTGTTTGATAAGACACACAGTTCTTAATGTTCTCCAAGTATATTGAGAAAGCAAACACAGTAGTATGGACACGAGAGTAGGGTAAGCAGACTTTACAGCTCTGCATATTTTGGTTCAAGGATTAGGTACTGAATATATTAAAAAATGTGACAAGGCCAGCATTGAACCTTGAGAATTAAGGAGCCGTACAGTGAAATACATCAACATGAATATTAACCCACTCTCTCAAAGTGACAGTTTTCTGCTGATTCCTAGTTGGTGATATTAAACAGTATGGTAACATGAGGAAGGAGTAGCATCAATAGTCTGTCACTTTATTATACAGAAGTCGTTGTTTCATCAGTATAACGTAACAGTATCCTTCAACAAGACAACTAGTGAAACGGTGCATTAATAAATGTACGGCCAAATCTTGAGGTTCTTACCAAGGTAAAATTCCCAATGGGAGTTAAGTGCTCACTAAGGTTAGTAGGGTACAATAATTGGGCCCAGTGTCATTAACATCATTCACTACTATGCACAGATCAGAAGGAAGATTGGAAGGTTGTAGCACATGATTAATCTTGGGGCAAAATTTCCAAAGGAGCCTCAGTCCAACCCAGTCTCAATTTGTACATACAAGTTTTCTTTGCACATGTCGCTTGCAGAAATATGGGCACAGACTCATTTTGACAAATGCGTTGACAAATTGGATACAATTTACATCCCGTTTGCACATTTGATAGTGTGCAAAACTGGGTGTTATTTGCACATCTACAGTAGAACCTCAAAGTTGCAGACACCTCAGGAATGGCAGTTTTCCGTAATTCTGAAATGTTCGTAACTCTGAACAACGCGCAGTTCGGGCTCCAGGTCCAGCAGCTGTCACTGCAGGCCAGGATTCAGCAACAGCTGAGCTCCCTACTCAGCCCCCGGCATGAGTTTACAAGCTTGTCCCAGTCTCTCTCTCTCTCTCTCTCTCTCTCTCTCTGTGTGTGTGTGTGTGTGTGTGTGTGAAAGCTGCGCAGACCCCAGTGCTGCTCCTGGCTCTGCTGGGCTCTGGCTGCCTTGGGCTGGCAGCCCCTGTGTCTTGCTGTAAGTGGTTGCCCTGCGGGTGGGGTGGGAACAGGCAGCCCAGATGTGCCTACCTTTAATATGCAATACAGGCACAGTACAGTACTTGTATGCATGCGTGTGTGTGTGTGTGCGTGTGTGTGTGTGTGCGCGCGCTGCTGCCTGACTGGTTACTTCCAGTTTCACATGGTGTCCAGTTGACCAGTCAGTTCATAGCTCTGGAGTTCGCATCTTTGAGGTTCTACTTATGTGCAGATACAGATAGATCTCATGTCTGGATAATCTGAACCAACAGTTTCAGGCAAAGCATTCAGAAAAAGTAAGATGGTAAACAAAATTCTGAGCTCTTTGAACAGTTGTACTGATACAAGTTAGAGAAAATTATTTTAGCATGGTGTTTATTAGAGACTGGTGATTAAGGCCACAGAATGAACGTGAGACGTTTGAAAGAATCCAACTGTGTACATCATGAGCATGACTGTCATGTTCTAAAACAATACCATGTTCCCCAGTGAGTCCTCAAAAGAGAAGGAATGCCTTTGAGTGTTACTTAATAATTAGCACTTATATGGTGCTTTTTTACACATACCTCTTAAGACAGTTTATAAAGATCAATATGCAGCATGAGACCCATTTTTCAGATGAGGAAACTGAAGAAAAGAGAGTTTAAGTGGTTTACCCAAGGTCACACATGTCAACAACAGAGGCAGAACTAGAACCCGGATCTTCTGAATTTGAGAGATACCACTGATAAACTCTGAAGTCTTGGTGTACAGCAGCAAAGAGGCATTGAAAGCTGGTATTGAACACAGTACATAAATGAAAAGAGCTACAAAATGGCAATGTTAATTCTATCAGACTTTTGTAAAAGAGAGAAAATCATTTGTGTTGAAGGAAAAAGAGCAGGGAAATTACCTCCAAAGAGATATATCTATTTTCCTTCCTGACCTCAGCCCTATGATTGAAGCTAAAAGGAATAATAGCTTGCTACTAAAACAGAACATTTCTGTTCACCACAGGCAAAGTTTACTTATAAAGGATCACTTATAAAAATAAATGTTTTATTTTCTTCAATAAATTCTTTGTATGTAGGCATTAGATAGAGCTAAGAAAGAAAGTTCTTCAGTAGACTATGAAACCTTGGATTCCATTGACTGACCTTTCATTATGTAGGATATAATAATAAGCTCTTTGGGGCAAGGACTATTTTTTTAAAATATATATACACACACACACAGTTGAGTTCTGATCCTTGAGAGGGCTGCTAGCTGCTACTACAATACAAATAATAAATGACAGGTTTCAGAGTAGCAGCCGTGTTAGTCTGCATTCGCAAAAAGAAAAGGAGTACTTGTAGCACCTTAGAGACTAACCAATTTATTTGAGCTACAGCTCACTTCATCAGATGCATTCAGTGGGCCACAGCTGTAGCTCACAAAAGCTTATGCTCAAATAAATTGGTTAGTCTCTAAGGTGCCACAAGTACTCCTTTTCATTTTGCAAATAATAAATGGTAATTAATACTACCTATGGTCAAATAGCCTGAGTAAAAGTGCTATGCCCACAAGGACTGCTTTGGGGTGGGAAGGAAACAGACTCCTTGCTCAGAGGCAAAATATACAGTGAGATATGGCTACTACTCCAGCCTGTGGCAAACACAGTCCACAGTGTCAACCAGGAGATTTGTGGCTCATTTCTAATCTATACAAGTTCTTATACGGCCTTCATCACTACAGTATCTGAGAGCCTTCCAGTAGTGCATTAAGCAACATAACTAACATCTGTCATATGTGGTTCATTCTCTCTTCATCCTCTCCCCAGAGGTTAATTGTATCTGCTGTGTTTAGGTTTGGTAGGGCTTTTTAACATAAAAATATACATATGTATATATATGTACCTGCTGCTTTATATTTATATTAGAGAAGACAAAGTCAAAAGACTCCACCTTGCATTTGAATGGAAGGTGGTGAGGTTTGTGGTGGTCCTTAGTCCTGTGTGACTTTATTACTGTGACATGCTATACCTCAAAGTAGCACCCTGGAACCACATATTCACCACTGTCATGTAATTATGATATGTATTGTACAATGCATGCCTTGTGTGGTATAGTTTTAAAAGTCTTGATCTGTTGAACCTTAATATCCTGTTGTATTGTATGTACTATGATTGTATGTGAAGTTATAAAATATTGCCTTATGTGCTACTGAAATATGTTGTGAGGTTGGGAGACGTCCACAGCTGGCCTTTCAGAGGGACAAAGGAGCACCTATCACTAGCTAGACAGGCATTAATGACCCATCAAAAAGAATTCACTATCCCAGGGACTTCCCAAAAAGAGCACCTATGCAAGGGGGACTGCCTGACCAACGGGGACTGCCTGACCCCCACATCACAGCAAGGATCGTTCTTGCAGCTGGAAGAAAGTATAAAGGATGCAGAATTACATCATCACTTGGCCTCTCCCCCCTTCCTCCCCATTCCCCATCTCAGCATCTTGAAGATCATCTGGAAGACATAGACTTTGAACTAGGGAGATTGGTCACAGGCTGGAAGATAGCTAAGTCTGTGTATTGAGAACTGTGAGCTGCCTGTAACATCTGTTACGGGGAGAGACTGATTGATTCAAATATTGGTTCGTCTGTTAAAGTTAGGATTTAGAATGCATTTCTATTTTTATTTCTTATGTAACCAACTCTGATCTCTATGCCTGCTACTTATAATCAATTAAAATCTATTTTTCTGTCATTAATAAATCTGTTTTATGTTTTATCTAAAATGGTGTGGTTTTGGTTGAAATGCTTGAGGAATCTCAGCTCAGATTACAAAAGTTGGTGCATGTCCACTTTCCTATCACGAAATGGCAAACTAATTAATAAGCTTGCACTGTCCAAGGAAGTCTTGAGCAGTGTAAGATGTTACATTTCTGGGGTGTAACGCTTGGGGCAGGGGTGATTGGCTGGTGCCTTTCTCTGTATGATTCATGAGTCACTCAGGGAGTATACATGTAAGTAGGTGGATGTGGGGTGCCACATGCTGATAGCTTTGTGAGAGACAACCCATACTGGAGAGTTAAGGGAGCACAGTCCCACAGTTCCAGATTGTACCCCAGAGATCCGGTTATAATTATACAGTTACCAGCTCCTGAGGAAGCTCTGTCTTATGTGCTGTGCAGATCTGCACTGTGCCTAGTCCTCAGTGATCATACTCAAAGTCCCTCCTTCTCGAGAGCAGCTGCAAGTCAGGGTCAGATATTTAGTAGTGTGTACACAAACATATATGCATAAAATTAATGTACAATTATTGCGAATGCACACACACTCAATATAATTGTTCTAGTACAACTGTATATGCATAATTCTAAATATCTGCCCCTCAGCTCTCAGATTCTGCCCTGACTCCTTACTGGTGTTGCCATACACACTCTTTCAACTTCCCCTCACCTACTGAGTTGAGGGAAAGGGGTATTACAGATGTTAACTAAAAGGAGTAATCCCTCCTTCCTTACAAGAATTCCTAAAAACAGTCTTCTGTCTCCAGTGAACTGTCAAACTAAAGTAGATTAGCATTATTCTACACGCTACTGTGTACATCATAGACGTATTTTAATTCATGGAACAAAGAATCTTAGAAACGCTATAAAATAGGCAAATGTATTCAACAAAGAAAGCACATCCAAACTTATTAATAAAACTGGTTTCAAGTAACCATTATTAGTGCTCATGAGTGTTCTGAATTTCTCTTCATATTGAACTTCATTTTGTATCGTCAAGCATGATGAGAACAATAGTAAAAAGAAAACTTTTCTTCAAAGTTATGATGACACTTTCACATTCTGCAACTTACTAATGTCTCTGGAAGCCAAGGACAGCTTTTACGATTCTCTGGTTACCTAATTTATTGTTTATAAAGTACTGAAGTTCATTTAATCTCCTGGTATATGAGATTTAACTGCCTTGGACTTCTTTTTTTTATTTTATGATTTCCTTTAAAAATATTAAAAAAAACCCTTGTTTTTATCCGTGTGAAATACTACATAATTTCTTAGATGCATAAAGAAATAACATTAGACCCTACATATTAGAGACAATGCATAAATACATTTGGTAAAGCAGCTCTTATGAGGCATATGATCTAGCTCTTAAAGGGAAGTCCAGCTGTCATTGACTTCTTGAGTTATCTTTGTGGGACACAGTATTAATCCGTTTACAAATTCCAATTTTTCAGTTGTCAGGTTCCTTTCAAAAATACCAGGGTAAACAGCAACAGAAAGGACAGCAAACAGTAATGAAGTGTAAGCCAGATTTACCTACTACAGATCCCTGATGGTAAACAAATACATGCTGGCCTGTCACTTCAAGACCAGAAGGAGCTATTTGCTTAGCATTTAACAGAATTAAAAGCACTGTTGTCTTGTTCCAGGAAGCAATCCAAACATTTCAGATTTGCATTAGAGATACAGCAGTCAGTGCAGAATAGTGACTAAGTGTGGCCTTGTGTCCTTGAAACAGTTATGTAAAACTGCAGGGCCTCTGCGGGATATAAATTAATTTCTCATATCCTCTCTTAAAAAAAGATAGTGCTCAGGAAAACAGCTCATTCTAAACATTAATACACTTGGGCTTGCTTTTGTCAGAGTGATAGTACCTGTTAATTCAGATCATTCTGCTGTACTGTACTTTCAGGCTAGCGAATGCCCTCTCTCCCTCCTCTTATTCATGACCTCTAACTGGGCAAATCAGTCACACCAAATTTTCCTGCCTGCAGCAAGCCAGAGCTAAAGTCTATACATTGTACCGCATTACCTATTCCATGGTAAAAACAGAGTGGAGACAAGGCACTGTACTTTGACCACAAGGTAAACTAGATGAGGTCAAGGATAAATGGGAGGGTATAGTACTGACCTCGCCGAACAATCTTGCAGTAAGATCTGCAAGTGCCTTTTCTCCATTTAGGATTTTACAGTGCATTAATTATGTTGCTGTAAAAAAACACATTTTTGTCAGTGAAGGCAAAGCTTCAAGGGTGTGCTGAGTGCCCACAGGGTGACCAGGTAGCAAGTGTGAAAAATCGGGACGGGGGTGGAAGGTAATTGGCACCTATATAAGAAAAAGCCCCAAATATCAGGACTGTCCCTATAGAATCGGGACATCTGGTCACCCTAAGTGTCCACCTTTGGGCCTCCTATACCCTGGGGCCCACTGAGACCAAATCAGGTTGCCCATGATGCCACCATGTCATAAGGCACTTTAACCATGCTCACTTTCTCCTGGACATGCCCACGGCACTGCGTACACATGCCAAACCCGTGAAAAAACACAAAAATTGGGCTTGTTTTTGGCTTAATTGGATTGGCTTGTTGGCTAGTTTTTTTTGTTGTTGTTGCTTGCTTCTTGTAGATTCTTTTTTTTTGATCGGCAAGCAGGGGCAAGGGGCAAGCAAGGGCAAGGGGGGGAGAGAGTCAGGGGTGCGCAGCAGGCCCACCACAGTCCCAGACTTCACGCTGGGGGGATCTAGTTACATAGAGTGTGATTTAGGGATTGGCTTGTTTTGGCCCTGTTTTGAAATGGGATTAGCTTTTTTTGGCTTATTGTGAAAGTCGGGGTGCTTATTTACCATGTGAAAGTTGGCAACTGTGGCACTGGGGAATGCGAAGGGATGTAGCATAGATGCCATGAAGGGGAATCCTCAGGGTTCAGATTCTCTGGCTTTTGGAGCTGCTTTGTGTTGCCAAAGCAGGACAAAGCAGCAGGAGTATAGGCTAGGATTTTGCTCTATATTTCTTCTTGGCAGAGAGGGGTGCTCTGCAGCTCCCTAGATGCCAGGGAGCTTGATTGTTCAGTGAGTATCTGTAGAAATACATAATGGAAATGTCAGTTAGCCAAGATTGTGGCCATTGGGTGCACAAACTGCAGAGAGCTACTGACCACAACCCCTATACATTACCTATATGATGCAGTACACTATCACCTGAGATGACTCATACAATGGCTCAGCATTACCCCCAAACTTATTTAATTTAGTTCACCTATCAAGGTGTTTTCACTCTGCTTTTGTGTAAGACAGCAGAATTTCACCATTAGAGCATAGTGAACATAGCAGAAATCTCACTTCTCTCTAACATTTTATAAATGTGCATACATATCCACATGCGCGTTTCTAACTACATATATATGTATATAGTTAGAGGGGAGTAAGATTTGTACTGTGTGTACATATAGACAAATACTATTTTAATTTGAGTCAGAGTTAGGGAATGTTTAAAGAATGTTTACAAAAGACTTCAGAGGCCTCTTAATGCATATAACAGCTAAAAAACAGCCCCACTACAACCCTGAAGGCTTTAGAAAAACTATATTGTACTTAATGGGTCGGTTGTGCTAGACTGCAATGCATTTGTATGTGTGCGCAAACACCCCCACCCCACACAAAGTCTCCTGACTCCAGATCCCAGCAGAAGGCAGTTTATTTCTGACCTTGGTGATGAAGCAACTCCAGACATACCAACTGGCTACTGAGCTGCACTTTGGGGTTACCAGGGTAAAGAGTACAAGCCCTTAGGTTCTGACATGTCTTGCAGAAGCTGCTTGCTCCCTAGCAGTCCTGCACAAGGAGTACATAAATAGTATTATGCAGCTCTTCAGGACTGATCAACATAGGAATGAACCCCACTTCCTCTTATGCTATCTCTACACTGCACCACAGTGTGGACCATGAGGGGTGAATTACAGCATGCAACAACGTGCTGTCACTTCCCTATGTGGATGCTGCTGGCACACACTAGAAGGTACCTAATTTGTGTTAACGTAGACCTCTTCAAACAGGTACAAATACAAAAGGGTTTATAGTATGAATCAGATATTCAATTCTGTGTTACAACATGGTGATAATGGACAAGGAAGTGGTAGGGGATAGTTGAATTTCCTGAGTATTTAAATTAAAATGATAAACATAGAAGCTATTTTTCCCCCCAGGTGCCCACTCTGCTTTTCTCAATATTTTCTCTGCTTCATGGATAGAGCTGCAGAGATACAAACAAAGTCACATGATAGCAGTGTGAATGAAAAGACAGATTTTGCAACACACAGTATAGATATTCTAGAAAAATAACACTGAGATTTTATGATGGACTGAAAGGAAAGGAGAGAGAAAAAGAACACCACACACTGCAAGTGAATAGTCAGCTAGCAACAAGAGAACTAAACTGGATTTTAGGTTAAAATGAACCAACAACTCCATCAAGAGTTTGCTTAATACTGTCAGCAAACCACGCAAGGAGGAGCGTATACTAACGTGGGAGGAAAGAATACATAATTTAAAGACTCCAGCAGAGACACTCATTTTCTGTGTATTCCAACCAGCTGAATCCTTCATAGGCCCCAGTTCAGCTGGCCTGGAAGCAAAGCTAAACATTATCATTTGTTCTCAATCGCTGCAGCCCAGATTTTCAAAAGCCTTTTGCTTTTGGACATCATGGGACCATGAGCAAAAGCCCTAGCTGGGACTTTAAATATTTTTATAAGCAGGACATATAATATCAAGCCTGCCTTCTTACAAAAATGAAAAACCCATTTGAGTTTGTGACGAAGTCTGTAAAATATTCTCTTTTCTTCATCTAGAGTGAAATGAGCTTGGCACCATGTGTAGCTCTGAATAGTAATCTACATGTAAATTAGTAGCAGCCCCATGACCTGAAAACCTTATTCTCAGAAGATCACAGTCTTCAGCCAAAAGAGGGGAAGAAAATACATATTGATACAAGTGTAGATGTATTGTTAGCAGTACAAATGTTCACTAGAAAATAAGAGTCTGACTCCAAGACGAAATGGCTCATAGATGTATAACCAGCGTAACATCTCATTAGGGCAGCTCCCTTTCACTGTCTGTTCTGAAGTAATGATTTGAAACTAAACATTGTGGTGTAAAAGAAAACATTCTCACCTCCCACAAAAATACATTTATCTGATTTTGTCTGTGATGACTGCTGCTTATAAAGGATTTTGTTTTACAGCATGTGTTCCATTATGTTTCTATAATCTCATTTAGTATATATGTCATTTGTTTATCTAGGTTAGTTTTCCAGTAGGAGGCTGCTTTTTTCTCTTTAAAGTGAAGGGCCAAATTTTGCTTTAAAGTCAGTGGACTTGCACAGGATTTAAACCATGGCAGAGTTTCACCCTAGTGTTGTTTATTTGTCTTTAGAGAATGCACCATTTAGGTTATTATTATTATTATTTTTTACTGAATGCATCTCTCAGTGGATGCTGCTGCTAAGAGGGTAAAGAAAAACACCACTACGAGGCTGCTGTAAACAGCTCTTTACCATAGACCATCATTGACACATTCCTGCTGTTCACTACTTGAACAACAAAAGGTTAGAAGTGACTAATGAACATTGCCTGCCACTGAGCAGTTTGAGAACCAGCATTACCTCAAGGTCATACAAATCCATGTCTTCATCCAAATTATAACCCACTGTCTACCTCTTCATGAGCCTTTTGACATAATCACTAGATTATACGTTAAACTGGTATTTTCATGCCCAGGGCATACTCCCACAGCCTTTTGTCTCTTAGGGCTGAATTGCATTCTCCAATCTATGGAGCACATCAATGCATATCATTAAAAAAAGACGGTATTTTTCTGTTTGCCTTACAAGCATCTGAATTTCACCTGCAGACAATGCATGGTACATATCAGAAGGCAGGATTGAGTCTTTGTCTCTCATTTAATAGGCAGCAGGATTAAAACAAACAAAAGGAAGTATTTCTTCACACAACGTACAGTCAACCTGTGGAATTCTTTGCCAAAGGATGCTGTGAAGGCCAAGACTATAACAGGTTTCAAAAAAGAACTAGATAAATTCATGGAGGATAGGTCCATCAATGGCTATTAGCCAGGATAGGCAGGGATGTTGTCCCTACCCGCTGTTTGCTAGAAGCTGGGAATGAGTGACAGGGAATCGATCACTTGATGTTTACTTGTTCTGTTCATTCCCTCTGGGGCACCTGGCATCAGCCGCTGTTGGAAGACAGGATATTGGGCTGGATGGACCTTTGGTCTGACCCAGTATGTCCGTTCTTATATTCTTATTGATGCATATGGAGAAACAAGAACAAACTTGTCTTTTCATAAACATACAAAGCTTTATTCACTCGTGTGTTTAGAATACTCAATTTTCTTTGATGTTAGAAGGAACATCTTCAGGTCTATCTATCTACTTATAAGATGCAATATGAAAATGTGAAGTTTAATAAAGGGGAAAGGTCCGCATAACCCGAGAATAAACAGAAGCAGTTACCAGTATATAAATAATCACATTAAGGTAGAATAACTGCTTTGGGCAATGCACAGGAAAAATCCCTCTCCTCCAAATCTTTGCCCATTTTTAGAACGAAACTCAAATCAAACCTTTTCTGTTCTCATGAAATATGAATCCCTGCCTCCAACTCATCTAGGAATGGAATTAGAAGTGCCAAAATACTGTTAGACAGTTCTCATAGGACTCAACATATCATTTAGACTTACCTCAGAGTCAAGGGTGGTACAAAGTCCCTAGTGAGAACATGGGAAGGAATTCTGCTACCTCTCTGAACATCCTGGCACAAAGGGAAAATTCACCTTCTATTTTCCTTTCTGGGATGCTGCTTATTCTCTCCTGCTTCACAAGTAATGCAGTAGAGGGCCATCTCATTTCTACCTCTCCCTATTCTCTTTGAAGTGCCATCCGTCCTGAGTGCATAGGGACGGAGCAATGCTTGTCCTCTACTGAGTGCAGGAACTGCTATTTGCCTTACCATGTGTGGGTTGTTCAAAAGAGGAGGAAATATCTTTGTTTCCCTCCCTACTACACACCAGTATGAGAAGCAAACAGAATTTAGTCCACAGTACCTGTAGGCTAAGCTGGAAGTAGAAATACCAGAAAATTTATTGAGATCTGCAGGCCTAAGACATTTAAAGAAGCATGCAAATTTAGCAGAATTGAATTCAGTACCTTTGGAATACAGCGGGTTGGAAATTTTCAGACAGAACCTTTTTCCATTAGAAAATGCTGATTTTCTGCAACTGAAACATTCTGTAGGAACATGGCAATGTTGACCTAATGCTAATGGAAATGTCTATCTGCCTGGTTTCCTGCCAGCTCACCCTTCCAGTCTCTGAGCTCTCCAGCAGCCCGCCTGGTGGACTAGCAATGAACTGAGAGCCTGGAAGCCCTACAGGCCCTGCATCCCAGGCTCGTAGCTCCTTAGCAGTCTGGGCTCCCAGGTCACTAGCTCCAGGGCAGCCCACCACTCAGGCTGCCTTGGAGCTCGGGCTACTAGGGGTTCCATGGTCCCTAGCATTGGCACAGGCCAGAAGCTTTGGAAGTCCTTACTCCCATGCTTCCGTGGCTCGTAGAGTTGCAGGCTGCTGTGGCTTCAGCCAGCTTGGGGAGAATCAGGAATGTTTTGAAAAGGACAAAATGAAATGCCATTTCAACACAACATTTTGGAATTCCCATTCTCTAAGAAATTTTGAAATTTAATTTCTTCCTTTTCAGTTCTTTTTTTTAAATTTCAGAATTACCTCAGGAATAGGAATTCTAATTTCCAGACAGCTCTACTGTGGCTTTTTGCCCATTGCTTACCAATATCCAACACAGGACAAGATTAGAGCCAAAGCAGTAAAGTTTGGATCCAGAGCCAAAGTTGTATACAGTTGCAGGATTTAGGATGAATGCCTGACAGAGGAAAGGGCCAGCTGTGAAGCTCAGGGGTATTTATATCTGGGATTTTGATTTTAGTTCAGATCAATCTCTTGTTAAAATATTCTATACCATTGGGTGGTGCCAAATGTTAGGGGCTTATTCCTTCACACGCTTACTTCCCTGGTCCTTCTTGCATGAACAGAGAGCAACAATACCTAAAGTCCAAAGGTGCAAACAATTTGATGTTTATTAGGGTGAACTTCCAGCAAGCATGATTTCAGTTTCCTTCCTTAGTGTCCCCCTTCCCAGCTCTGACACCACAGAGCCTTACCTGTGTCCCTGTTCCGATTCCCCACCTTAGCAAAACATGATTCCAATTTCCCCACCCCCATTCCCTGTTCCCATTTCCCCCCTTACTTTCTGATTGACTGCAGACTATATAGTAAAACTTGAGTTCTGCTTAGCTATACATTAACCAATCATTTTACTGAAATTTAACTAACCAATCCTAACATATTGTAACATGATTATTTAACCAATTATATCCCACCACCTTAATTAGTTTACACCCAGCAAAATTAATTATATGGCAGACAGAAACAATCACAGAACCAGTCAAACAATAGCAAAGTGGGAACTATAATGACAAAACGATATAGAAGAGAGGATTTCACAGATACACCTACAAAGACATAAAGGTTTCCCAGCTGTGTCTATTGACAAGTGAGTTCTTACCGAACAGAAAACTATGAAACTAAACTTCCTTTTACATCCTCTAGGCTCTTCCCTTTCTCTGGAGGTGATAGATCGGATCACCTTTCCAACAGCCCCAGATTGCCTTAGGGTATGTCTACACTCCGAAATTAGGTCGAATTTATAGAAGTCGGATTTTTAGAAATCATTTTTATATAGTCGATTGTGTGTGTCCCCACACAAAATGCTCTAAGTGCATGAAGTGCATTAACTCGGCAGAGTGCTTCCACAGTACCGAGGCTAGCGTCGACTTCCGGAGTGTTGCACTGTGGGTAGCTATCCCACAGTTCCCGCAGTCTCCGCTGCCCATTGGAATTCTGGGTTGAGATCCCAATGCCTGATGGGGCAAAAAACATTGTCGCGGGTGGTTCTGGGTACGTGTCATCAGGCCCTCCCTCCCTCCCTCCCTCCCTCTGTGAAAGCAAGGGCAGACAATTGTTTTGCGCCTTTTTTCCTGAGTTACCTGTGCAGACGCCATACCACGGCAAGCATGGAGCCCGCTCAGCTCACTGTCATCCTATGTTTCCTGGGTGCTGGCAGACGTGGTACTGCATTGCTACTCAGCAGCAGCAACCCATTGCCTTGTGGCAGCAGACAGTGCAATAGGCCTGAAAACCATCCTCATCGTGTCTGAGGTGCTCCTGGCTGCCTCAGTAAGGTCAGTCAGGAGCTCCTGGGCAGACATGGGTGCAGGGACTAAATTAGGAGTGACTCAACCAGGTCATTCTCTTTAGTCCTGCAGGCAGTCCTATAGTACCATCTTATGGTGAGCAGGCAGGAGATGAGGATGGCTAGCAGTCCTATTGCACCATTTTCTGCCGAGCAACCAGGAGATGTGGATGGCTTGCAGTCCTACTGCACCATCTGCTGCCAGCCAAACATGTAAAAGATAGATGGAGTGGATCAAAACAAGAAATAGACCAGATTTGTTTTGTATTCATTTGCTCCCCCCTCCCTCCCTGCCTCCGTGAAATCAACAGCCAACAATCGTTTTGGTGAGGTCTGTCAAGGGCACCTTGAAAACTTTAATGGAGATTCAGTCCTGCCTGAAATAACAGAGGGAGGGGTAGCTTAGTTGGTTGAACATTGGCCTGCTAAACCCAGGGTTTTGAGTTCAATCCTTGAGGGGGCCATTCTGTGTGATAGTTGTTTTTGTTTCTCCTTGATGTAAAGCCACCCCCTTTGTTGATTTTAATTCCCTGTAAGCCAACCCTGTAAGCCATGTCATCAGTCACCCCTCCCTCCGTCAGAGCAATGGCAGACAATCGTTCTGTGGCTTTTTTTCTGTGCAGACGCCATACCATGGCAAGCATGGAGCCCGCTCAGATCACTTTGGCAATTAGGAGCACATTAAACACCACACGCATTATCCAGCAGTACATGCAGCACCAGAACCTGGCAAAGCGAAACCAGGCGAGTAGGTGACGTCAGCGCGGTGACAAGAGTGATGAGGACATGGCCACAGACTTCTCTCAAAGCACGGGCCCTGGCAATGCAGGCATCATGGTTCTAATGGGGCAGGTTCATGCGGTGCAATGCTGATTCTGGGCCTGGGAAACAAGCACAGACTGGTGGGACCGCATAGGTCTGGGACGATTGCAGGTCTGGGACGATTCCCAGTGGCTGCGAAACTTTTGCATGCATAAGGGCACTTTCATTTTGTGACTTGCTTTCCCCTGCCCTGAAGCGCATGAATACCAAGATGAGAGCAGCCCTCACAGTTGAGAAGCAAGTGGCAATAGCCCTGTGGAAGTTTGCAACGCCAGACAGCTACCGGTCAGTCGGGAATCATTTTGGAGTGGGCAAATCTACTGTGGGGGGCTGCTGTGATGCAAGTAGCCAACACAATCAAAGATCTGCTGATATCAAGGGTAGTGACCCTGGGAAATGTGCAGGTCATAGTGGATAGCTTTGCTGCAATGGGATTCCCTAACTGTGGTGGGGCCATAGACGGAACCCATATCCCTATCTTGGCACCAGAGCACCAAGCCGGCGAGTACATAAACCTCAAGGGGTACTTTTCAATTGTGCCTCAAGCACTGGTGGATCACAAGGGACGTTTCACCAACATCAACGTGGGATGGCCGGGAAAGGTACATGACGCTCGCATCATCAGGAACTCTGGTCTGTTTCAAAAGCTGCAGGAAGGGACTTTATTCCCAGACCAGAAAATAACCACTGGGGATGTTGAAATGCCTATAGTTATCCTTGGGGACCCAGCCTACCCCATAATGCCGTGGCTTATGAAGCCGTACACAGGCAGCCTGGACAGTAGTCAGGAGCTGTTCAACTATAGGCTGAGCAAGTGCAGAATGGTGGTAGAATGTGCATTTGGATGTTTAAAAGCGTGCTGGGGCAGTTTACTGACTCAGTTAGACCTCAGCGAAACCAATATTCCCACTGTTATTACTGCTTGCTGTGCACTCCACAATATCTGTGAGAGAAGGGGGAGACGTTTATGGCAGGATGGGAGGTTGAGGCAAATCACTTGGCCGCTGGTTATGCGCAGCCAGACACCAGGATGGTTAGAAGAGCACAGGAGGATGCAGTGCGCATCAGAGAAGCTTTGAAAACCAGTTTCATGACTGGCCAGGCTACGGTGTGAAAGTTCTATTTGTTTCTCCTTGATGAAACCCCCCGCCCCTTGATTCATTCTACTTCCCTGTAAGCTAACAACCCTCCCCTACTCCCTTCGATCACCGCTTGCAGAGGCAATAAAGTCATTGTTGCTTCACATTCATGCATTCTTTATTAATTCATCACGCAAATAGGGGGATAACTGCCAAGGTAGCCCAGGTGGGGTGGTGGAGGAGAGAAGCACCGGGAGGGTTGGTGAAGGAGGGAAGGACAAGGCCACACAGCACTTTAAAAGTTTAAAACTTATTGAATGCCAGCCTTCTGTTGCTTGGGGAATACTCTGGGGTGGAGTGGCTGGGTGGCCGGAGGCCCCCCCACCGTGTTCTTGGGCGTCTGGGTGAGGAGGCTATGGAACTTGGGGAGGAGGGTGGTTGATTACATAGGGGCTGTAGTGGTGGTCTGTGCTCCAGCTGCCTTTTCTGCAGCTCAACCATATGCTGGAGCATATTAGTTTGATCCTCCAGCAGCCTCAGCATTGAATCCTGCCTCCTCTCATCACGCTGCCGCCACCTTTCAGCTTCAGCCCTCTCTTCAGCCCACCACTTACTCTCCTCAGCCCACCACCTCTCCTCCCAGTCATTTTGTGCTTTCCTGCACTCTGACATGGTCTGCCTCCACGCATTCATCTGTGCTCTGTCAGTGTGGGTGGACAGCATGAGCTCAGAGAACATTTCATTGCGAGTGCATTTTTTTCACCTTCTAATCTTCACTAGCCTCTGGGAAGGAGAAGATCCTGTGATCCTTGAAACACATGCAGCTGGTGGAGGAAAAAAAAGGGACAGTGGTATTTAAAAAGACACATTTTATAGAACAATGGATACACTCTTTCACGGTAAACCTTGCTGTTAACATTACATACATAGCACATGTGCTTTCGTTCCAAGGTCGCATTTTGCCTCCCCCCACCACATGGCTAGCCCCTCCCCCATCCCTGTGGCTAACAGCGGGGAACATTTCTGTTCAGCCACAGGCAAACAGCCCAGCAGGAATGGGCACCTCTGAATGTCCTCTTAAGAAAAGCACCCTATTTCAACCAAGTGACCATGAATGATATCACTCTCCTGAGGATAACACAGAGAGATAAAGAACAGATGTTGTTTGAATGCCAGCAAACATACACTGCAATGCTTTGTTCTACAATGATTGCCGAGTACGTGCTACTGGCCTGGAGTGGTAAGTGTCCTACCATGGTGGATGGAATAAGGCTGCCCTCCCCAGAAACCTTTTGCAAAGGCTTTGGGAGTACATCCAGGAGAGCCGCAAATGCCAGGGCAAATTAATCATTAAACATGCTTGCTTTTAAACAATGTATAGTATTTTAAAAGGTACACGCACCAGAGGTCCCTTCTCCGCCTGCCGGGTCCGGAAGGCAGCCTTGGGTGAGTTCGGGGGGTACTGGTTCCAGGTCCAGGGTGAGAAACAGTTCCTGGCTGTCAGGAAAACTGGTTTCCCCGCTTGCTTGCTGTGTGCTATCTACAACTTCATCATCATCATCTTCCTCGTCCCCAAAACCTGCTTCCATGTTGCCTCCATCTCCATTGAAGGAGTCAAACAATACGGCTGGGGTAGTGGTGGCTGAACCCCCTAAAATGGCATGCAGCTCATCATAGAAGCGGCATGTTTAGGGCTCTGACCCGGAGCGGCCGTTCGCCTCTCTGGTTTTCTGGTAGGCTTGCCTCAGCTCCTTAAGTTTCACACGGCACTGCTTCAGGTCCCTGTTATGGCCTCTGTCCTTCATGCCCTGGGAGATTTTGACAAATGTTTTGGCATTTCAAAAACTGGAACGTAGTTCTGATAGCATGGATTCCTCTCCTCATACAGCGATCAGATCCCGTACCTCCCGTTTGGTCCATGCTGGAGCTCTTTTGCGATTCTTGGCTCCATCATGGTCACCTCTGCTGATGAGCTCTGCACGGTCACCTCTGCTGATGAGCTCTGCACGGTCACCTGCAGCTTGCCACGCTAGCCAAACAGGAAATTGAAATTCAAAAGTTCGCGGGCCTTTTCCTGTCTACCTGGCCAGTGCATCTGAGTTGAGAGTGCTGTCCAGAGCCGTCACAATGGAGCACTCTGGGATAGCTCCCGGAGGCCAATACCGTCTAACTGCATCCATAGTACCCCAAATTCAACTAGGCAAGGCTGATTTCAGCGCTAATCCCCTTGTCGGGGGTGGAGTAAGGAAATCGATTTTAAGAGCCCTTTAAGTCGAATAAAAGGGCTTCGTCGTGTGGACGGGTGCAGGGTTCAATCGATTTAATGCTGCTAAATTCGACCTCAACTCCTAGTTTAGACCAGGGCTCATTTCAATGTGACTAGTTTAGAATGTGAGGATGTGACCATACGCTTCCCAGCTTATGGCTGCCTCTGCTGCTTAGCCAAAGGCCTTAGCCTAAGAACAGGGCCTCAGACTGTCACAGTAAGAGAAGGACCTTACACCGGCAGACAGTGATTTTGATTCTTTCCTTTATACCTCTATAACTAGCTAAGTGATAAGAATACACCTAAATTCTTAGAGTATATGCCTTTACAGACAGGCCTAAATATCTATATCCTAACACCAAATAACCTGCAGTCAATTCCTGAAAGCTGCTAATAATTCCACACACCACAAAAAGACTACTGCATACCCAAATATACAGCTAAAATGCCCTAAAGCTAAATATAAACATCTGCTGGAAGTAGGGAATCCCATTCAGCTCTCACTTACACCACGCTAATTGACATGCAACTCCACTGAAGTCATTGCACGTAGACTGGTTTTACACCAGTGAAAGTGAAATCAGAACCAGGATCAACATTGTAAAATGATTTATATGTTCTAGTACCAAATTAAAAACCATAAGAACTGTAAATGTCATGTATAAATCTGAGGACTTCTCATGGCTGAGAAACATTCAGGCAACAGAACAGCAGCAGCTACAAGGATATTTGAATGTTAATTGCTCCTAAAATTCCAGCTTGAGCAATAATAGCCGTGATCATGGAAAAATATCCTATTTTTCCAGATCTTAGGACATAGGTAAACACAGCCATTGTAATGGTTCTGGGTGAGGAGGATTTCACAGAAATAATTAGCTTGAGTCATCAATCTAATTTCCTGAAGCTTCTAAGAAAGTCTTATAAACTTGTAAAATCTTAAAAATAAATCATGTCTCCTTAGGAAGCGTGTTTTCGATATTTGGTCATCTAGTTCATCAAGCACTGGACGGTGGTATAATGTCTTGTATAAGAAATTTTAAAAGGCAAAAACTTCAAAGGAAAATTATGCTAAAACTAAAATATCTGCTCCCTTATTATGCAGTTCTCACCAGGAGAAAAATAACAGAGGTAGATTTTCCTTCATAATTTTTCATCTAAGAGTTTGAGGTCACCAGAGTGCAGACTGAGGTGGCCAATGACAGCTGTAAGAAATTCAGAAGTGAATTAATTTTATAAAGTCTCAGGGCAAATCAGATTTATAAAAAAAATAGTGTCTCTCTTCAGATGTAATGAGAATCCTAGCTTCCCTCTTTTGCATAGGAACTCAGAGAAACGAGGGCAAAGAGAGCTTTCCTTTGATTTCAGAGATAATCCAATAAACAAAGCTTCCAGTTTATACTAAATTACTAGATCTTACACTTTTACCATAAAATACTATCAGTTAAAATGACTACAGTAAAAACAAAGAAACAACAAACCTCAAAAACTCTGAATTTTAAACTCAGCAGATTTTGAAAGGGGAAGAGGAAAGATGCAACATAGATGCAACATAATCCTAGCGATACAATCAGGAAGTATTGCAGATGTATTGATATCTGCGATCACTATCCTTAACATTGCTAACTTAATGCCTACCTGCCTCTGCAGCAGAATCTGGAACAGAGCCTTATCAACATTCCCAGAAAAATGGTACTGTCAACAATTGCCTGTGTGATTAGGCACTTATCTTTTGATGTTCAGTTACCTTCTGCTTGTTAACCTTGTCAAGGAGGGGCACTGAAGAGAGCATCAACCAAATGAAACCTAAGGTAATTACTGTAATTCGGAGAGAAATATATTCACTAGAGGCAGGCAGTTCCACCCTCACAATCAACCTTTCTGCAACTCAAGGAAAACACAAACATGGCCTGGCTCAGACAAATTAGGCATGAACAAATGTTGCACATTAAATGAGTTAAAGGACCTTGTTGAAAATTGCAAGGGCTGCTTAGGGAAGCAATGAATCCCATTAAGGCAGAAATAGGCCTAAAAGGAAGCAGGGTTTTTGCAGAGACTTTTACACACATTTACAGTAGTCAGTTCTAATGGTAGACAAAACTCTCCAAATGAATCAATGCTGATAATAGCACACGGCTTTTGGGGAGACATAATGAAAGGGAAAACTACAACCATCATTACGAAGTACCTCTTATATAGCACCTTTCTTCAGTAGATGCCAAAATGCTTTACGAAGGGAGGGGATAAGGATCTAAATAGTTGTTTATACAAATGTTTACAAGTTAACATGATTTTAACCCTTCCCTAAGCTGGGAAAACAATATGCACATTGTTTTTGTTGGCATTCCCCAAAATGAATTCCCATCTATTACACAGTATTTTGAATATCTACAGCTGAAAGAAGAATTATTCCTACATTACTATAACTTCTGGTACATCAGTACAGCTAAATGATCCATCTGCATGAAGTACTCGGTCTTAATAGTTATTAGCCTTTACTCCCACTATATTTATAGGAGGACTACTGTAGGTTATTATACTTAAAACTTTAATGGGAATGGGTTTGCTCCATTTCCCTTTTCTCTCAGTTTTCATACCAGTCATAGAGAACAATGTCATGACACCATTTTTCTGCATATTCACTTGGTCCACTCTGGAGGAAAAAGAAGAGCAGGCATGCATTAAAAAACATGTGATTTCCAATATTGTTTGAAGGTGGAATCAGTGAGCAAAGGGGCATAATGCCATATTAATGTATAAAATATGCGCACTTGTAAAATATGTTTGAATGCAAAGGTTAAAGAGAACAAGCTGAATTAAGTTACAAAAGCATAATGGAAGGACAGTGCCGATACAGATCATAAGGTGCCATGTTCAGCATCAATCATGCTGCGTGTAATACATAGGATTATTTTTCAAAAGCCTCACTGCAGTGTGTAACCTCACTACAATCAAGACAATCACAAACATTGCAAAACGACACTGATTTCCATCATTTTTTTTTAAACGGCATGATGATCACATGCTAATTGTGTGGACCTGTTACTGTGAATGACAAATAGCCCTTTCCAAAAGGAGATTATGGGTAACAGCCCTTTGGGATTGATTGTGTTCTTCATCATTAAAATCCCCATTGTGTGAAGAATTAGGAAATATATGCTTAATTCCACAGGCAGCTTAGTGAGCAAGGAATAAATAGAGCGTGCTGAATTAGGGGCAAACCAGTGCTACGGTGCCTGTGGTCTGAATGAAAGAGACAAAGAAATTAGGAAGAAAAGAAGTACTCAGTATGGCCAGCACTAGCACTACAAGGGTAGTTTTAAAGATGATGTTATTTCTGCCATTAGTCTTTTTTCAGTACAAAAAACTCATCACAATTATTCCAGATTTACACCTGTGCAACTGAATTATGCCTAGCTCATGCCTGAAGCACTGTCTAGTGTGTATAAGAGGATTTGTGCAAGGGTTGCCCTGCAGACAGAATTCATCCTGAGCGCACACAGGCAGCTCAGAGCACTGTGGCACCTACACCACCAATGCAAAGATGAATCATCACACCACCCCTCAGCCAGGTTTTCCTGCCTCCTTTCAGGCACTAGCAATTAGTGTCTTCCTAGAGGCATTCTGAGGTGGGAGGCAGAAAGGATTCAGGGAAAGCCTTTCAGAGTGGACAGGCAGAATTTTGCCCACAATGTTGCATTAATAGATTTTGTTATTCAGCTGAACTGAAAAGCGGAATTGCTAGCAATGTGGGATTCCCAGTTCAGCTATGTTTGGAAACGACAACCTGAGGTTAACTCCGTGGTGTGCAAAGTGCCATTCAGAAACACGGCAGTGAAACTCACCCTGGCAACTCCAGAAAGGGAAAATTGCAGTTATGAATCTGCTGCCAGGATGCTTTTTCATCAGCAACCCAAAGAATTGCCTCCCTTCCTTCACAACCTGGCTATCTCACGAGCTACTCCACTGTTACTACATTAAGAAGAAAACAAATCATACCTTTTGTGGTGTGTGCATTGGGGTGGGGATGGTTAGTGCTCCCTGAGGTGCAGGATGATGTAGTTGAGGTTGAAAGGATTGTGGAAGAGAGACAATAACAGGAGGGGATTAGAGGCAGGCATAGTCAGAGGGATGGGGAAAACAGAGAGGATGGTGGCATGAGAGGGGAGTGAGAGGGTGGGTAAAAATATACCTCTAAAACATGGGTGCAGCAGGTAGATACATGAGAGAGAAAGGCAGGGAGTGAAGCAAAAAAATGCAACAAAAGCCTGGGAAATAATGAGAAATGTGCTTATCAACCTAATCAGAGTAGGGGCTAGGAACCGTGGAGACACCCTTAGGGGTGGGGAATGGAAGTCTTAGCCACAAGCAGCTGATGCAGTATTCCACATATGTCCTTTTACCCTGGGTGGGGCAGTTGCTTCACTCTTCTTCCCCTCCATTTTTATGCATTCCTTTCCAAGTTTGGTGAGTGGGAGGAGGGGGTTACCTGTAGCATCTGGGCACAGGCTCTGGGGCTTGTGTCCCATCCCGTACCACTGCCATTGGACAATGTGGGTGGCACAAGGCCAAGCGACTGGCTCCCATTTCATGGCGGTGGTTAGTGAGGGGTGATACACTTTGCTTCCTAGACATGGTAATCATTGCTAGCTTGGTGCTTCAACACTGCTCTTAATCAACTTGTTGCGCCTACTATGATACCAGGAGTAGGCAACGTGCCAGTTTTGGAGTCTGTAAGGGATATTTTTTCTGCACGTGGCAAACTTTGGTGTGAGTTTTCTCTCCATCCACTTGGCATCCAGGAGGCATGGGCTTTTTTGTTTTGTTTTGTTGGAGGGGTGTTAAACTACAATTGTTACAACTTTGGTAGGTTCCAGTGTGGTACGTAGGTTATGAGGTGCCCTACTGAGATCTCTGTAGCCCTGTTGGCTGCCAAGGCCTTGGTCCTGAACACTCACAAGGCAGGGTGAGGAGATATACCTCGACATCTGGCACAGCTTGTGGCTCCTTTCATCTCAGCTCTGGACTAGGAGTCTGGCTTCCAGTCAGGGTCTCTTGGAAGACCTGAGGCTAAAGAGAGAATAACCTTTTGTCATGGGCTGTATAGACACTACTTTCCAACAGCCATCTGTGACTAGGTACATGATCAGCAACAACTGGAGAAAAAGGGTGCAGCTCAGGCTTCCAGAGAAACTGCGGGACCAAGGGAGCCTCTCAGGAGTGAGGTGGCAAGGAGCTGTCTAAGGAACAGACCCAGAAACTGCTTGGAGAGTGGAGTCAGATTGCTGGGAAAGAGTTAAGAGAGGCCAGACTTCCCAAGGCCCATGTTGTCAGTCCCTTGGGAAGATTACAATACAGGAATTAAAGAATAGCCAGCATTGGACAGATGACAAAGATAACGGGGTCTTAAAGGGCCAGTGTATCCTTAATAGTCCCTTAGGTACAGGGGGAAAGGGACAAAGCCCCTTCATATTTTTACACTCATCCTCAGGAGTTTTAATACCTCAAGGGCCATTGGTGCCAGCTGAGCTCTGCAACTGAACAGCCCTGCTGGATAGCTGGGGGTGGTTACCCCAGTTTGATATTAGTCGTTAATTATGTTGCAGACTTCAAATGTAAACACATCGTGGTGTCTGTATTTCATTGTTTCCATGTCTATACTTTAATGAGTAAATCCTGCATTTTGACTGGTCAACAACTGTTATTTATAGGACAGTGACATGATTTGAGATCTTGGAAGATGTAACTCTCAAAATAAGAACCAGTTCATAACTTCAAACCATACCATGTATGGAGGTTTAGTTGGGTAACATTTTTACCCTATTATTTTTCAGCTTCATGCAACTCTGCATCGTGTGGGTCTAGCCAAGCCAGGAGGTGGAGCTGCCAAAATTCTGGGAATGTGAGAATAGCCATTCTTATGGATTTACTTTCCAGGTTCTTATAATAGTCCTCATCATCGCAGCATCTGAGTGCAGTGTTCTAACCCTGAAAATACCCACCAGAATTCTCTGTTTTCACAAGTTTTCTAGCCTAATTTTGCAGACTCAAGATGTTTGGATAAACATATAAGCTTCTGGGCGCTTATCTGTAGCAAACAGAAACTACTTGACCAATCTGAATGGCTAATTTTCGAGTACCATTTTATAATTACCATTACAATGTGAGTCCCTTGAAGTAGCATGCAAAACCATCAAAGATTATGCAGGAGCAATAGCACTGAAATGGAGTCTAAAATGAGGACAACCATTTTACTAACTTCCACTACTTTGTTAAAAAATATTGTAATGAACTGGATAGCATCTATGTGTACTATTCCTCTCTTCTGGCTAGAACTACTCATCTGTGTGTCATTGACCCTGTAGTGCTAACGGTTAGCAAAGGTTCTCTTTTAGTCAAATAGCAGGAGCCTGTGTTTTTGAAGCAGAATGACTAGTTCAATCCCTGAAGTTTCTATGAAGTTCTAAGTTGTCAATGGGCTGCATACCATGGCAACAATGAAATACTCAGGTAGTAGCTGATTTGTTGCACTACTTAAAATGGAAAACTGTCTAATGCAGCAAAAATGTAGTAAAATGTAGACCCTGTCAATCACAGTGATTAACAAGGGTAGGAACACTGCCTTCAAAATGCTGTAAATAATCAAAGAGAAAAGATTCCTTTGAACATTTTGCTACTCAGGAAAAGCTGTTTTCCTCACAGGAGAAAAAAAATTCTTTAAAGATTCTCTTATCCCAAAACAGAAACCTGTACATATTTTATTCATATTATCTACAGAGCTTGTCATATTTGTATCCAAGGTCTTAAGACAGTTCTCTCCTCTCTAGAAGTGCACCCAAAATACTGTCCAGTGCTTTTCAGCTGATGTGAGGTCACTAAAATATAATCATGGGGAAATGGAAGATGCACATATATATAAAATACGATGTAGCAGACCTTGCATATTAAGGTGACTAATCATTGTAACATTTTCTCTTTCATTCTCTCATATTGCTGCTACAGCAATAGTCAGTGCAATTGTCTACAGAAAGTCTCTTTAGAGGTATTTAGCATGTTTTTTTTAATTGCCACTCCCTAACATGAGCCTGGCTGCTCAGCAACACCAGACACCAGGAGCACATCATCCCGATATAGGACTGTTTTCACTGGCTTCTCACTGAACAGAGTTCAGTTCATGGTCGCTGAGCTGACTTTCAAATCTTCTCATGAAATGGGTCCTGGCTACTCGAGAGATCACATCTCCCCCTTTGTCCTTGCCTCCCAATGACAGTTGCATTCACACAGAACAATAAAATTGTTGACTACTAGGGGTAGGTCCATGACCACAGGAAACAGAACTTTCACAGTAGCTGAACCAAGAATGTGGAACTTATTACTAGGGTTGCCAACTTCGCAATATTTGAAAACCAGACACTCCAGCAAGAGTGCCGGAACCTCCCCCACCCTGCATCTTTCCCCCAAGTCCCCACCTCCCATTTGCTCCCTTCCCACCCTGGGTTGGGAGGGACTTGCCTGCAGAGGTAGGGCTGGGAGCTGCAGCTGCCTGACACAGATAAGAGGTGGCCCTGGCTGAGTAGGGGCTGGCATGGGTGATGACTCGGTACCTCCCTGCCTCTCCCACCTGCAGTAACTGGACTTTGGATGTCAGGTCCCCCCACTTTCCTGGCCACCTTACTTATTACCAGCAGAGAAACCGTGAGCCTTGCTGCATTCAAAGATAAGTGCTAGATCCTTTTCTCACAGTAGTACACCTAGATTCATTTAAAAAAAAATAAAAACAACGCAGCAACAAATCCAGAAAGCCTGCTTCTGAGTGGCAGGAAAATAAAAGAGAAACAGTGGGAGCTACTCAGATATTAAAATGAGAAGGGCCATATAAATACATCAATAAATAAGTAGATGGATGTCCTCCACTGAATCAATAACCAATATTTGTTATGCATTTTCCTAGAACTTTATGTTTCTTTGGAGTGAAATTCCCTTGGTGCAAAGGGACAGCAAGTGACCGGAGCATCATTTAAGTCCCACATAAACTTTATTTTGAGTTTGAAGTTCAGCCATTTTTAAAGTATAAGCAAGAATACTTCTTTTAAAAAAATAGGCATTTATATTATAGCTGTAATATGTCTCACCTAAAAAGAAAGAATTTTGGAGAAAAAACTGAGTGAAAACAAGGTTAGAATGAAAACCAAGTTACTCCTCAACTACACAGTAATGAATGCAGTTCCATCCTGCATTCTTTGCTCATGCAAAACTCCTGTTTGTGTAATGCCTGAATAAAGAATTAAACATTGGGCCATTGCTCCAAGTAACACCCTTTATTGAGACGTTGTAAGACCACTTGCTTTGAAGAAAAACTAAAACATGACCAATTTTCTCTAACATTTTAAGATCTTGGGGATGGCTTCAATGGGAAAGGAAATGTTCTTAGGGAAAATAGCAAAATAAGATAAGTGGTTATGTAGGCCGGCAATTTCTTTGTTGTAAATTTAATCAATAGTCTAGTCATCAGTTCAGGTGTTTGCAAAGCAGACCTCCTCCTTGTGATCTCTCAGTTGTAGAAATAATCCATCAGGCCAACTCCTGAGTACTTTCAGGTCCCATCCTCTTGCATTAGTGAACATAATTGGATAACCATGATGGTGTGCGGCTTTTTTAATTTAATGTCTTAGCACAGTATTATATAGGGATATCTCTACCTTTTTATAACTGCAGAACTGAAAGATAATGCACATGCAATTAAAGATTAAAAATACATTAATATATATATATATATATATATATATACACACACACACACACACATATATATATATATATATTTATTTTAAAGTGCAGGTTCCTTTGCCCATCTAATGATCAAATACTGAGCCACAAGGGCCCTGTTTTCATGTGGATTATTAGGAACTCAAAGTCATGATGGAAGAAGGAGAGAGGGAAAAAAAGGTGTCCTTGCATACCATGGCTTGAAAGGATTTAAGAATCCTTTTTGTGAGAGTGGAAAGGTTCAGCGAGTAATTGCTAAAACTGTAAGTACTTGAGAGGTCTCTATCAATTCTCAAGGCTACTATAAACATTATGGCCAAAGACAACTCCCACTAAAAAACAAAAAACAATAAATGAGGTATTGGAATTGGACCCATTGTACTGAATATTGTACAAAGAAAGGAGACAATCTTTTTCCAGGAAGCGTAGAAAATAAAGCCAAGGTAAAAAAAATAAAAGAAATAAAAAGAGGAAATTTAATTACTGGGGTGAGGAGGACTGAAATGGGGTAAACCGGGAGGGTATTTTTTTTAAAAAAATCTGATTGTTCACTGATCTGTTTGACCTCAGTGGCACTGATCTAGTCTTTTGAGCTAAGGTCAGAGGCTTCCTGAAAAGCAAGTCTGATTGTATACCTCCCAAACACCATGGGTGGGTATACATTGGTGTAAATGGTAGTCATTTGGAATAAGATCCCAAAGAGAGTTTGACAGATTTAACTAATCAAGGTACAACAATACATACTGACATAGATGACTTTTCCTTGCTTTTAACATGAAGAACATCTGCATGTGGGAGAAATGAATGTAGCAACAAGGGACTTTACTTTGTGGTGTTTTACACTGTCAATTTTTGATTGAGTTAGGTTGGACAAGTTTCTATACTTTATATGTTTTCTAGAACTGCAAAGAAAGATTAAGCTAAACACAGCGGGGACTGATGATGCTAGAGGAATCTAGTGAGAATGAACTGAATTGCCATGCTTAAATCTTTAATAAGGTGCTTGGTGATGACCACTGAGCTAAACGGTTAAAGACATGTTAACTGCAGAAATTGGCAAAACTGTGGGTGGACT